>NC_035793.1:4259612-4614946 GCF_001653235.2 Pochonia chlamydosporia 170
CGGAAGCACTCTTCGCCAAATCAACTCATCCCAAGCTGGTTGCACATGTCAAATCATAAGAGAAACCCAGACTCATGGTTTCATAATCTCTGAGCCAATGTCATCTCCATCAAGCTCACATAGGCGAAAATAAGAGCCATTTAAACTTACCCTAGAGACGCTGACATTTGAAGCCGCATTTCTCATTTCCGTTTAGCCTTACTGATACTATTGGTTAGGAAATATTCATTAGGCGAGTATTTCAATGTGATTCTAAGCCTGGGATCATTGGATGACTTGTTATGCGCGCTGTAAGTTGTCAGAAGCATGAGTTGAGCTCTTTGCAGTGTTGAGTGGTGGGTTAGGTCTCTCATCACCCATCGTTTGGTTCGGGTGCGTAGAGTCTTCGAATGTGTGCTGCATTTCCTGAATTGAGTCATAACCTGAATCTCATCCATGCCCTCGGTTATTTCCAACATGACCTGACAACTGCCTTGTCGCCGTGTCGCTAGTTTATGACGTGCTCAGAGTCGCCCCACGTCGGCTGTCGATGTGAGTTGGCTCTCCATTGGGAAGGAGACAATGGCTGCTCTTCTTACAAACTGATAAAGCATACAAGAGATAAAAGAAGGTAATGCAGATGAGCATACTCAATCCGGTCGTCAGGTAGTGTTCAGCAAAAGAAAGACCTTGCAAACTTTTGAGTTTCTTCACGCACCAACTAAATAAGCTTAAAACTGTTGATGATATTTCCATATGGCGGGTCCAAAACGATATGGAGCCTTTTCACGATGATGTGCTCGCGCTTACATGGCCCTGGTGGATCCCAGAAAAGTTCGCCGACGTTATCCTTCGATATAAGAAGGCGGTTCGGAGCATTCGTCGTTCCCTAAAGTGCTTCTCGCCCGTCTCGATACATATCAAAATGGCGGAAGAAAAGTCCAGCCCTCAGCGCTCACCAAGTGCTCACAGCTCTGACTCCCAACATGAGAAAACGCCAAAATCCAAATCTGGTGAGAATGCGTCGACTTCCCATCAGCCCAAACCCAGTCAAAATGTCGCCTCAGGGGCCGACGCAGCTCTTCAGCTTCTGAATGAAACAGGAGGAGTTCTTAGCGGTCCTCTCGATCCACAACAGGAGAAGCGTCTCGTGCGCCGCATTGACTGGCATATTATGCCGCTGATTTGCATCGTGTATTTCTTACAATACATCGACAAGACGTCTATTTCATACGCCAGCGTGACAGGTATACAAGAAGCAACGGGTCTTGTTGGGAATCAGTTTAATTGGGCTGCTTCCATATTCTTCTTCGGTCAGCTAGCCTTCGAATTCCCTACCATACGACTGATTCAGCTCTTCCCTCTCGCCAAGTATGCTTCAATCAATGTCTTTCTCTGGGGAATTGTTCTAGCATGCATTGCAGCGTGCAAAAACTATGCCTCTCTACTCGTGTGTAGATTTCTACTGGGAGTCTTTGAGGCAGCCGTTGTGCCGGCTTGGGTGCTTTTCACTTCTCAGTGGTATACAAAGGGCGAGCAGGCGTTCCGCGTTGGCATCTGGTTCTCAGTCTGTGGAGCGGCACAGATGTTTGGAGGATTCTTTGCTTATGGAGTTGCCAAGCATGTTGGAAGTGACCCGAATGCTGCTCTCCAAGGATGGCAGATCATCTTTTTATTCTTGGGAATTCTTACTTCCTTGGTCGGCATTGCTTTCTACTTCCTTATCCCCGATTCGCCGGCTACAGCAACCTTCTTGTCGTCTGAAGAAAAAGCAGCTCACATTCAGCGAATCCGAAGTAATGAGCAGGGCATTGGGTCCGACAAGTTCAAATGGAGTCAAGTCAAAGAAGCGTTGACTGACTCAATGACCTGGCTGTATTGCTTCTGGATCTTCGCAGCCAACATCCCAAACTCGACAGCTACCAGTTTCGGGAATTTACTCGTCAAGGGCATGGGATATACGAATCAAGAATCTCTCATCCTCGTCACGCCGCTGGGTGCATATGAGATTGTCGTCTTGGTGGGCTTCACCTGGTTTGCGATGAAGACCAGACAGCGAATATGGTGGTGCATCGCCGGCCATATCCCGGCAATCGTTGGTGCGATCTTGATGGCCACAACAAGCAAAGTTCCTGCTTTAATTGGCTATTATTTGACTGGCGGCATTCCTCTTGGCTGGACCACAATTCTCGGGTTGCAAAGCACAAATGTTGCTGGTTCGACTAAGAAGGTGACGGTGGCGTGTCTTGGAACCATTGCGTACACCGTGGGCAACATTATTTCACCGCAGACGTTTCAAAAAAAGGATGCGCCACGGTATTTGCCAGCCAAGATCTCGATCTGTATTATTTACTTTCTGTGCGTTGTTGATCTTTATGCAATGAGATGGGTCCTCGATAGACGGAACAAGAAACGCGACCAGGAGAAGGCGGCAGTTGGTGATGCGTATGCTGTGGAGGAAAATCATGAGTTTTTGGACTTGACTGACCTCCAAAATAGGGAATTTAGATATGAGCTATGATTTATATCACTTTAATACAAAAGGTCGCAAAATGAATGCTTGGCCACGAGACATCGGCTATTCAATATGGTGGTCAATCATGGTTGGTAGAGAAGCTCAACTGCGACGACAAATGAATTCTTGAATCAAGATGCATTTAACCAGGAACAGATCCGGTAGATTCTCCGTCCTAGTCAGGGGTAGAGAAATATTAGTGGAGTCAAAGTCAATTCACGCCACCAGACATGTAGACAAATGTCTGGTTGAGTTTGACACCAGACCGCCTTCAACGTCACACAAGGAGCAGAGCGGGGTCAACTCTAATGAACCGAGTGACTGTGCGTGAATGAAGGATTTTGATCATGTTTTGTTACATTTCGTCGATTGATTTGAGATTCATATCGTGATGACTTCCGATCAGCCCCCTTGCCAGGTATGGTGAACTCTGAACAGACAAGCTATGATAAGACTAGACCAAAGCACTGACCGTGAGACAACCCGGCAAATAGGCATTGCGACTATCTGATGGCGGGAAATGCAAAGATGTTGCCACAAATGTGAATGGGCTCTTTTGCAGGCTCCATGCCAAACAGGCTTTTGGACTGTACAAGGGTTACAAAAGGCGAAATGCTCGGCTGGACGCGATAGATGACGAAGCTCCTGCGTATCTGAAAAGTAGCAAAACACCTCTTGCAAACGAGACTTTTGCAGCTATCAAAGACGAAGATGTTCTTCGAGCGGTGCACTCCCACCTATTCGACAAATACGTCTTGCTTTGCAAGGTTATCGACGCACGAAAGCTGCACCATCAGTACTTTTACCCTCTCGAGGTTGACTACGGCCATCAGGCATACCTCGACAAGCTCAGCAGCCAGCGGCATACTGTGCTGCGCGCTTTGGGAGCTCTTGAGAAGAGAACCGCTGAGGTGTTGTATCATAAAGAACAGTGGTACGCCTGGGTTCGCGAAGTGCAAGAAGAGGAAGAGGCAAATCGGGAGAAGGAGCAGAAGAAGGTTAAGCAGGAAGCTGCTCTGTTTAAACGACACATGAAGAATCTCCAGGCTAGACTGGACCGCATGCGGGAAAATGAGGAGAAGTTGCGACAAGATGCCTACCTCGACAATGCGTATCAAGAGCGTATGTTGGCCGAAGATGCGGACGACGATGAGGCGTGGGATCCGATTGAGGATGTTGAAAACGACAAACGATATCGCTACATTGACTTGATCAAGCACTTCCTGTGGATGGAAGTCTTGGATGATGGCGAAAACCAGGCCTCTTCAAGCGGCTCAAACACCTGATGCTGGTGTCGACGGGGAGAGCCAGCCACCCGCCACCAAAGGAAAGAAAAAGTCAAAGGCAAAAGGCGCAGCTTCAAGATCTAGCGCCGCCCGCAACTCTTTGGGTTCCAAGGTGGCAGCTAGCAAAGGCCAGAGCAGACTTCTGGCAATGCAGGAAAGCAACGAAGGTTATGATCCCGTTGAACTGGGAGAGCTAGACAAGAGCAACATCGAAACAGAAACGGAGATGAGAAAACGATTGATTGAAGGAGTCCAGAAGAACTACGACGAAGTTTGGGGGTTTCAGATCGTCGGCACGCTAGCGAACCCTCATGAGACTCACGAAAAGACGGCACCAATGACGAATGACGAGGTTGAGTCTGTTGTCAGCGACATTAGAGAAATCAAGCGACTTCTTTTCAGCCGCCTTATCTTAGCCCAGGCGTCTTTGTTGCCTGCGGCTCTTCGAGCTAGTAGCGTAGAAGAGTTCCTCAACGACGCTGATGTTGCCGAATCGGACTTGCGTGACCTTTGTTTGAAGGTTGCAGAGCCGGCGTTGCAAGTTATCAGAGATGCATGCGCTGACTTTGCCCGTAGAGATACGGTGGACGAGGAAAACGATGATGTTACTGATGATGAGGTTGATGAGAGTGAAGAAGATGACGACGATGAAACATGGGAAGAGCTTTTTACAGAGAACAGACGGTATTCGAAGCTTCATTCTGCGGACTGGTTGTTGCGGAAGTATCTCATCAAAAGCGGGCTGCTTCCACCGAAAGAAAGGAAAACTCGACCAAGAAAGACAAAGGTGACAATTTGCGGCCAAACTATTTGGAATCATGCTAGCGAAAAGGCAATGTCTCGCGACGGTTGGCTTCAATTTTCCGTCATGGCCAAGGATTGTAGTCTCGAAAATGCAATCCAGCTCTGTCGAAATTGGGCCGAGTTCTCAGACCTGAACCTCCTCACCTTGTGGGAATTCTTCCCTGCTTCAAACTGGGTCTCCTGGGGAAGCAATAGGCTCATCCAACAACTCCAGGAACTCAGTTTCTTCCCTTACTTTCTCGATTTTGACGCCCAGCAACATACGCATCATCATCAGGTTGGTGGTCGGAGCCAACTACGGCGTCAGCATGATATAGTTGAAACGCGAAACATCATAGTTGGTCACATGAAGCGCAATGATCCTGTGACCCGTCGATTTCTCCAATACCTTCTGATGCGAGCTGGAGAAGTGTTAGTTTTGGTGCGGGACGGCAAGACTGGCCGTGTCATCACTGCGCCGCCGGAAGAACACCTATGGACTTATCGGAAGAAGCAGGGAATTGGACGGGCTTCAAAGAATGAATTCGCGAATGTGTTGGAGGTCGGCCCCGAGTACTTCGATATGCTGGACTCGTTGCGAAAATGGTGGTTTAGCTTCGAAGACTACTACGACATCTACATCTGGGACTTTGCGCCTGGTCAATCGTCCATGGATACCTATAACGTCATCATAAATGTAACAGCCCCTTTATGACACCTAAATCAATGTTTGCTAACTCTATTGCGATAGGAACTTAAGAATGCATGGCGTATTAGGCATCCCCGAGACGTATATGCACACATGGAGCCACTTTTGCGAACACTCACCAGGGAAGATGACACGATGCGCACACGGCAAATCAAAGCAGGCGAAGATGTCCAAACTCTTTGGCACAAACTGATGGATGAACGGAACCAATTTGTGCTCTTTAATATTAACGGGGAGACAGTGACGAGTCGCAATGCGTCAGACGATATTGCCGCATCACCTTACCTGTTTTACAACGATGCCAACGTTGCTGAGGATAGGGTATTGTTTCCGAATGATCTGACTTCCGACAAACAAGATGCGCCATTTCGAGAGATGAAGAATGGGGTCAATCGCATTGAGAGCGGAGTTTTACCTAGTACTGTCAAGCATGTTATGAGGAATATGGCCAGGATGGAGTTGGAGGACAATGGCCCTCAAACGGTACCGAGTGCTTTAAATAACGACAAAGATGCGCTCTGGGACTTACCGACTATTTGGGAGTCTGGAATGAAGCTTCTCAAAAGCGGGAAGCCTAGCGGAGAACGTCGCAAGCTCCTCAACGGAACTGGCATCGACGCCAAGCATTTGGGCGCATCGTTTGAAGAGCGATTTGGAGAGCATGAAACCCTGGAAACAATGGAACGAGATAGGTCTGCTGGTGAGTAAACTTCCAGTCCTTGACCCTTGATCAGTAGGTGCTGACGCCCATGTGTAGAGTTTAAAGAGTCATTTCATGATGGAGACGTCGAACCCGGGAGCAAGGAGAAGTATTCCGAGGTTCAAGGGAAGATTGACGCCTTGCTCGGTTGTGAACACTCTGGATCAACCGACTGGATCTGGTTCATCGCAGACACAATGGACTGGCTTCAGGTGCGCGCAGATGATGACGATTACTCTCCAGACCCGGCCGCACCGTGGCCACACAGCTTCATCGTTCAGGATATTGTCAGAGCTTTCGTAATCATGGCTATGTTCTTTCCGGGACTGGAAGTGACTGAGCTCGTGACGAAACTCATGGAGTCCACTCCATTCGAAGAGTTCAAAAAGTCGCCATTGTTTGATCCCAAACAGCGGAAGGCGTCACGGCCAGATAGAAGAGACCCAACAAGCTACAAGTATCGCTCGAAACAGTTTTGGGCAAAATGGGACGAGTTCTTCAAAAAGTCATCTTACTTTGCTGATAAATATCCCTTCGATTGGAGCTTGGCAATTCGACCTGTCGTCGCTCAATGTTCGTTCAACCACTCAAGTCATCTCTCATGCTGGGACAATAACTAACTAGGCACAGTATATCGAGCGGGCGTCATCGCACCGTTATACGCCCAGAACGACATGCAAATTGTCTCCGGAATAGCCACGGCCAACACCGAGCCACATCGTCCCGACAAACTTGACCTCTTCATCAACTACCACGATCGCTACGGCAACTTCCCCGTCGCCTATCCTCCTTCATTCGTTCCTCCCAGTCAATTTCCCGCAATGCTCCCTCTCGCCCAGAAGTTTGCCAAAACAAAACCACACGCTCGCTTTGCACTTCTCCGACTCTGGTCGGCACCACACTTCTACCCTCTGATGGTGGGATTGCAGAATAGGCTGGGAACAAGCTTCCTCGATAGTGTTGGCCGATCTTGGCAGTGGAAGTTTGTGCCAAAGGACATGCCTGGAAGTGAGTTTAGTATTCACCATACTGTTGGACGAAGGCTGGATTTGTTCCGGGAGCAGTTTGGGGGCCGGGTGACCCATCGCGCGGACTTGATTCTGGTGATGGCGGAGGATGTTGAAGAGTTGCTGAAGATGTGTACGGCTGTTACTTTTGTTATGCAGACGAAGCCGTGGTTGAGGGAGGTTGATCTGTGGAAGAGCTTTATTGATGTGGATTTGGAGTTTTTGCAGAATTTGGAGGATTTTTGGCTGGATTGAGGGATCGCGGCTATCAGGTTGTAAGTGGAAAGACATTATCGTCACCCTATTTGCAGGTCCTGTGACTTGGCCGGTAGTGTACACTGATCTAACATCTGCAATGACAACGGCCGGATCTGTTTGCAAAAAACATAAGACATATTTCACACGTCACATTTCCATTCTCCGATCACAGGGTAAACCGTAATATGCCAAATGTGCGAGGCCGCGCATATTGAGGTCGACTATCTACTTAGGAGCTTAATATGTGACCGCCATGGATACCCAGAATGAGAGGCAGATGACCTGCAACGGAAGCTCTGAAAGGTCCCTTAGTAGTCCTGAATAAGGGTATAAGTTAGAGTTGCATGAATATAGAAATATCTGGAGTCCGTGTTCACTTACGCATCGGTAAACGCTAGCATATCGCTGAGGATATGGGTTAGCACAACAATTCTCGCAATAAACTGATCGTCACAAACTTACGTGAGTGCATTTATGCTACGTTCATCATAGTCAGTACTGAGAGTCGAACATTGCCAGGATGGGTAACTTACGCTGCAGCATTCATCGTCCCTGGAGCAGTGGTCATCACCGCCCTTGCATCTCTTCTCGAGAAGATTATCAGCCAGATCGTTGTTGACTGGTTCAGCTACAGGGTTGGCAATGGCAAGGCCAGCAATAGCTGCGATGATGGCAAATGCAAACTTCATTTTGAAGGGAGGTTGAAGGGGATATGTTTAAGCTGTTGTGAGGGTTTGACGTCTTCGACTTATCTTAGAGAAGCTGGGCTGAAGACCGGATTCAAAGCTTCTTTTATAGTAGAAATTCTCAGTGTGGAATGGTCTTGTCAAGTGATTATTCATTGCCATCACGGAGTGTGTCGGAACTCCCCAAGGTAACTAAGACAGAACTACGTCACAGTGTAAAACAATGAGCTGTTGTTCCTGTTGGTTTGATACAGAAAAGAGAAATGAAGCCAATAGTTGAAGAAATTTGGTGGATCTTGAATCCTTTGGTATAATGCCGTGCCGCTCAAAATGCAAATGGAGACCTCACATGCGCCAATGAAGCTGGAGAGCTTCTCGAATAACCAACACAGAGTAACACCGACGTAAGCTTAGATGCAGATGAATCATCGGATCGTCGGACACGGCCACGAATCTCGGGAATATCCTTAAGCAGTATGTCAAGTGTCTTGAACTGAGTATGCTCCAGGTTGCACCTACGAAACGGCTTTTACAACGCTGCGTGCGGTCAGATAGCCCAACCACCGCTTCATCTAACCTGTTGTTGTCCTTTTAACGACCCGTCAATCCCGAAACAAGAATTAATAGATATTTGCGAGGCGTGTGTTGTTTAGTTAAGAGCCTTTAGATGAGTCTAAATGTTTACCGAAATGTTACAGGACGGCACAATAAGTGACTTGCTCGGGATGTTTCCGATATCCTGAACCCCTTACTGATATAAGCTTATACATCAAGCCATCGCCGAGTCAACCGAGCGATCGCCAGTAAAGAGCATCAAAAGCGGGGTTTTAGTCATAGATAGATTGAAATGCATGTAAGAGCGTCTCCTCACTTACCGCAGCTCTATCAATGGACTTGCAGATTCGGTGATAAGAAGCGCGGCTTCGTTGATACTCGACTAATGGACAAGGGGGTTTACCATGTACGTATGCTTTAGAGCCATCCACAATAACGCGTCTTTTCCTGCTGCTAAATCCCTTGGAGTCAGAGATATTCCGTTCTTTGCTTTAGTGTCCCTGCTGCATGAGGTATATGTTGTCACTCATCTGGGTACGGAGTTTACAGGATTTTGTTGGAACTATGCTCTCTCTCCATTTCATCACGTTGGGAGGTGTTATGTTCCCCTTTTCCCTGTGAAATGCCAAGTCTCATGGAAAGATGATCACATATGTCGAGAACATGAGCAATACGGGTTAGACGCAACTGTGTCAGACAACATGTATGTAATTGAAGTAGGCAGCACATCACTACATACCATAATCAACAGTAAGAGACAGCCCTTAAAGAAAAACCTCACTAAGTCTTACACAAGTCATACTAAACATCCATCATAACTTATTTCCCCGTCATCGCAACCAAAAGGTTTTCATAATCTCCCGACAAATACTCTCTCAAATCCTTGGTCATCGTCGCGCCATATAACCTCTTGTATGCCGCCTTTGCAGCATCCAACCGACCCCGATCAAGGTACAATCTAAACACGCGATTGATCAAAATCCTGTCCTTCCTTATCGTCTTCGTTACAGCACTCCGAATACCCTGCGCATCGGCTTTGCCCCGATCCATGCCAGAGGTCAACATGAACAGCAGTGCGTCCTCCATGTCACCGCGGAATTCCTTCTCAATAACATCCTGCAAGTTGCGGTGATATTTTCTCTGGTATGCGTCGCTCATGGCATGAATCTGTGAGCTATTGGAGCTGGTCAGGATTTGAGCAACCGCAACTGCATTGGCGCCAATTTGGCCCTCAGTCGCGCGCTGCAACTCAGTAATCTTCTGGTCGATCTCAGCCGGGATTACAGGAGCTGCATCCTCTGCTCGGTTGGCCGAGAGAACCATGCTGTACAGACGGAACAGAGTGTCGTCGACGTCGGATTTGATCTCGGTGAGAAGTTCACGCCCGTGTCTCTTGCGGTATTCTGCGACAATGGCGCGGATGTCGGCATTGGAGCGACACAGAAGGATGTCGTTGAGGGCTTCTTCGTCAGTTCCGGCGCGATTCAATGCCTTCTCAAGCATGAACACCTCATTCTCGAGCGGTCCACGGGTGAGCGCCAAAAGGGCTGTTTCGAAGTCGCCTCTAGTTTCGGACTCGATATCCTTGGCGAGATCCCGCATGAATCGGCTGTTGTAGTCTCGCACAAGTTGCTGCATGGCCCACGGGTTCTGGTACTTGCTCATGGTGTACACGTCAATGATGGCTCGTTCGTTACACCCAAAGCCTTTCATCGCTTTGCGCAAAGTCTCCGCGTCAAGGGTAGTGTCGACGTGCTGTGCCCATTGCTTCTGCGCCGGATCGTATCCAGGAGATGCTGGAGTCGGCTGGACTTGATAACCGCCGTAGGGCTGGCCCGCAGGAGGCTGCTGCCATTGCTGATTTGGTGGCTGTTGCTTTCGACAAACATTAGTTCATTACAAAGTTATTTACAGAATTTGGACTGAGGGTGTCTTACCATGCCTCCATATTGCTGCGGCGGATACCCCGGCTGTTGCTGGCCATAAGGCGCTGGCGCACCACCAGGAGGCGGAGGCTGTTGTCCATAGGGAGCTTGACCATACGGAGCAGCTGGAGGAGCACCATATGGTGGTTGACCTTGGTATGGCGGTTGTCCTTGTGGTGGAGGAGCACCGGCAGGGGGATATTGCTGATTCGGATACTGTCCTGGCGGAGGAGGACCTTGGCCGGGATATTGGCCAGGCGGTGGTGCTTGTCCTGAATATTGCCCTGGAGGTGGTTGCTGACCGTAGTTGTAGTAGCCTTGTTGCTGATATGGTTGCTGTCCAGGTGGAGGAGCTCCCTGGTATCCGTAATACTGGCCGCCCTGCCCTGGCGGAGGTGGTTGAGAGTTCATGATGACTTGTCGCGCAAGGGCTTGAATCTGTGAAGCTCAGTCAGGGTCGAGGTGAGTGAGGCATAACTCCATCTTCAACATCCGGCATGGGTAAGCGCCATATATAAGAATCCAACCACAACCTCGTGCTAGCAGTAAGCTTTCAGTTCAGCTTGAGGCCTCCCCTTGAATGGAAGATCAACAGGTGGTGAGTACCAGAAGCCCTTCACGCATTAGCTCAACCCAAGGAACCCTGTCCGGCCAATGAATCAGACGCTGACAAGCCGTTAGCAACACAGACCTGTGAAAGCTCCAGTGCGGCTGTGAAGCTGTGCGATTGTCCCACATAGTTCATTCGTTGACCACTTCGCCAAGGCACTTGAGAGGCAGCCTGTTGACCGGGTATTGGCTGGGGTAAGTGATGGCTGCGCCACGATCTTCTAGCGGTTCGTTTCGGAGGATGGGGAGGTTGTTCATGGACTGTCCAGGTACACCTTGTGAACATCGTAACTCTGGTGCGGAAATGCTCGATGCTCAACTCCGAGCTTGGTCGGTAACGAACACACGAGAAACAAAGGTTCAACTCGTGTTATACATGTAACGGCCGTCATATGTAGGCGCTGGTCAGGGTACTCTCTACATGCTCTCCTCTGGTCGTGCTAAACACTGCTCCGTAAAGTCAAGTCTATTCACCCCGCCATGACATTCCCTGTGTAGGGCTGAGAAGGAGGGGTCAACATTGAAGCAATTAATTTCGGCCAAGGCGGAATCAGGCCGCCCTTGTGCTGAACTGGGGCGAACCAAAAATAACAGTATCCCTTGGTGGCTGAAACTAGAACTTCTTGGAAATGCAGGGCAAAGAAGGGAATAAGGTTTAAACACCAGAGCTACTGGCCACTAAATTACAAAACGAACGTAGATTCAAAGAGCAACGACTAGTTAATGTGTTCGGTACCACTTCATTGTCGAATGTCTGTTGGCCAGAATGTTTGCTCTTGCTGACATCGCGTGACCAGTGGCGCAGGAAGGCATCAAAATCCCCGCACTGGGCTGCAATTAGTTCTGTTTCCGTGTGTGCCTGATGCAGCAGAGGTAGCCATAACTACACAATTCTCTTTTGGAGTTTTGGGAGAGCTACTATGCCCGGTCGGCTCGAACCACTAGTGACGTTACCAGAAAATGGGGAACTGGACCTGGACACGGGTATGACGGCAACCAGAAGTTATTCCGGACGTTTTCTAATCAAGAGGTAGTCAAATGTTGCAACTATACCCTGTTGCGACAGCTAGGTACTCACAAGAAAGCAAATATCGCCTCCACTTTCTGCTAACTTTAACTGTCAAGGCAAAGGGCGCAATGCCGTTGTTTTTGAAGCCGACGATGTAGTTGGTGATATAAGATACGCCATCAAGGTGTTTAGACGAACCCGGAACAGAATTGACCGAGAAATCCAAATGCTCCAGCACTTACGTGGAGGACGGAATATCGTTTCGTATTTTGAGACCTTGAATGATGATGAGGTTATTGTGATGCTGCTTTTTACAGGACAAGATCAAATCAGCTAACCAGTGTGTGTAGGGAGTGCCACGAGCCTTGGTACTTGAGGCGGTAGACCACACGGATTTCCGACAACTATTTCCTCAATTCGGCATGGGCGATATCCAGTACTATGCCTCCGAGCTAATTGAGGCAATATGCTTCTGCCACTCGCATGGTGTAATGCACCGAGATATAAGACCGCACAACATCGTAATTAATCCCCAGACTAAGCAGGTGAGCGTCGAGCCTTCTCCGGAAAGTACGGTTTTACTAAATCAAAACTAGCTGCGACTAGTTGGCTGGGGTTCTGCTAAATTCTGGGACCCTGGTGAGGACCACAGTGTCCGGGTCTCGCTCTTCAAGCCCCCGGAGTTACTCGTTGACTATCGGAAATATGACTTCAGTATAGACATGTGGGGGTTTGGAAGCGTATTGGCATCTTTGGTCTTTAGAAAAGAGCCGTTCTTCCACGGCAACAGTATATCTGATATGCTGGTAAAAATTTCCAAAGTTCTCGGCACAGACGAGTTGTTTGACTTCCTCGACAAGTTTGAAATCGAGCTTGACGAACACATTCTTTCACAATTGGAGTATCAACCGCGACGTCCATGGTCAAGCTTCATCACCCCTGAAAATGAAAGTAATGTCAGTGATGAAGTATTTGATTTGCTGAACCGCGTGTTGAGATACAACCCTCGCGTATGTCTGACTTCTTCTATTGGTGATGGAAATACTGATACTTGATAGGAGAGACTGTCTGCTGACGAAGCCTCGTTTCACCAATTCTTCACTATGGTCACCGGGAACTATGTTGTAATAGAGCAGGATTAATGACATTTCCCGTCGTTTATCCTCTGTCAGAGAGCGTTCAAATAGGATAGGACCACGAAACAACACCAATTTCATAGTACCATAGGCCCCTTTTATTCTTCTCTAGGATATAACCACTAACTAAACCGTCTGCTGAGTTGCCACCACACTCCTTTTCGCAATTCCGCCCCAGATAGGCCCATTTGTTGAGCATTTGACATAAATATCTTGTCTTTGATCGACGGTCAAGTATTGGATAGAGCCAAACTGTTCATCCATGATCCTCCAAATCTCCCATTGTCCTGCGAATCTCTAAAACCGTGAATCATATCACCGTACGTGAAGAGTTACTGCCACGAGGCAGCTATGTCGTTTGGGGTGGCGGGAGGTGTTTATCCTTCAAGCAGTCCTCACAAAGACCCCAGAGAGTGTTCCTGACGATCTTTTTGCAACCACAGTGGCATGTACAGCAGGCGTTGGCAAAGTTGACAGGCTGTGTATGTGTGCTGCCGCACGCCGACTCGTCTCGTGCATCGGATGCGTACGTATTGTTGGAGGGAGAACACATCTTGGCTGTTGGATTGTCGTTGACGTTGTCTATGCTGATCTGAGTGTGCAACGTAGCTGATGAGACTTGAAGATAAAGTATGGTCTATGATGGATTGACTCTGTGGAAACGAGTTTGAGAGGGTGGTTGAGATGGTATCTAGCACTGAGGCCGATGGTGACATTATATACGCCTGGTACGGTTGCTCCTGGAGTTGCTGTGAACCCTTTAGTCTGCAGCATTATATCAACAATTGTCATTGATTACTTGAAAATTTATACATTCACAGTCACTTACTGGTTCATGGGCCCCAAGGCTGAATGTGTGTCACAATCTGTGATTGAGGATCGCCTAGACGGGATCATAGGAGGCAAAAAAACATCAAGGAGTGATTCTCACGGAGTCAAGCCAGTGGTCTAACAAGCGGTTCTCCCTTGAATGTGTAGCATGGATGATAGGCAACACGGACGTTGGATATTCACAGAACTTTCGGATACCACAGGTCAAAATCACTGGGCAATTGTAGAGCTAATCGGTTGGCTCAAAACTAAGTGTATTATTTCTGCCACTCTGTGGCGTGCATTGCTTGATGGCCATTCCCTTCATCTTCATCCACGCTCCATTTCACAATTTTGTCCCAAATAGTCCCCACTTGTTGAGCGTTTGAAATGTTTATCTGGTCCGTGGTAGGTGATCAGGCAATGATACAATCCGACTGCTCATCCACGATCCTCTAAAACTCGTACTATCTCGCGAAATCCTATAGACGCGGTAGATATTAACGATGTCAAGAGATCATGCCGGGCTTTAGCGAACTCATCTGCGATTAAGGTAGGCAGTGTTCACCATTTACGCAGTCGGTGCACCAGCATTGGTTAGCGTCTGGTACGCTGTTCCTGCAGCCACAAATGCATCTACATTTGAGATTGGAAGGCGTGGGACGCTGTTTGTTTGTTGCACTGCACGGCGACGTGACTATGCTATCCGGTGCCTGCGCATTGCTGGAGGAAGAGCACATGTTTTGCTGTTGGGTTCGTTGAAGCTGTTTATGATACTTCTGGGATGCAATGTTGTGGACAAGAACCGGGGATAAGGTATGACTTTGCGTCGTATCGACTTTTCGAAATGGCAGTTTGAGAATTTGCTTGTGATAGTGCTTGGAATTGAGGTTGAGGATGACTTTGAGATGATGGTTGCAATCCAGGTTGAGCACGACATTATATACATATTCTACGGTTTCGGAACTGACCATGATCTTTCTTGGTTACAGCACGATATATGTGGAAGCGCACGACGACCTGTATGTGTTCTAGAGATAAGCGTTTGTTAAAATATGCGATAAATGATCCTCTAGACGAGGGCATGAGGGCATGTAAGGTGGGCGTCGATGAGTGATTCTCAAGGAGTCAAGGCACTATGCGCACACTGTTCTCTCTCAAATGTGCAGCACAGGTGATGGATGACTAGGGGTAATGGACATTCACGGTATTGTTCGATACGACAAATCAATAACAGTAGGTAATTAGGTGCTGAATTTACTTGGTTTGAACCCATGCATGCTGTGTTCTTACACTCTATGATGTACGCTGTTCGACTTTTATTCGCTTATATCATGGACTTGGGCAACTGAAGCGCAATGGGAAACTAAGTGAACTCAATGTTCAGCCATGTATTGACAACAAACGTAAAATCCCACAAACATCAATCACCCCGTTGCATGCCAGCAAAAACGCCTGAACTGGTTGTTGTTCATTTATCTCCGTTTGTTGAACTGCAACGGTAACCCTTCCTTTGTCCTGCGCGTGCCGAAAATTTCCAGTTCCGAACCTGGGCAAATATACGCGCCGCAGGAATTAATGATACTCCTTAGTCCTAGACGTGCTGAAGAAACGTTTTGGATCAATATATGTGCCCCCCAGGTGATCCCACAACTCCAGAAACTGCCCAAAGTTGAAATTGATGCTCTTGTGATGAACTGTGTGAAACTGGTCCCGATTATCGTCTGGTATTTATTAGTGTGATTATCAACAGAGGCAACATGTGAATGTTGGGTCTTACGCAGCAAGAACGTCCAGATGTTAGTCGCGGCAAAGACAATAAGCTGTGCAACGTCTGACATCGGCCAGATGAAGCTATAGGCGTAAATCGGCAGGCTCATGATCCAAGCTTCCAATGGGTCAAACGCATATGCCGAAAATGGTGTGGGGATAACATAGCTAGTGAACTTAGCACAAGAATGGACCCGACCGCAGTGAAGTAGCTTACCGGTGATGTTTCCAGTGACACATCTTGAACAAGAGTTGGTAGTGGAACATACGATGCAGCCAGTACATGCATGTGTCGCTGAAAAATACAAAAAAAGGATATTGCGCAACCTCGTACCAGATGCTAGCCGATCCGTATTTGTATATTTTGGCGTAGCCCTGGACTTGGGCGACGAATATCGGCACCGTCAAAATGTTCAGCCCTAACAAGGCATATAGAGAGTCCATCACTTCGGCACGTATCTGATTTGGGCGAAATTTTGGGTTGTTTCTCAGTCTCTGGTCAAAGTTTCGACGGTAGCATATAGAGCCGAAAAGGAGGTAAAAGAACGAGCTTGAGCCCCTATTTCAAATTTTAGTTCTTGATGCATCGGGATATTGGCCTGATAAAATGCTTACCATGTTAGCAGAAATATACTGAGACTTTGGCGAGCTAGACTCTGCCTATGCCAGGTGTTTGGGTCTGTCGCTAAGGCGCAAAGGCCTTGTTGACTTTTGGAAAGAGGATTTGAAGTGAAGGCATGACAGTGCTTTTCGCAAGGTGAGCACATGAACTGAGCCAACCCTTCCGTTGACAAGTAAACATTGTCAAGGACGGTTGCATCCAGGAAGTTGAGCACGATGTTCATGTTAAATTGCAATACTAGTACCACGCGCGAGAGAGAAAGCGAGCGTTTACGGTGAACATTGTTGACTAGCCTCATCTAAACTCGGAAATATATACATGGTCTGTTGACATTGCTGACATCTTGAGTGGCGTATTGCGGTGAGCAAGTGCCATTTGATGCTTTCATGCCGGTAATTGACTTGCACGATGAACCTTGATGGCGATTTTGGCGGAGAGGTTGGCTGTTCACACCGCTGATGAACAACTGAGACACACTATATAAATTGAAGCCTAATGTGACATGTCTTTTATTGACCTAGTTAGTTGAAGTAGCTATATCCTAAAAGTTTCACTCCATTTGAAGAATAGAGGATTTGGCAAGCAGGGCTGCTGGCACGGGCCTATATAATCCTCAAGATACTGAGTCTCCGTGCCATCATGCCCCATCACGATTTGAACATACTTCGCAAGGGCAAATAGCATCTGTGACTGAATGAGATGTATGAGCCAAAGATAACATCACGGGCTGCTTCGGTTTGCAATGAACTCATCAGCTTTGTCTTAATTACTACAAGCCCTTTACTCCTTTGGCTTTACCTGGTTGCTTATCAGGATTTTGAGGCATCGTTATCCTCCACCATCGCAGCTATACTTCATGGAAAGTTTGAATTTATCACATCTCGTCTACCCTTTGTAACAGGTCAATCCATCGCTACTTATTCCGGCTGGGTGTTATTGCAAGCTATTCTGTATGCATGGTTACCTGGACCTGACCACCTCGCACCACGGACACCGGGGGGCCGACGGCTGGTCTACAAACTCAACGGCTTTCGTGCCTGGCTATTAACTGTGGCTGGATTTACTCTGGTATCGTATTACGGGTTTATGGATCCAGCGTTTATTGCGAAGAATTGGGCCGCTCTTTGGGCGACGGCCAATTTATATTGTTTTGCTCTGATTGCAGTGTTTTTCATCAAAGCACGTACATCTCCGGACAACAAAGGTGATACGCTGATAACTGGTAAGTCAAACGCCGTGATGACGTGTCCCAGTTAACACCAAACTCAGGTAACTTCTGGTATGATCTTTTCAATGGAGGAGAATTACATCCACGGACAGGCCAGCTGTTTGACTGGAAGCATTTCAACGCTAGCCGGACCGGCGGAATCTTAGCGTGGACATTGATGTATGGTTTGCCACCAATTCCAATATGTGGTTCATAGAGTTGACTTTACAGTGATTTCTCATTTGCGGTGTATCAGTACCACCAGTTTGGCATCGTGACCAATTCCATGGTCCTAGCGGTGGTCTTTCGAGTGATCATCGTAGTCGAATATTTCATCTACGAAGACCTGTAAGTAGTGCCTGGAGTTCCAGTTATTCATTGGCTGACTGGCTATAGATTCTTTGAAACACTTGACGGAGCCCATGAGCGGTTTTCGTTCTACAGCATCTATGGCTTCGCCGCCATGATGCCACACCTGTGGACACTACAAACGCAGTACTTGGCCATTCACCCTACGGAATTGTCCAGCTTTAGTGCAATTCTTGCGTCTGGATGCTTTGCCATAGGATGGTTTTTAAATCACACCGCAAACGATCAGAAAAACTTGTCTCGTCGCACAGGTGGCCGGTGCCGCATATGGGGCAAAAAGGTCAAAGTACTCGAGGCAAAGTATCGTACTACAGACGGCAAAACCCACTGTACAGTGCTACTTTGCTCAGGTAATTCCCTTAAAATAATATGAACACAGGTCTTTGTCTAACAAAAAGCAGGCTGGTGGGGTTATGTGCGCCATGCCAACTACATGTCAAGCTTGATATACACTTGGGCATCCTGCTTCATATGCGGGACGGATCATCTCTTTCCATTTACTGAGGCAATCATAGTGACAGGAACAGTTATACATCGCTGTTTCCGTGATGAAGCAAGATGTAGAGAGAAATATGGGGAGACTTGGGACGAGTATTGTCGCCTTGTTAAGTGGCGGATGATTCCTGGCGTGTTCTGAAGTACCCCATGGGTTGAGAAGTTGCTTCAGGCGGACATGTATACGCATTCACAATGTCAAATACTTTGGAGATATAGTCTGTTCCTAGATACCAAATAAAAAACGCGCCACACGAAACAAAGCTACGATGATTCATTTCGATGAAGGACCTCAATCTTTTCTCCCAAAGTTGTGGTTCTTGTGGTGTGTGCCTAGCGTAAAGTGAGCAGCGCACAACCGGCCAGCGCGAGCGCAAAGAACTTCCAGTCATGCTGTGCATGTATCATTGGGTACTGAGTTTACACCTTCTGATGCGTACATGTGGCTGCATACTTAAAGTGTCACCACGGAGCAATAAAGAGCATTATTCCGAGCAACAACGGCCGATTCAGGTCATGATGAACGCAAATTTGAAGTGCCTTACGTTAACGTCGCGATCATAGCAAAAGCCGGTATTATTCAGATGACGGGGTGCCATGAAGCAATGTATCTGCCTTGTAGTAACTTCTCACTGCTTGAATCTAAGCGCAGCCCAAGATGCAACGCGGTAACCGAGTATAATCGCAATCACAATCACAATATTCCGACCTTCAACTCCCGTTTCGATTCCAAACTCATGCAACACCTGCCCACCGTCAATTTGACACTGATCGGTAGACATGGGGGTATACCTGCATGCACAGTTGCTGCCACAATCATATGTCTGGTGGTCAAATTGCGTGACCATCATGCCCTGGAATATGTACGCCTGAAAGTTCCAATAATACAGCCCGTACTTGTAAAACGCATTCAGCCTACCGGGAGGAACCAGCGTTCCCGCAGTCCCAAACATCAAAACATTGATGAGCGCGGCTGATACCAATGACCCAACGAAATTTGGGACAATGGTTACCGCTAGAACGACAACGGCTTCAGCAGCTAGCAAGTCAAAAAACAGCCACATCACCCATGTGAAGAATGCCGTTGCCGAGGGTTGGCAGTTGGAAAGCCAGTAGAAGACTACTGAAAACATCGTCGAGAAGAGAAAGAGGTGCGGTATGCCAACGAGAAAGTTCGATAAGTGAAATGCCGTGGCACCATATAATCCGTTCCGATGCTCCTGGAGGTACTGCCGATAATCCTCAATAAAGGCAGGGACGTACGTCACCGCCATGAACGCCATGAATCCACAGCTCACAATCAGTGCATTAACCAGCAGTTGAATGGAGTCTTGACTGCGATCAAGCCGTAGCCAGATGGTGCCCATTAATAACCCCAAACCGGTATACATAAGGAGGCGGAGATTGTACGCCATAGCATCCCGGTATGCTTTGAGGAAGTTGCGGTGAATTAGTGTGACAACGTGGCTGGCTAAGCTGGGCCGGCTTGCTGATTCAACAATTACATCACCTGTTGCTCTTTCACAAGTCAAGATACTCTCGAGTATTCTTTGGCGGCATGACGAAAGCCTCCAGAGAGATTGTAACTTCGTAATGCTTTGGGATGATCTTGGTGGTGCGTCAGAAAAGTCGATATTAAGTAACTCGAGTATGAACTCGGCGGGATTGGCTCTTTGAGGGATTGTGACCCCTACATTCTGATAATACTCAACTACCTCTGCTGTTGGGCCAAAGTAATGCGTCTTGCCCCGAGACAGAAGGAGTAGTTTGTCGAACAGGTCAAACGTAGAAGTAGAGGGTTGATGAATAGAGCAGATGATAATGAGATTGTTCAGCTTCGCAATCTTACGCAGGTAGCTAATAACATAAAAGCTAGCAACGGAATCCAGTCCGCTTGTCGGTTCATCAAGAAAGAGGACCTTCGGACCTGTGACAAGTCGTCTGGCAACTGCCAGGCGTCGTCTCTGGCCGTTGGAAAGTACTCTACCAATAAAAGCGTCTGCTTGGTCAGCAAGCCCAAAAGCCTGGACAAGTGTATCGATACGCCCATGAAGCTCTTCCTTCTGGTGGCTGGTGGCTGGTGTGAGTAAGTGTCTTTGTTTGTATGCATGGCTACTCACCGTCTAATCGCGAGTCTAGAAGCAAATTCCAGCGTCTCCCTAGCAGTCAAAGACGCCGTGAAAGTATCATGGTCTTCTACTAGGGAAGTGACACATCGGAACACGGCGTCCGAGGTTTCTTGACCGTTGACGGACACTTTGCCTTTGATGACAACACCATGCATTGGTCGCTTGGAAAGCACGTTCAAAAGTGTCGTCTTTCCAGAACCCGACGGTCCCATGATTGCACAACATTCGCCTTGGAAGATGTCAGTGTATATATAGTTAGCATAGGAGAACAAAACGGACCAGCTTCCACAACTCCCTCAACATTGCTTATGATGGCCTTTGTTCCTTCATTGTTGGATCCTTTGGTGGTCACTGTCAAATCGCGCCAAGAGATGTTGTGGATAGTGCTGTTCAGGAAGTGGCTGCCAGCAACACGATGCTGCTCAATGTCTGTTTTTGTCATCTTATTAGGGTCAACACGTAAACAAAAAAAAATCGATGCTAACTCTGTGGCGCCGACACTGGAAAAAAATCAAGAAGGTTGACATCCCCCAGACTAAAGGGAGCGGCATTCAAGCATGCGTCACCAGTTGCCGCAAAAACTTACCGTTGCTGTCCCGGAGTATTAGGCCAGCTGAAGTAAAACCTAGCCGATAGGTGTATGAGACAAAACGGTCATCAGCGCGAGAAGGAGGTGAAACAAGACCGGGATTAATAACAATGTCCGCACTAAAGCGGTGACAGGCTTCGTATTTGGAAGCCCAACGGATGCCAACCCCTGTATAAAGGAATCATGAAAGACAGCACAAGTCACGAGAACAAAATCTATTAAGATGATTAGGCATTTAACTCTGAAACAGATTAAATATTGATGCCAAAGGTACATATCGCCTCAAAACTGGCACAGAGAATGGACTGTAGGCTGTATGTTGATTTGGTCGGCATTATAAAAGAAAGGTCCAAAAAAAGCGCGGGTCTAAATTGTCCGAGCCGAAGATATCAAATTAGTTCAGATGGCCCAACGCTGCAATGAGCACAGAGCACCTAGTACAAATTCTTCGAATTTTCCACGCAAAATCCCACGCCATAATTACCGCCTCAGAACAAACTTGATAGCTCAGAAGCCATTTTTTTCATGCAAACTCGCCAAGTGCATGATAGCCCTATCTGTTGCACGATATATGAATAGAATGGGCGCCCCGGCCGTCTTTGTCCATGCGCAGGCATTTACCTCGTGAGGTAAACTGCTCGCTCAACTGGTCGTACATTAGGCAAAAAGGTTTTTTATATTGCTGGACCCTTACTTTTCCATCTCGACAGGTCCCGTAGTTGCGAATCCAAACCGAACCAATCTCCTCCTTCTCCCTCAAGCATGCCAAGGAGCTTCCAAAAGAAACTTCATACGTCCAGAACTTGTTCCCGGTGCAATCCGTTTTGGAGTAGCCCTCTGCTGTGAAGTATGTCTCTCCAGAAGCGTCCGGAGTGAGTTCGGAGCCAAGGCCAGTAATGTTGGTTGGGACGGCGAGTGATTCTCGGAAGAGACAAGATAAAGCAAGAATTAGAGCCGATTTATGAGCCATTTTCACAGGGAACTTCCGGATAGAGATATTCCTTTTTTGGAGTATTCTGATGTTGTGAGACTTAACAGAGAAAAATCGTCAGTTAGCATGTTGTGAGGAGATGATGACAAAACGAGGAGATTATCTCTATTAAATAGAAGTGAAAAACAAAAGAACATAACAGCGTGCAGGTCTCTGACCTGAGAAGTGAGAGTAATCAGCCAACACAATGGACCACATAGTGGCCAGTACAGCATCATGTCACTTATTATGGACTGTTGGTCCTCAGTTTGCACTCGCAGTGTCACGCTGTGTTCGGTCAGAAAGTAATAATAACATCAGCGGCCTGTGCGGGCTATTGTCATGAATGAGTGTCGTGCAAGGACTCCTAGCAGGGACGGAACCGAGTCTGATTTAAACATTGGAGGGATATTGTTGGTCATACTACAGAGCATTAGTAGAATCTGATATGTAACTAATTGATGTCGGCCTCACGTCTTAATCTTCGTGTGCTAAACATCTTGTCCATCGAACACAGCTGCCCAACTTCAGTTGTTTTACTCTTCCAATGATAGGTCATGTGCTACCATATATTATAGAGACATTTCTAAATTTCGTCTTTTAAAGTACACTCTAATACTGTAATACATAGGTTGTATTGAAGCATCTTTTCGCAAATAAGGAGACGAAGGCAGAATGATTCATCATCAACTAAACACACAGCCCCGCTCCTCCGTTGAGGGCTTCACCAGCTCATGGTATCATGATTGTAGGACTCATAGAACCATGTCTCTCGGCCCTTGTTTACCTATTCTCTCCTCAAGTTCGATATCCAACTCAGCTTTCCCCGTATCAACATCGTGACTTTGCTCTGGTACTGATAGATAACCCATCTATTGAGCGGCAATCATTTCGGTAGCTAGTATAAACAATACCACCATGATGGTGAACGCAAATACGTAGGACTGTACATAATACTGAATGGCGTAGAATAGACTTTTTTCCACAGTACCCTATACGCAGATACTTTCTAGTTTTCCCGCGACTAGGTTGCTTGGATGGGGAACCAACACATATGCATTCTAGTACATGGCGACAATGGACCAACATAGAGAATTAGAGACGACGCTGTCGTGATGAAATTTTGGTATACGGGATGCCCAAAAGGCTTTTATAATTAGCGTGATGTCCATGCCTGCAAACTGGAATAAAGTGAGGTTCGAGCGACTAAAGTTCAGATTACTGTTGCTAGCTCCTAAGTGCGCATTGAAGCTTACAGATGTAGAGCCCAGAAAATTCTTCGAAACAGAGGTATAACAAATGTACGCTGCTTGGAGTGATAGGAGAATAATCCAGAGCATTTCTGTTAGCGTCCTTGCTCGCCACTTAATCGAATGCGATTTGACATTCCACATCTCGGTTTTGGGACGGCCATGCCCGGCCAAAGTGCCACTCTATGGGGCCCGGCTTTTTCTATCTTCATTTGAACTTAGGCTAACCCTGCAGGACATTGAGAGAGGACATCAAGAGACTGCTGTCAAATCCGCTATCATTGGTTCGTTCCAGATCTCCTTGTGAAGATCCATGATCAATCACGGGTGTTACCCGTGACCGCACGCTCGGATCGCAAATTCTTTCTTCTCGGCCCATCACAAAATTGTCCCGCTTTATATGCAGTATCATGGAGTCAAATACACGCCATGGTAGGTCATCAAATGATGCTGCCACATTACGCCACAACTGTTGTTTAAGACACAGCAGATAATCCCTAAATTCAGCTTGGAAAATCTCATAAAATACACCGCAACTTGCATGAATCATGGGAAAGTCTCTCGGAATGGGCGGTGAATCAGGAGAAGATACGAATGTAGTGAAACAGTATACGACACTCTCGGTCGCAATGCGGTGCGAGTTGGAGACGTCACACTATCGCGACATGGGCACCCGAATAATGCATTGGTGTAGTTACGGTGAGCCTGTTTCCGACGCGTTGGGACAAACATATAACTAGTATATAACGTCTTAGAGCCGCTATATGGAGAATAGCTCTCAAAGGTGTATTTGCATATGCTCAAAATTTGTCGCATTGCACAGACACTCATCGGACCCAAAATGTATTCCCAAAGAGCAAGTACTTCCGTCGAAAGCGACTGCAAATACGGCGCTTCAAACTCCCCTGTCCCCCAAATACCAAAGCCGACACTACAGTCATTTGCCAATATCGAAATAGACCATCAACAAAACGAGAAAAGCTTACACTCTGACACTGGGTGTTTTGGTACCGCCCTAAAACACCACAACGCCATTGTTCAAGGCGTGGCCGCTAGAGTCCGAGATTATGCAGGTCGAGGCGAGCCGTATCGCATATTTCACGGCTCTAGTAATAGTACACGGACACGCGATTCAACCAACGTTCTCGACATCAGCACCCTTTCCCATGTTCTTTACATCAATCAGGAGGAACAATGAGCCCTTGTCGAGCCTAACGTACCCATGGATCGGTTGGTAGAGACAACACTTCGTCATAATCTTGTTCCTCCAGTGGTTATGGAGTTCCCCGGCATCACAGCAGGTGGCGGATTTTCCGGTACTTCTGGGGAAAGCAGCACATTTCGCTATGGATTCTTCAACGAGACGGTCATTGAAGCCGAAATCATTTTGGGGAATGGAGATATTGTCCGGGCGTCAAGGGACGAAAGAGAGGACTTATTCAGAGCTGCGGGTGGCGCTTTGGGCACACTAGGTATTGTAACGCTCATGAAGCTACGTCTCGTAGAGGCGAAGCAGTTCGTCTATACAAGATACACTCGCCTCAATAGTGTCTCAGAGGCTCTTGAGAGCATCCAACGGACGAAAGACGACCCAGATGTG
Source organism: Pochonia chlamydosporia 170 (assembly GCF_001653235.2). Taxonomy (NCBI): domain Eukaryota; kingdom Fungi; phylum Ascomycota; class Sordariomycetes; order Hypocreales; family Clavicipitaceae; genus Pochonia; species Pochonia chlamydosporia. The sequence goes on from NC_035793.1 coordinate 4,284,581, forward strand.
GACTACCTGGATAGCATGCTATTTTCCAAGCAGCATGCCGTCGTTATTTCCGGACAATTAACAAATAATCTACCAGCGGATGCAGAGGTGCAAACATTTAGTGACGCTGCCGATCCGTGGTTTTACATGCATGTTCAGGAACAGACGAATAGCATTGCACCCGGGTCCGTGATTGAGGAATACATCCCGCTCGCCGAATACCTATTCAGATATGATCGTGGCGCTTTCTGGGTCGGCGAACAAGGCTACACTTATTTCAAGTATATTCCTTTCAACAGCTTCTTCCGCTGGCTACTCGACGACTTTTCTCACACCCGCACCCTGTATCACGCTCTACATTGCACTGGAGTCTCTTCGCAGTTTGTCGTTCAGGACGTAGCGGTCGTCTATAGGAATGCTGAGAAGATGATAGACTTTATAAGCGCAGAGCTGAACATTTGGCCGATTTGGCTTTGTCCTCTTGCCCCAGCCCGTGTGCCTTCTTTCCATCCCGTTCTTCATGGGGTAGACTTGGGCACCAATTCGGGATCTCTTTCCGAGCCGATGCTGAATATTGGCATTTACGGCTGGGGTCCGTCAGACGCTGACGAATTTATTACAAAGAATCGCGCTGTTGAGAAAACGTTGAGTGAGTTGGGCGGGCGCAAATGGCTCTATGCACATACGTTCTACACGGAACGGGAGTTCTGGGATGTCTACGATCGAGCGTGGTATGAATCTTTGAGATTAAAGTATCATGCGACTAGTCTTCCGAGTGTATACGACAAGGTTAAGCCCGTTCGGAAAGAGGGAAAGCATTGGACTCAAAAAGTTGCTGAAATGTGGCCTATTGGTGGCCTGTATGGGATGTGCCGAGCTATCACGTCAGGCGATTACCGTCTACATCGAGGAGCAAAGTGGAAATGGTAGGGAAGGCTAGCTACTAGAATATAATATGCTTGTTGATGATTAGATATGTGCATATGTAGCAAATTCTTGTACAGTTTATTTGCCACTTGTAACTCGTGGATAAGTAGGTTGATGTCGCTGCTCCGTAAGTTTCGGCATGTGCATATCTCTTTGCACAAAATCACATCAATACAGCTGTAGAATTCTTGGTTACAGAGTTCCATTTGCGGTGATGAGGGATCAGTAACTGAGGAAGCCTGCTCAGGGGGAGAATCTTGTCCACAAATGTCTTAATTAAAGATACTGCGTTTCTCGCAAATGGTCCCAATTCGTCTTGGGATTGACCTTAACCTTAGCCTTAACTTGTGATCCCTCTGATTACTGCTTAATCCATCTTATCTGAACCTACCTTCGTCTGTTAGTGCGCTGAAACCTCCCAGCGCCTCTTTCGGGGACATCCATCACATTTCCGCTGCTTCAACTTTCTCCACTCAAAGGCTAACCTGGGAATTTGAGTGGCGGTTCAAAAGGGTTGTTCAGTCTCCATTCTGTAGGGACTCCCTGTAATGAGCAGCTGGTGGGCTGAAGGGGAACCTTCACTCAGCCGCAATGGAAGCAGTTGTTGACCTTCCCGTATTCCTCGTACAAAGCAACAAAACCGAACGCGGGTCCAACGCGGAGGGGCCGGCTGTGGCTGAGCCCATTGATGAGTTTCCAAACTCATTCTGGAACCAGGCACGTTGATCAATGTTTAGGTCAGACTTGAATGAGATTGTGCAGTTCAATTAATTGACTATAAAAGAACCTGGCTGGTTCGTTAGTTGTCGGCAGTATCGTTATCATCAAGTTTCAAGTTTCTCACACTTCAGAGTCAACAGGACAGATATCAAGCAACACCAACTCCAGCAATGACAACTCCCCTGCCAATCCGGTATGACATCTACCGGCCAGCCCTCTCATACCACTTCGACATCACAGCCCACGACAGCAAACAAAATCTTTTCTACTGCAATGTCGTTCGTTTCACAAAAAGCTCTACACCAGATTTAGTCCTCCACGCCGGCCAGGACAAACGCGCACCATCAATAGCGCTAGCGCACATTTTACAATTCTCGCAAAGCTTCAAAATCGGCTTTGGCAGTACTGCTGATATGGACGCCGTAGAATGGGAAGACTTTACGCGCTCAAATATCAAGGGTTCTGAGCATCGCTGGGGAATGACTCTCCAAAGAACCAGCGACAGCCCATCACCAAGTCGATCCAACGATAGATTGTCTTTGGTGTGGAAGAGAACAACGACTGTTACAGCAGAGGGTGGTAGTGAGCCGGTCACTGGGCCACGTGGTCATAGAGGACATCGTGGTTGGAAACTCGTTGAAGAGAGTAGACCGGAAGACGTTTGGGCTATTTTTACGTTTGACAGGGTTTTTGGGAGGAGGGGAATATTGCAAATAAATGTGAACTATGGGGAGAAGTTTAATACGGGTGTGCTGATTAGTATACTGACATTGTATGAGAGGTCGGAAGCAGCGGTAGAGTAGGAAATGCTGTGTGCTTTGTATAGCGTTTCAATATACCCTTCTGCGTTACTGTATCGTCCAAAGTTATGTGTATTTGCCCTCGGAGGAAGAGCTCCGGAATTGGCGTGCAGGGGTGACTTCGAGGGAGTTGCAAGTCATGGTGAAGGTTGATAACCTAGCCCATCAAGATTAAACGAGCAGTTGCACCAGATAACTCAACATGGACCACACGCAACAGTTATCGGCTGAAATGATTAGCAACATAATCTGGTGCCAATTCTAGTACTTTACGAGCTTCAATATGACCTGACCGAGGCTTGATAATGGAAAAGTCTAGGCCCACCACCTGTTGTGGATGGAGTCGATGGACTAGTAAGAACTTTAAATCTGCAGCTCAACGACATAATAACTCAAACACTTTTCTCCACGAAAACCAAGGGTATAGTCTCCACTATATTGTCATCCCGGAAACTTTGGTTGAGGATGCACACCAATATAAGGCATGAGTTACAACGCCACAGTCTGAAAGCGTCTCGACCGGCGACGCGCATGTCAACTCAGTTGACTCTGCTGACTGCAGATATCGCATCCTTACTCCAACGACGCATAGCCAAACGGACCCAGATCGCCGAATGTCATGGCGACGGACCGGAGCGGTGCGGCGAACGGCATCACGCCGCAAAGAGTTATTCTCATCACTGGTATGTTGAATGCTACCATCTCATATGAGAAGTTCACGTAGCACCCTGAGGGCCACATTCGTACCCTTACTTCTGACACATCGCAGGCGCAAACTCTGGGATCGGCTATGACCTGACAGCGGCGCTGGCCGCCTCCCCCGGAAACCATGTCATCATGGGATGTCGCAATTATGAGCGTGCCGCCAGAGTCCTACAGCAGCTTCATATACTAGGCCACGCGGGAACCCTCAGCCTACTCGAGGTAGACATCACAGACGACCAAAGCATCAGCCAGGCGGTGGAAAAGCTCACCGCGGATTTCGGTGTCATTGACGTCCTGGTCAATAATGCGGGAATAGTGATGCGTAACTTTCCAGATCGACGGTCTGAAATCCTGGATACGATGAACACCAATTCTGTTGGTCACCTGGTACTCACGGAAGCTTTGGCGCCGCTTCTTCAGCAATCAGCGGATCCTCGAATCATCAATGTGTCATCTGGACTGGGTTCTATCAATGGCCGACTAGACCCGAATGATCCGACATACGGCATTAATTCAGACGCGTACAGAATGTCAAAGGCGGCGCTCAACATGGCCACGGCGTGCATGTATGCAAATTACAAGGTGTGGGGGGCGAAGGTTTGGGCATATTGTCCTGGGTATGCGATTACGAATTTGACGGGAGAGGGAGATAGAGGGAGGAGGGAGGAAACTGGGGCTGTGAGTTCGTCTGTAAGTGCTGCAGGCATTGTTGACATTGTGGATGGGAAGAAGGATAGTCATGTTGGGCGTTTTTTGCAAGTCGGCGGTAGGATATTACCGTGGTAGGAGTCACTTGGCTTCTGGTATCTTGAGAGATTGGGAATGCATTCATGTTACTGCTCTGGGTCTTAGATTATTTGTGCAAATTGTATTGGAGTGAAGATGAGGTCTAAGAGTTTCTTACCGCAGGGTATACATATTTGATCTATAATAATTATGACTATGGCACAATCTAGTATTTCGGAAACATTAAAATGATACTTCTAGTTAGCATTCGCTCGAATGTCAATCTTTCCTCGATCCTTTTCTATTTCAGCCGCCATCTTTCTCTTCAAAGGCGGCAGATTGTTCACCAGCCTCATACCACCACGCATCATCATCAAGGCAAATGACCCCCTAATACCTGGTTTATACACCGCATCGTCTTTATTAAACCTCTCCAGTGACTTTTCAACTCTATCCCAAGCATACGAATGCATGTTCTTTTCATAATCAGCAACCGCACCTACAATATCCATCTTCCCATTAGCAACTTGTACCAGATTATGCGCAAGGATCTTGGCATCAAGCAACGCAGTATTAGCACCAACACCAAGTCCTGGAGTCATGGTATGAATGGCATCACCAATCAGGGTGACATTGGTGCTCGTCCATGGCCGTAAGCGCTCTGTGGTACGGATGTTGATAGGGAAACTGGTAGTTGGGTCCGACATTTCCACCAACTTCTGGAGGTTTGGGTGCCATGAAGTGGTGCGCTCCTTGAGCAACTTGTGCAGCGTTGGGCCATCCAGGGACATGATGTTGTCTGGGAGAGATTGCTCGTGTGCTCCAAATCCTAAAAGGATGTAATCTCTTGTGTTGTCAAAGTTGGAGCCTGGCCACTGCTTAAGGAGCTGTTCGTCATTGCCCCCAATGTTGTTCTTGAGATTGCCGTCGTGATCCCACGGGAACTCCATGCAGTGGATGATGCAGCTATCTCCCAGCGGAGCATTGATCATAGTTACACCTCTGAGTGCCTTTGGAGGTAGGAGACTCTTGGTTTCTTCGTTCAGTGCAACCTTGGCTGTAATTCCATACAGCCCCGAGTCCTTGAGCACGGCGTGAGGCAGATATTGTCGTCGAGTTGGGGAGTTTGTTCCTTCGGCCCCAACCAACAGATCGCCTGTAGCGCTACTCCCATCCTTAAATAAAGCAGTAACTGTACCATCTTCGTTGGAAGTATAATGCGTTAGTTGCTTATCGAACTGGACAACGTCTTCTAGTCCTGTAAGAAGAACCTGTCGTAGAGTCATGCGACTGACAGACCGTTCCGCGCCAACACCATCATCGGATACCCTGCTGAATCCCTCAATACTGAGAAGCTCTTGGTATTGCTCAGTGATCATAGTGAAGTTATCTGGCGGAATGGCAGTTGTGCTGGCAAATATTTGGAACAAATCATCTGGGATGCAGGCGGCGAGGCATCTCGAGCCTTCAGGTGATATGCCCACACGATAGCCAAAAAGGCCATCGGTGCGAGTACGATAACGCTCGTAAACAGCAAGCGTGATGTCTGCTTTCGATTTTTTTAGTGCATGAGCCAAGGCAAGGCCGCCTGTGCCTCCACCGATGATGAGGATATGCTTGGGCATTTGCTCGTCGGATTGAACGTCGTATGCTAAGGGCTTCTTGGTTCGGCAGCTAGTAAATGTGAGAACAAATTTACCTGAATAATCTAAAGAGGGTTATGATCTTGTCGGACCATATTCCATTATATAGCTGATGAAACCTGCCCTGAAAAACAAGACGAGTTCGGCAAAGGGACAATTCGGCCTGCGAAGTCTCATTCATTTCGACGGCTGGGAACCGATCGCAAATCTAACCAAATCGGGTAAAAGTGTCAACTGGTGTTTCTTGAAGATCCACAAATGTCGATTTGTCGCGGCATCTCCAGTCGCCAAGACTTTTTGCTATGAACCTGAGAATGGGCGCACCATCTTTGCCTGCCATGAGTCAACTTGACTCGCCTTGTCAGGTTCAGCCTTAAATGATGCAGTCCGTCAGTAAAACTGCAACGTCGCCGCATGACGTGGACTGCGAGCCTGTAGAGGAATACCAGGGTTTTGTGTGCCTGCATACGTGGAGTATTGGATGTGTAAACGCAATCCAATCCGCACATGACGGCTCACCAAACTCTAGGACAATCCATTATTTGAGGTATTCATGCACATGCTATTTCGAGGACTTTATTCCATGAGAAACACATTTGCACTCAATTTGGTGTTGTCAAAAAGATGACACGGACAGGCGCACACGATACGAATCACGGATGAACTTCGGAGGCTGATGAAATGGCTGACGAGATCAACCAGGCATCAACTATTGAATCACGCTTGTCACTTCCCAGCACCAGGCGATTCGCGATGCTATCACCACGCAAAAACTCTGGCGATCGGCGAAATAGGATTCCCTCCTAGCCATTCCCGGTACCATAATATCCAGTACATGTGACGACATGGTCAATGTTGCTGGCAGAAGCAGAGGATGTGCCAACTGTCGACGTCGAAAGGTGAAGGTGAGAGGACCAGATGACTCTGCTCACGACGCCGTTGTGAGACGATATTGACCATACAGTGCGATGAAACGTTTCCGCAATGTGAGAAATGCACAAGCAGAGGCCTTCAGTGCCCTGGCCCCCGAACAGGAGCATTCTTCGTGCACGTTCAGTCGGGAGAGGCATCGTCGCAAGAAACCTTGACCTCAACACCAGCAGACACTCGCACGAATTCCCCGGTCCCCGGGTCCATCCAGACGAGAAACGCTTTCGTGCACATGCCACACATGTCTGACATGAGGTCCTGCAGAGCAACAGCATTTGACCAACTGTTTGTGTCCCATTTTGTGGAATCGTTCGGCCAACTGAATGGAGTCCGATTCCCGGTGTCAGTCAATGCCAACTGGTTAGCATGGCTACCGCAATACATCACATCACCTGGCAATGCGCTTACCAAGACGTCCATTCGGTCAGCTTCCATGCTAAGCTACGGGACATGGACTCGTGATAAGTCGATACAGACGGAGGCATACAAGTGGTACGCGAGAGCGTTGATGGGCTTGCAGGGCGCACTGTCTCAGCCGACACTTACAGCTACCGAATCCAACGTGTGCTCAGCCGTGATGCTGATCCACTTTGAGACCTGGGCTGGAACTGTTGAAGGTGCTTGGATTAATCACATCAACGGCGCGTCAACTCTGTTAGAAGCGGCGGGACCGCAGACTTGCCGAGAAGGATTCATGCATAGAATATTTTGCCATTTACGGTTCCAGTCGGTAAGTGCATTGGCAACTGTACTTCTGCTGCGACCAATATTCTGACGCCAATGTGTTGTAGTTTATCGCCACCATGTACGAAAGCAAGCTGCCTGGTTTTGCGTCTCCCGAATGGACATCCATACCCTTTGAGATTCACCCCGCCAACATATTTGACCAAATCGTTACGATTCTGTTTGACGTCCAGTCGAGTTCAGCGATCGCTAATAACTTTATACACGCAAATGACCATGCCAACAGGATTCAACTGGAATCAGCGCTGAGAACCTCAGTGAGAAACACGAGGCAAAAGCTCATCAATTGGGAACAGCAATTGATGCCACCTCCAAGCGCTGAAGACGCTGGAGACAACTCCGCGGATACATCGTCCACCTCATCATCGGCCTCATCACCAGCTCAACCACCGCCCCGTAACGACGCTCCTCCGTCTTTTCCGTTTTCCAGCATGCCCGAAGCGGCGCTGCTGTCGCTCTACCACTCCGCATATATCATTGTGTACCGTCTCCTTGCGTTGACGGGCGATGGCGGAGCAGGTGATGCTGATCGTCTGCTTATGCACACCCAAGAAATCCTGCGAGCATACAAGTTTGTCAGGAAAGTTACCGACAAGGGGCCTACCAGTAATTTGGGTCCTGTCATGATGGTACCGCAACTGAAGATCGCGTCATTATGGGGGTCTGAAGAAAGCGATAGAGTGATGGCTACGGGGTTTCTAAAAAGGATCGGCCAGCGTCAGAGTTTCGCTCTCGGGAGTATTTGGGACTTGCCAGATGGGTATTTTGCGAATGTGGCATGTCATGTGCTGGCTTTGGATGCTAGGCGTTAGGTATGTGTATACCAGATTTGTCGGCAACGACGTAAATACCCAACAGTTATCTGCGCAATGTTTATCGGGCCCCCAAACTAGTTCTTTGGCGGAATCATTTCGCGTGTCAGTTGTAGCATGACGATGCACATGGTAGGTGGCGTACAACCATGTTGCGCGATTTGTGCGGAATTCGCATGGAGCCAGTATTACATTGCCACCTAGAGCTTCTCAAGAGGAACAACTTCCGTCGCTAGCAAATATATCTCATTCATGAAAAGCAAAGAGAACGACTTTTGTGAACAGTACCGACAAGTCTTTTCGACGTCATGGACAAACATGGGCAGGCAGTGAACGCGGATTGCAAAATGAATGTTAGTTGCGTTGCTACCCTAAGCTTCAACCTCAACTCAAAAGGTGACAGATGCATTTGACGTGGGATGCCACAAGGCTTTGTATCATATTTCCAGTTTGGAAAGCTCAATCTACGTCGGGTTTTATTCTCTCGCTCTTTTTTATTTTCGTTATCTGTCTTGGTTACGAATTCATCAGCCAGACCATCCGACGTCGACAACGAATGAGACTCAACGCATCAAGTCACGGTGGTTTACCGCAAACAAGACCAGGTGGCTGGCTCAGCCACCGACGCGACAGAGTCATTAATTCTATGATTCTTGCGACTCAGAAACTCTACGCGCTCTTCATAATGTGAACTGTACCTTTCTATGATATGGTTGAGTTGAAGCTGACGAGACCAGGTCCTTCTTTATGACATACAACGGGTGGGTAATGTTGGTGGTCGCAGCAGGCATGGGCGTTGGCTTTCATTTATTTGCGCCAAAATCCAAGTAAAATGAGGGAAAGATACATGCGAAATTTGAGACTAATCAAATAATTTAATTGAGATGGTATTACCAACATCTGCCGTTGACGTGTAGTACCTCAGTCTTTGAGACGGTCGTCGATGATGCCCCAGACCATGAATGACGCTAACAAAAGCAGCTAAAACGCCTCAAAGGGCGCCAAGCCGCACAAAGCGCGCATCCACGGTGAAACAAGTTGGCGGAGACACGTGGCGACGTTTCAACGTCGAAGCAACAATATAACTATCCCTTGAGTTCGCCAGTCTGCCCGGCAACAACAAGAACTATCATTTGAAGAGAAACACAAACACAACCCAGTCCAAACCATTTACTTCAATTCAGCATGTCATCCTGTTGCCACTCCGAATCGCAGGCTAGCCCCAAGCCGGAGCAGAAGAGCTCAGAGGACTCTGCCTCAAAGTCTTGGTCCCTTCAGAACCACTACCTCGCACCCTTTATATCCGCGCTTCTACATGGCTCTTGCTGCTGGCTCCCCGTAAGTAATCGGTCGTATAAGCTGTATCTCTATTCTCCAGGGACTAACTGTGTGAAGGCGTTGCTGGACATCTTCACGATTGGATCTGCATCAGTGTCGGCTATTCATCGACTGCGACCCATCTTCTTGGCTGTGACCCTGGTTCTTATCGTGGATAGATTTCGTCGCAAGGGCTTGACGAGGGATAATATGTTGCATGTGGCGTTGACTTGTGCGTTGTTGGCTTTGCCTCGAGTTGTGGATGTGTTTAGGAAGCCACAGGTGGTTGGACATGGACACACTGGGAGCTGTCATTGAAGGATGTTGTGACGTGTATGATAGAAACAGATACGGAAAGCCTTGGTTGTAATGAGTTCGAAGGGTTGAAGTACATCAGAACTTGGTGGTGACAGTCACTTGGGCATTGAGGCTTGTGAGAATACAGCCAGGCTTGATTAGACGTATGTTGCTTGGTCAGCCAATCATACTTCATCAAGCTTTGTAGTAGCTTCGTTGTGAGAGCCCAATTGTAGTAGATTTCATTGCAATTTCTCGAGGCTACGCATCGACTTGCGTGTGAAGCGGTGGAGTTCTTGCCAAGAGAAGCAACAACATAGCAAGAGGCAGATATTTACCTGTGTTGGAGCAGTTTGCTAAGGTACTCCTCGTACCCACAAATATGACCTGTGTTTGAGAGACCAAGGGTTCTCGAGTAGTCAGATTTCTTTAAATTGAAGCATGCCACTTTAAGTTTGCCGCGGGCAAAGCCAAGGGAGAGAATTACTGAATGCGTCGTGTTTAGTGATGGTCAGTGTTGCAGGCGATGGGACGTTTCCTGGGCCCCGTTACTCCGTACAATACGCCAAGTCATTTATTCCATGAGTAAGTTTGCTCACCCGACGCGGAGTTAGCCCAACGGTCAATTCTGTGCTTTCGCCATCTGAACTTGCCGGGGAGTCAGCCAGGTTTCTTCTCAGCACCCTTCGCGGGCGACTATCCCCGTTCCCCGCCGGGTGAGGACCGCCTCGCCTTGAGCGAGACCATTCGGTTGCTGATACAGTTTCATGGAATCTCCTATATCATAGAATAGGGGTTGGCCGCCCCGGGTCCCACGAAGTGCGGCTGAGTTTACGACATCAGTTATAATTAGGAAAGCCGAGAGCCGGCTCCAATACACCATGGCTCATTGGCGGGTAAAGATTGTTGAGCCAACAAGGCTTGGGCTCATGATTTCCTAAAAGGTAAGGTAGCAGCCGCCGTATTCAAGCGCTGGGTGACATCTGACCTCGCTATATGCGTGCGATGCTGTCGCCCTTGTACATGTGCACAAATCGGTTGGCTGAAACTTGGTAGTTGGGCCGTCAAAGCGGCGAACCGCAAGAGACTCAAAAAAGCACATCTGGTGTAACTAGTGTGGCGTTCAAAAAGTCCCTTGCCACGTTGTTATATCAAAATGCAAATACTTGACAGGCTTGGCGTACAGAAAAACGGGATGCTTAGCCTGACGTGCCCTATGATAGCGAGAGCCGGTGAGGTCCGTGACGTCTTGCGTCCCGCCGGACGCAAACTTTCTTCTTCCACCGGAGGGAATCTTTGTTCTTAGTGGTTGTTGTGTTCGTGCCAACAAGCGTTCTGGACCCGATAACGTGGTACAACAGTCAGACGGGCCGAAATCGAGGCTGGTTTCATGGGGCAAGCTGTGATGGATGGTCGCCCTGGCCACTCGTCTAGGCAGCGACAACGGTTGTCCAACGCCGTTGGGAGAAGTATGTCGGTAGCTGGCGACAGATGAGCTAGATGTTTTTAAAACGCTTGATATGCCGGCATGAAGGGAGAGGAAGTGCTGGCTAGTATTCCCGGACAACATCCAGTGGCGTCGTGGGGGTTTGGTTGCCACAAATAATAAATATATTGTGTGCTATAACTCACCGAAATGTAGCCGTGTATCAGTATCTGGTGGTTTGACCTTATTTTAAAATCCATGTACGTCTAGGCACAGCATGGGCCATTCGTCTATTCTGGAAACGTCGGGGCTTATTGCCCGTGCTTTCTGTTGGCGAGCACCTCCAGCCAGCCAGCATCAATTCCGCCACCTCATACCTAATAGCTTACCACAACGGGACGTTGACCGCTCTGTCACGCATAGACCAAGTCTGAGCGATAGAACGGGCGAGAACAACAAACAGAGGTGTTGGGTTTCGTCCTTTAGGCGTTTACTCCGTAGGGCAACAGAGATGGCATCAACGCTGCTCCACATATAAGCAGCTGTTAGACGTTGAGAATGATGTTGCAGAACTCTACTCTTGGAGTTCTTTCTGTAGAAGTAACAGCAAAATGATACAAAAATGATTACCTCTGTGTCTATCGACCGCTGCGTGCAGCCTGGCTGTGAAGTTGACGTTGCCGCCGTGACGTTCCAATCATTACAATGGGTCCTACTAGCAGCTGTACACACGTATCAACTGTCTCGTGATTTTGTTTCGCAAGTTTGCGCTCCCATTCAACCCTATCTGAAGCTGGTATCCCTCATCTGGACCATATCCATACTGTTGAATGCGATTATACGGACGCTGTTCGTAACTTCAAAGCAACTGACGCTACCTGGAACGACAAATCAAAAGAGGCGTGTAAAGTTTGCGGTGCCTATCGCGTGGGGAGTCAAAGTTCATGTTGTTTTTAAACCGAAAAAGCAAGGCTACACGATGAAACTTGGTGTATCATTCGGGGACGTCAAGGTCCTACTGGTACTGGAGAGGTCAAAAGACGCCGCGCTGACCGTCAAACGGCAAATCAAATGCTATGGAAGCTTATCTTTGGTGAAATTCTCCACGACCGTTGATCAATAGATCAATCGACTTGCGCATCCACTTTGATGCTACACACTTATCGTGGCTTACGGGCCATGCCTACTGTCTCACGACATAGGGAACCAAAATGCATTCGAACTCGCAAAAACTGTTGACAGATAGTGTTGCCTATTCAAGTTCGACGCACGGTTACCGGCAGGGAGATATTCTATCAGGGGCTTGCGCCGCGATTGCTGCGTCGCCGCCGGCTTACAGGACGGCTGCCTCTGGTAGAGTCTGCGGGCAGGATGTTGTTTGGATCGGTCATCATGGAATACGGCGAATGTATCTGTTACAAAAGTCCCAAGAATTGGGAGTACCTACGGAAAAGTTTTGCTTGATAGACTTGGAGACACCTCCCTGAGATTGGAGTGGGCTGCAGAAATGGGACGAGACGATATCGGAGACATCGGGGATAGTCTGTACACTCTTAGAGAAATGCGGTATATCATTTTCTGAAATGGTGTTTGACAGAGGAAAAGGCTGCAGTGCTGAGGCTACCCGCCGCAAGGTGGCCGCACAATGTGGTAGGACACACACTGAAGCGCTGGTTACAAAATTAGTTACTGAAGCACATTGCAAAATATGACGACGATATGCTCTCGCTTCAGTGATATCGTGTAATTTAAGTTTCATCAAACGTGTAGAAGCACAACCCGGTGGCCGATTCGAGCCAAACACGGACACAGTTTCCATTCAAGTATCCCCGCAGGTGATCGGATGTTGGAATTCATCATCAGATTTCCAAGGTTGTCGCTAGCTGCCTTAGTGACAATACTAAAGGCTTAGATGGCAATTACTTTGTTGCAAAGGAGCGTGTTTGGACCCTTGTGAATTTGGCTTGATATCAACATGTTAGCTGTTTGTTTAATATTTCTGTGAATAAGATGCGATCAAGAAGAAACGCTCGGGCAGCACACCCAATATAGTCTTGCAAGGGGAAATTCTTCTAGAAGCCCGACTGCATGGTCAGACCATTGCTCGCATTTTGCCACGACTCGTGACATTGTTCATCAGCCTTCATGCATAATCTTTCTACATGTCTTCCAAAAGCCTGGAAATTCCAGCGCTCGTTCGACACATCAGGTGGCGCAAGGGTACTAAGCCATGGGGACCGTTTTCTGGGGGTATTAGACGGCTTTACGCTTGGCGTTTTATATCGCGGGTTGTTTTGTTATAGACTTGATTCAGACTTGCGGTAGACGGGTCTAATTGAATAAGCCAGGGATCAGGATCTCACACCTTGATTGTTTACTATGTTAGAGGACGCGGATCGAGATGAGTGATGCCAACAGGAAAGACTTTATATGTACTGATATATCAGTTGTTTTCTGTCCCAAATTGAATATTTTTTACTGCATGGATTCTTTATCCTCGATCCTCGGTATAGTGGCAACATCTTTTATTCTATCAAGTCTACCAATTTATTGCCAAGGCGAAATACCCACAATATGGCAGGTAATATTGCAAATAGATTTACAGCCTATGAGTTCGTGCTCATGAAGATCCTTCCAAGAACAAGCTCAATGCTCTCGTTTCTAGGATGCCTCTTTATTATCACTACCTTTAGTTGCTACAAATCATTCCGCTTAAACCCCATTAACAGAATAGTATTCAATGCTTCCTTTGGAAATGCAATAGGAAGCATCTGCCTTGGAATAGGCAACATATTTATCCACACACCGAACGTTGTTAAATGTCAGCTACAGGCGTGTATGATTCAAACGTATGTTACATTTCAAATCTCCCAGACTTACTACCCGATATCTATCCACGCAGTCTTGGCTAACAACGTGATATAGAATGTTCACCGCCGACATCCTCTGGGCCCTAGCAATGGCTATCAATGTCTATCTTGTTCTTTATCATGGATTTGAATCTTCTAGATTAAGAAAGATAGAGCGTTTCTACATTGGTCTCTGCTATGGAATTCCCTTTGTGCCTTCATTTACGCTCCTTTTTATTAGAAGCGGTGGCCAGCGAATCTACGGAAACACTTTTCTATGGTGCGGACTGGTCCCAAAAAAGTCTTGGATAACTTTCGCTGCTGTCTTTGGACCTGCCTGGTGAGTCTCCATTAATAGGACAAAATGTGGACGTGGCTAATAGCCAGTAGGGTCGCTATTGCATGTACTCTAGGAATATACATTCGAGCTGGCCGTACTATATACAAAACACACCAAGAAGTACGCAAGGTTCGGAGATCCATCTCTAGACTTGCATCGCTAGATCAACCCGAGACTGTTCTTTACAAGGACCCCGTCACGTTCAGTGCAATGGGCCAGGTCGAGATATACCAGCTAAGAGGCGTCAACCATCACACCTCAGCAGAGGCAATTAGGGCCATGGATACTTCAGAGTTGAAATCGTCTATCCAGGTACAGCACATTGTTCTGCCGCCACAGACAGGCACCGCGGCGTCGCGCCAATCGATGCTACACCCTTCGCAAATCCTCAAGAACGACCCGAATAATGCAATATGGAGGTACACAAAGGCCGCCTTTCTTTTCTTCACCGTTATTCTCATCACATGGATTCCCCTAAGTGCGCACCGAGCATACTCGACCATCCACGTTGGAGTGGTACATGTCCCGCTCCAGCTGGCTATTGGCTTCTTGGGGCCGCTGCAGGGATTTTGGAATACCATTATATACATAGCGATATAATGGAGCCACTGCAAGACGCTAATAAGGGAAAAGGGACCTTTGGGCCGGTTTTGGGGGCGAAGAAAGCGGCCCAGAGATAATACATGCCCCCAATGGAACGCCGGAGAGACGCAGTCTCTTCCCGTGGGCGGAGAACCAATTCATCCACGTCCACGACGGCTACCTGGGGATGAAATTAGTAGCTTATCCAGCACAGCAGCCGTGGATTGAAATCACGAAGCTTTTCAATGGACTGATTTCCATTGCAAGGGAATGTTTAACGGGATAGGAGGACTCTGGGACCAGCAAACAAAAGTACTCTTTATCCGAAACTTACAGATCGAGGCGACATTAAAAGAAAACACAGAATGTTGTTAGTACGAATAAGTAGTCAAATGGTGCCCTACAAAAGCATCCCTGAAATTCCAGCCAGTCGACCGTCAAACTCGTCAAACTGGCTTCAGATGACGACCTTGTAGGAACAGGGGAGGGAAAGACGATGAAAGCTGCTCCTGTTGTTGACGACATAGCTAGACTAGCCTCGGGCAGAAGATGCTCTGGGCATGGGGAAACAACAGGTCTCGTTGTACCGCATCTGGGCCAGGCTACCCCGGCGCCTCTTCTACTGCTATGTAACATACTCAAACGTCTACATTATGCTGATCGCGTACACTGAAGCGATATGGATGCAACTGTGCCGAATATTCTTAGCAACCCAGTCCTAGGAGTCATTTAGAGTTGAAACTCTGAAGTCCAAACAACTTATCATACCATCCTACCTAGAGTTCTATGACTATTTCTAGTAAGACATGTTCCCCGATGGCCCAGATACCTTGGACTACCTATAGGGGTCTACAGGCGGCGAGGGAATTCAGCCTCACAACGGGGCTTGGTCAACCGATACTGCAAATATTGAATCAAATCAAATTGCGTAGGTCGATTGATAGATCCCAAAATCCGCACTAATGTATGTAGGAAGGCATAGCCTTGGGGCGTCACGACCCATTTTTACCCGTACGTTCACTAGAATTGCTTACCTGAGGTAAAGCAACCGCCTCAACATCCTCATCTGCTTCGCAAATGGTCCTTAGTTCGGGCTCAGGCGGCTGTGCCTCGGTTCCAAGGCTGCCGTAGAGGATAAGATTTAGAAGGGGCCTTAAGATTGGAATGCAAGCTAACGAATATGTTAGCGCCAACTGTGTGCAGTGGATGCTCTGACATACCACATATTATGCCGATATGTACTTCGAGACCGACGTATATCGACTCATTAATTTGGTTCCAAGTTATGTCGAGTGATTGTGCGCTGACGGTAGCGGAAACAACGGTTCGCAAGGTAGTAATACACACCACGCTGATTGTGCATCTGTCAGCTTAGCGACTTGCTCGCTTCCACGCGCATTTGAACTCACAAGACGCCTCCGGCAAAGGTGCAGATAATAGCTATCTTCTGTGCCAATCGGAGGTGAAGTTTCCAGATATACAGAGCGGGAAGAATAATGAGGAACACATCTGTGATGATGTTGACGATGGACCACCCCAGGTTTAGCTTGAACGTGTTTACGTTGCATGAGTAGTCAGATGCCGGCATTGGATGAAGAGCATCAAACCTTTCCCAGTATGCACGTATTGGTATGCATGTTAAAATAAAGAGCACCATCTAGTTTCAATTAGCAACGTGCCGCCCTTGACACACGTCGAGTATAAGTGCAAACATACTCCAGTGACTGCCCACGTCCAGATCAAGCCAAGCAAAATCCAAATTAGGGGCTTAATCGACTCTTCAATGTCAAAGATACGCCAATATAGGGCAAGTATTGATGATTTTATAAGGGAGATAGACCAGCAGAAGAGCTGTATATTGAGGAAAGTCGTCTGAGCCCAACCCTTCCAAGCATCGACCGGAGCCACCCAAATATGCCTGCCGAATCCATACTTTCCCTCTATGCGTCAGCCGTGTTAGTTCGGCGTACAAAGGATGTAAAAAAGAGCTATGTGTAGCTTACTCCAGAAAATATTAGTAAACGTCATCGTCCCCGTACAGACCTGTTACTTTCCATTAGCTTTATATCCAACACGTAGCTAGACGTTTAATAGCCCGAGTATGGCTAGCAATACCAATGAGGCCAGAATCAGCCAGTCATCAAACCATAGTCGACTTTTTGTAAGTCTTCTACAAATGAAACGGAGAGCCGTAGCTATGATCGCTAGCACCAAAGTTGTTGACCAGGCGGCGACGAGATGGGGGTATTTAGTTGCAGTGAGGTCAGTCCCCGGCGGAGGCGCTCCAATAATTGGCATGGTGGAAGAAAGAAATTGCACATTCTACTCCTTGGTACATCAATTTCACAAATCTGGCCAAGGAATCATTCTTATAGGTTCACTTAACGACGAAGGGCAGGTTGATGGAGGCGTCGGGCCGACAGACAGACAAGCCTCTGCCAACCGTGTATTCAAGCTATTGCCGTGTCATGTCCAGTCTCGGCTTAAAGAGGCCCCGAGGGTTCTGTAGGAGGTCTTTGAGCTGTGAATCGCCAAGAACGGCTTATAGTCAGCTGTATTATGCATGCCCTAGACGAGTCGGGACCGTTGTCGCCTGGGAGAGCGGCAAAGAAAACATCGGTATGGTCGGACCAGACTCGTCGGAATCCAGCCCGATGTCGAACCAACCCAATCAGAGTCAACGCCAGCAACCAGAAAAACATCCATGTGAATGACCTCAACAGGACAAGTCGTCAATGAGAGTGACGCCATCGCCCGGGAACAGTATTGAAAAGCGAACGGAAGCGGGCTCGTCTCGGGATACCAGTGATTGGCTACTTGGTCTACACCGCCGTTTACTACAATAGGTTCAGCGAAGGCGAGTGACATTCGTTACGATTATGATGCGGAAAATTCACAACCTAGGAAATATTCTTACAGCACGGATTCAAAGTTGCCGCCTCCTGGCGCAATAAATAGTGTGTGTACGGAGTATGTGTGTGGGTCATCCTGTTTCTGTCGTTCTTTCAATCACTCCTGCGTCAACACGCCTATGTGGCATAATAGGTGGCGCCATCTGGACCGTTCCGTTGGACTGGGATATCTCAGCCAGAGGCGCATCACGCAACGTGGTGAGCAATAACTGGGGTTACGACGATGCAACCAGACCTTTGAGGAGCTATTAAATCCCTGATTATTAGCTGCTTTCGAGGGCGGCTCAAAGCTACCCCCCTCCCTTAACCCTCACTAGCAGGACCCTTATTTTCAACAGCTATTCCGGGAAGTTCAGTGATCATTTGGGTCCGCATGGAGGCGCAGATGGCGGAGACAACTGAGTTGAAGACGCTCGGCTCAGACCTTGAAAGGACAGGATACTCTCCATGCAGTTGCGAATGGATTGGGAAAGAAGGCTTTGGGTGCCGAATGCAATTTGACGCCAACAATTTAGTCACCGCCGTTTTTATTTGCTTATTCGGACTGTCTCGAATATGTCCGCTTGCTCGATCATATCTCAAATGCTTGGACAACCGTAGTTTTCAAGGCAAGGGACTCCACGGCTTATATTGAGGCATGGCCTTTGGTGTTAGTTGTTGGCAGTGATATGTGAGTTGACTATTCGAGGAGAGGAAAAAAGTGTCCCGTATAGCCAGCAGATTCAGTGCCGTTGTTGACAACAAACAACTGGCTTTAGCCATTTGAGGAGAAAGAGAAGCAAAAGTAAAAGAAACCTACACATTGAAACAAAAGAAAAGAAATATTGAATAATCTACGCAAGATGTTGCTGTCAGAAGCCGCTTTCGTCATCCTCCCCAACAGCTCTCGTTGACACATTCCTCTTTCCCGCGGAATTAGCCAACATCCAGAACGAGACAGAAGGTAGCACGACGCAACAATTCTCTCAGCCACCACCAGGGAGCACAAATCTGAAGAAAAGATGTTCGGATTGACGGCCGTGTGCTTCATGTAACACCAGACTTGGCACATGGGACTAGAATATTCCGAGCAGCTTGGTGAAAAGGACTGCATCTGAAACATCCCATCACAGAAACGCATGGTAGATACGGAGTACATCATCTTGCATTGGCCAACAGGATATGACCCGTTACATTGTGGCGCACGGCGCCCGGGGGGCTAGATCTACCAACTTTTTCGATCTCTGCACCTTGACTCGGCTGTCACACCAACTCCAATGGAATTTAGCGACGCCCTTGACACCGGCGGCAAACTATTCAAATGGTTATAGGAAACCTCTGTGTCCTGTCCTGGATACCTTCAACAGTCTGCTATGTCGGCCAACTTTTGTCTGGACCAGGTTGGCCGTGACGTATTCTTCGAATTGACAGTTCAACTCTGCCACAGCTTCGGACCGCTCTGGCTTGAATTGACATTCGCGCCTTCTGGAGTAGTGGTCCGTCCCCCAGTCGTTTGCATCTGAATGAGATGGATCCCGATAACTTGCCGTGTGGCTTTATGAGCCAGCCCGTCTAGCATCCCGACGCGTGATAACGCAACTGCGCCTATCCTACCTCACTTTCGCTTGGGTCCCTCCCCTTAGATCTAGGTAGCTCAACTTCCACGAGGGGCTGGATCGTAGGGGCCGTTGGAGGGAAGTTCATCAGGGAACGATAAGCCTACCCATAGAAGCAACCCCCAATCACAAGGTAACCAGATGTTTCTGACGCCTTCTTCAACTCGCGACGGAAGTCTCTCCAGACAAGGCAGTTCTCGAGCAAAGCAGAGCACCTGCGAAGGATAGGAGCTGTGGAACCGCCAACAAAAGCTTGGGGAAACCTCCAAGTCATCGCCGACTGTCTCCATCATGGCGCTTATATCTCAAAATAGTGACTTCCTCGACGTTGGGGAGAAACACGTTTCCCTGCCAGAAACGCCAAGACGGGTCTGGGCATCAGACATGAGCGACTTGAACTGAAGCCCACCTATCCACTGAATTTGGGGGTGATTTTAATATGACCCATAGGAACAAGTATGCTACGAATGGTTGCAGATGATCCTGTTTTCCCAGCCATCTACCGCCGTTGTACTCACGCCAATCCATTCTACATGTTCTAGGCGGAATTTGCGACGCTATTGATACCAAGAACGTCGAGTGCTCATAGCTAATTCAAGTGTGGCGAGGCAATCGTGGTTAAAAGGAGTACTTGACATTGTAGGCTCATGGTAGACGTTTGGGCTATGATCTGACAATGGGTATGCTGCTGTTGGAAGCAACTTGGCCAAGAGGGAACGGCGTTGGCTCTCGTATCACCGTTTGATCAATTCTAGATGAAAATGGAAGTCATATATCATGGGTAACCTTTTAGGACCTATCTTACGCCTCAATCTCGGTTTAGTCATAGGTATACCATCTGGAAGCTTTGGTATCATTCGTTTTGTGGTCGGATATGGCTGCGAGCCAACATCGTCAAAAGTGAAGGGTCAAAATTAGTTGTTGATGAGCACCAGCACCACCGCTATGCCCATCATTCCTCTGTACCAAAGTTCTGAGCCCGCCCAGTGTAGATACAACTCGCTCGCTATAATCTCAAAGTTGTGAGCCACAACCATGGTGCCCGTCTTTCTGGGGATCAGTTTTCTCTGTTAGCACTGACACCCGCTGGCATGTTCATGAAGATTCTAGGCTCTATGTGCGTTTGCAACGTCCATACACATGACTGGTGGCTTTATTTCCATGATGCTATGGGAGAAAACACACATTTTGGTGGCGCAGGTGAACCTCTATGCAAAGTTGATTGGCTCATGCCACCCTCGCCGCCAGCCGGATGAGCACCAACAGAGCCAATGTTTTTCAATAGCAGAGCAGGAGTTGTGTCCGATGTGACCAGCCACCTTCCCACAATTATGGAGAAAGTGAAACATCAGTATTCAGCCGCCACGTAAGATTTGATCATTCTTGGTAGGTCCTCGGGATGATGGGGAAGTCTGCTGCCTCGACGCTGTGTTGTTTTGGAACCTGGGCGATATCACATGCAGAGTACATGAAGTAAAGTGACATGATTCTCTTTTACAGTAACTAAAATGTGAATTATGGGCTATACGAGGATGGAAAAATTATTTGGTAAACCCTGAACGCAACTGACGGGAAACGGCTGACCAGTTGAATTTACAAAACCCCGAAAACGCCTCATATGTAGCTGAAGCCACGCAGCATTCACTCAAGAGTGCCCTTACAGCGATCAGGACATTTTTATGTCATTTTTCATTACTAATTGCAGCTGCATGCAACCCTATTGAGCCAGGGCAGAGGTGTAAAAGAGCAGGGCATTTCTGGGAAACGGCCGCCGTAAAAGACACCGTATGCTCGCATGTTTCAAAAGGGCTTTCTGAGCCCATACTCACCTTGTGGCTGGTCACAAAGTGTGAGCGGGTGTCTACCTTAATCCTAGCGAAACGACACATCACATTAACATACCACGTGCTATGAAAAACCGCAGCTATAAAATGTAACCAGTATCCGACAGTTGTCGATATTTTTGAACCGGCGGTCAAAGACTGGTACTATGGCTGCAGAGTGGCAGCTTTTATTGCAAAAATACAAACGTAGTATTCTCTATAGACGCCAACAGCTTCTAAATAAGTGTATCACAAATGCGTCTTGCCCATCCGTGATGGGGAAGAGGCAGATGCCGAGGATTGTGTGGCAAGTACTGGTCAAAGACCGCATGTCATTGAATAGGGCACTAGCACAAGAGACTTATAGAATGAACGAGACGGAAGGCCGTGTTCTCCTTACTGGCGTGGCCTGGGTCTACAGATGTAGTTCACTATCCATGACTATCTTAGTACCAAATCACACATATGCAAGCCATAAGAGGCTAACGAAACAGATATCTTGGGGTCGTATACTAGTCGCAGCTGCTGGTTTATGCTTCACAAGTGCCTTGGGCGATACGCTGCCGTGGCGAAGATATATTTTCCTCAATGATTGCTGAGCACTTGCTTGACGAGGTATTGTGGGCTGGGTGCCTAGCACAGTGTCTCTCCGTCAAAACAATCGCAACAATTTGGTCCAATATATCGCTGCTCATATATATATATATATATATACGAGCGTCAAACATTCAGTTACTGCATAACATACGCACTAGTTGCTTGCCTTCCTCTAAGACGACCGACTGGTTCCTCGATTTTGAGTAATATCACTTCCACTTCTTGGTGCGCTTTCCAGACGAACCTTCATGCCGACGACAGTCCCGAGAAATAAGTTTTGACCATACACGCTAAACTCGTATTAGTCTTACTTTGTCTCTACGTTGGGTGAATCTTAACAGATAGACTTGAAGATTATGTCTATTGCCTGGCCTTTGTAAGTCCCTCCGGAGATGATGTCAACGGAATATAACCTGTACTGTCTCTCTCCATCAGCGGAGCGTTCCCTTTTGCTGGAATAAACTAGCGGTCAATTTTCTTGGATAGATGACCACCTGGTAGCTGTTCATTCTAATATTATTAGGCCTGGGGATCATCTTGCGGTGTTATTATGCCCTGGCTTCGTATCTAAGATCTGTCAATAAACTCGGATCAAATGGTCACCATTCCCGTGAGTATGCGCCACAGCATCTGCTATATGAAAGTCTGTTACTGTTAAAAATGGTTCGTACAACGAAGCCTTTTCCCATTAGCTTAGGCGAGTGCGGCATCAGATTGATACTAGAACTTCCAGAACTGTTGAAGTCCGAGCACATAATAAGTATGTCATATTCCCCCTCTATTATGTCGCAGGCTGATAGAGCCTTTCGGCTTAGAGAAGAGAGCGTGCGATCTGCGAAAATAGGCTGAACTTCAGCCACCAGAAAAGGGGTTTTGCTCCTGTGGGATTTCGACATATTCAAGTAATCATAGAATATGCACTAGGCTAAATTCAGCGGCTTTCCTTTACCGCCCGGGCAGTTTGCCTTACAATTATCTGGATTGGGCGGATTCACTCATCCAATTTCCAGGATAAATTTGCACCTAGCTGCTCCAAGCGCGAAAAAAAAAAAAAACCCCCTGCAAAAATAGCTAACACGTGAGCATCTCCTCCTTTTATTGGCATTCACGTAGCCCCCCGTAGGACAGAACATTGCTGATAAGAGTTGGTCGTATTTTGTGCGGAATACGGGTTTCTCCCATCAGGTAATACGAAATTGCCTTACTAAATCTAGTTAGCTGCTATCTTTGTGCGCGTTATGCACGCTTTTCAGCTGTAATCTCGCGGGATCGCATCCAGAAGCAGCTGTTGGTCGCTTCATCTAATCTGCTGCAGAAATTACGGTCACAATTGCTTGCATTGGCGTTCCAGTCTGCTATCTTTTGAATAGGGGATACCATGACACATTGACGCCGGGTAAGAGCAGAGATGCTAACAATTCCAGCCAGCAAGCGCTACACACCACTGGCGGTACTTGCTGCCATAGCCATGTTGTGTAGAATGCAGATTCCGCCAGAGTGTTGCGGTGCTGCTAGTGGTTCTCACACACCGGTGGCAGGACCTTCACAGATGGTCGTGATCCTGGGTTATTAGAGTACAGATCATGTTGTCTAGGTGTCAGAAGGATAGAAGATAAGCATTCCGAACGGGCTTACAACTCACCCCATTCTCACCATATGAGCAGGACGCTGTGACACTCGAATATGTGAACCAGATCCAAGTGTGCTGACTGAGTTCAAACCTGTGGTATGGCACGTTGGCAATTATATTATTACTTATGGGCAATCAACTGGTTTTTGTACCAGGTGAAGTTGCTCGCACCATGATTATGTTTTCTAATCTCGTGTTGTTCAGCTCATTTTAGCGTGGCCCTGTGGAGGTTGAATGCCACCAAGACTTCCACCACGCGCTTGTAACCGCTGCAGTGATTTGATCGTTCCACTAGTCAGCTTCGCCTTTGATTGTGATACGAGGAATAAAAAAAAAGGGGGTCGTGGCACTAGTAAGGCACGCAATCTTTTCGCGCTCTGGTCCCTGAGACACAATGCAACTAACGGCTCGGAAGATTCCAAACCAGGCTAAGCCTTGGCAGTCTAGACTAACTGAGACCACTTCAGACCTAGATCACTCTGATTAATGCCTGGCATCTGACTCGAAGGGCCGTTGGCGAAATTGTAGAATGGAGCATAGGGCTTACGGCGGGGCATAATGCATTACCTCCAATACTTGCATAACCAGGTCATCGAACAAAGAATGTACTGCGAAGACTTGCTATATCTACGGCCTCAGCCTCCTGGTCATGAGCCACCCCAGGAAATGTACGGGCTACACGTCATCGGGCCGGTAGTTATACAGGCTAACGAGATGTATTCCCCATTCATTCTTAGGAGAATAGCTATAGCTATCGGTCTACTTTTGTCTGTACTATTATTTTGTCGATATATAACGATTTCTGATATTCGCCAACGAATACCAATACTGCACAAGTCCAATGGATCCTCGGTTAGTAGAAAAGCTTTCCGCTTATTGCAGAGTGCTAATAGGAAACGTACCAAGACACTACCTGGACTTACCAGCTGGGACAAGCCAAGTCATGTTTCCAAGGTCATGGCGCTCGTCTTTTTTGGGAGGCGGCAAACGGTGTCAATTCTGGATTGTTACTTAAAGGTCAGCTGCAGAAGCCATCCCCATTCTCAATCCATGGCTAACTCTTGGAGCAATATAGCGGAATCTAGTTAAAAACGGAGGAGTTCTCGACGGTGTCATATTTGTCGTCCGAACGAAAGATGCGGCGAACCTGGCGTTATTAGACAAGATGATGGCGAGCGAGCCAGCCTACGAGAGGCTGCAAGTTAATCTCAACTCCGAGGGATATACGAGTTCTTACGATTACATCAAAGATGATGTGATGTATATCAAGATGGATGATGATATTGTAAACCCGACTCTATTGCCACGCTGTTCCTGGTTATCCGTTCTCACGAAAGAAATAGGTATATATCGAAGACACAGCAATCAAGGCCATTGCAAGTGCCAAAGCGTCCCGGCCAGACGTTTACATTATGTCTGCCAACGTCATTAATCAAATTCTCTTCAGCTGGCTTCACAGAAACTTTGGCGCTGTGAAGCCGTATCTGCCGGAACTCACCGAAATACCCGCCGATAACGACACTTTGCCGCTCACAGACTGGAGAACGTCTGTGTTGCCATCATGGGAAGGACCAGCGGATTTTCAGCAGGAGACTTGGAGCACAGAGCGGCATCCCAATCATAGATGGCTTCCGGTCAGAGGAAGGAATGCATATCCTCTAAACGACACACCAATAGCTAAAGTGGACTACACCTATGGCTATTCTCATAAACACTGGCAAGTAGCCGCACAAGAGCACTACAGTTTGCTGGAAAACCTGGAGAACAACGAATTATGGCGATATAGGTTTCCTACCTGGGATTTTCAGCTTCAGCGAATGGGTATCCAATTCGTGGCAATAATGGGTAAAGACATAAACCTAGCAAAGCCAATCCCGCCTGATGACGAACATCATTTTACGGTAGAAATGCCAACACGGCTTGGACGACGTAAGTGCTACAGCCCCCAGCCATCTGACTTTGGGAAAGCTTGGTGGAGGGAATACGTGGAGTTCAATATCTTTCGTCGGTTATGTTGATGGAGACGGCCAATCTACGGATTGCTATTTGGGACACCGTACAACAATTACTAACTAACTCTAATAGATGCTGCAGCTGACGGCACCGGAGTCGTAGCTCACTTTGCTTATGGGCCGCAATCCGGCGACCCTGGAGTGCAAAGTACAGATCTATTGGACAGGTACAGAATGTTCGCTCGAGAGAAAATATGCAGAGGGGATTTACTATGGACACCCCATGACGATTCTAATTTATAGATGTAAAGTATTGCCAAAGCATAAAGAATGGAGTTATGATGTTAGACACAACAATATTAAAATCGGAATCAACAGCGATGTACACTTTGGTATAGACGGCATAGCCTTCTGCTAGTATCAACCATGCAAGAAGAGGGCCGGGAGGGGCCGTTCGAATACTTTGCCAGCCCAAATGATTACGTGATACCTAGAGTTTCATTTGATACGCAATGGTATTAACTGAAGCCAAGCGCAGGCAATTCGTATTCAAGATGCGAGTAAAGTAGACTGCATTTAGCATTGTCCCGCCCGACGTATCCAAGCTTGCGTACTTTACATGCTACTGGGTTTTGCCCGAAGTGCAGGCTGGCTCCATGCAGCAACTAACTTAAAAGAAGCATATCGCGTTTTAGCACGAAGATCCAAAAAGTCAGCCTTGATGCCAATGCGGTGGAACCAGCCGGTAGACGTACAGGGATCATGGTTAAAGGTCCTCTGTAAGGCCAGATTATAAATATTGTGCCATTGACATTAAGGGCTCAATGCGTCCGTGAACAAAATATGGCATTCGCTGACTCGTAAGCTCCAGGGCAAGGTACTTGGCAACTAGCTATCTAACACGCTTTCTATGAACTTTCAGAAGGTGACAGCTTCAAGCATAGTCCATTCCACAGAACGAGCTTTTATAATCATTTTCCTCTCGCCAAGTAGGATACCGGCTGAAATCTTCAGTTGGCCAGTCAGTACAAAGTGCACGTGGTTGAGGGCCTGGATACAGCTGCTCTCGTAGATGGAGTTTCAAACGCGACTGTTGTATTCAGTTTCAATCCCATATAATGCCAACTGAGTACGCACGTCCTTGTATGGGCTGTTCCCGGCGGCAAACACGACACTTGCAATCACACCGTGACCGTGACGCGGTCGGGTGGCGCATATCAGCTATATCTGGATCACCAGGTACGCACTTAATTTCGAATATGACTCGATGATCTAGGAAAGCGAATGATTATAGTCAATGCTACTTTCGTCCCACCTACAGACATTTGTTTCGGCGTGGGTTTTATCCTGCAGTTGCGTGAACGTTTCGGCATGACCGATCCCGATCTGGCCGTTGCACAATGCCATGGAAGTGAATGCATGAACTCTGACCACTCCAGACACTCTCCTCGACCGAGCAAAACTATTTCTGGCTGAATAATACCCACGGTAATATTAGTATTTTTCTCCCACAGTACTAAAGTGTGCAATGGCAACCAACCCCGGATTCTGGTATGGTATTGTAACTGGCCACCGAACAGCTAGTCCTTCCCGGTGCGAACGAGAATGGTCATAAGACGATCGACATTTCGCCAAACACATTCTCTGAACCGTTTGGAAACTGCGAATGGTTATTGCGGGAGTCTAACGCGGAGCCAGACGTCTTGAAAAATCGGATACCTGTGTAACTTCCAGCGGATTGTGGCAATTACTACAAACGGAGCATGAAAAACACAACTTCATAACTTGGAAGGCTGTTATACCACCCCAATTGCTCTCGAAAGTATCTATAGTCTATCTAATAACCTACTTGTTCAATTACTTGCTTTGCTGCGCACAGTCTTTTAGCTTGCGGTCAAATCGTCGGAGTACGTTTCCATACCCCTCCTCCCTTCTCCGGGTTTCATTTTATCTCTTTAGCCCAAGCTCACTCAGTTCACGTGAATCTAAAAGTTGCAATAGTCGCACGGTCTTCGAATAGCTTTACCGGTTGTATAATCAATAGCCAAGTTCGGACCATTTCCAGTCGGTCCCTTGCTGCACATCAAAACTTGCTTAAGTCAGCAAAATGCCTCTTGTCTTCTTGTCAGTCCTAGACAAGCGACGAGGCTCTAGTCGTGTCGGTTTCTTGACCGTATTTTTAATGCTTTTAATGCTTGTCTTGGTCACGCTGGGACTGCGTAGTCATGACAGCATGGCGGTTCTACGCTTTGGATCTTCTCGTGGTGGAAAGCCGGGGCTTTCGGACCCAAATGACCTGCGTCGGTGGAAGCCGCCAAAAGGAAGGAGAATAGTCGCATTGGTGTTTTATGGTAGGAAAGAAAACGTTAGCATCCTTGACTGTTATCTGAAGGTATGTGAATCGGATGTGCTGCAGGGATTCTTAGCTGACAGGTTGTCTTTGTGTAGAGAAACCTCAAACGCAATGGTGGCATCCTTGATGAGGTTATTTTTTCTGTCAAGACCGACAACACAGCAGACATCGAGTACCTTGATAGTATTTTAGATTACCCAGGGTATAGAAAGTTTGTAGTGGACAAACAATACCCAGGGTTTTCGGGCAGTTGGGAATGCGTCAATGAGCCTGATACCATTTATATCAAAATCGACGATGATATTGTACGTAGTTTGATCTCAGTACAGGTTCATATTTCTAACTCCCATGCTTGAAGGTTTTCATCGAGGACACCGCTTTTGCGGCGGTGGCGAAGCGTTTGATTGAAAACTCTCACATGTTCGCTGTGTCTGCCAATGTAGTCAATAACCCTGCTTTGGCATGGGTGCATTATCACAAGGGTCTATACGAACCTTTTTGGCCAGTGAGTGGTTATTCTTGATCTCAAGTTCTTGTTTTCTAACACTGAATAGGAGCTTAGCAAACCAGTAAATGATGTTTCGGCTTCATGGCGACCATCAACTATTCGGCCATATAAGGGTCCTGCTTCCGGCCCTTCGGATTTTAGCCGGGAAGGAGAGACACCCGCACCATATAATGGCCATCGTTGGCGTCCCGTGTCATACTCAAAAGCCGAGCCGTATGATATAATGCTAACCCCAGCCTCGACTCTTACGTACGATGCATTCGGCCCATCTCTCAACAATTGGGCCGCCGCGGCACAGACACATTACTCTTTCTTGACTCATCTTGAGAGGAATGATATATGGAGATACCACTTCGACATTTGGGACTATATGTATGAGAGAGTTTCCATCAATTTCTTCGGTATGAGGGGTCAGGATATCATGGACGTCTTCCCCATGCCTAACAGAGACGACGAATTATATCTGACAATAGAGCGGCCAAAAGAATTAAAGAGGCATGTCATTGTCGATGGAATGGGTGTCGTGGTGCACTTTTCATTTGGGCCACAAGCTCACGCACACGATGACAGGGGTCTCAGCATGACCGATATTCTTGACAGATATCGTGGCTATGCTGAGGAAACGGGTTGTCCCACGGTGTGGGATCATCTAGAGTTTGATCACAGAGAAGCGGCAGGGACGACACAGGACTGACTACGACGGAAGCAAGTTCGGTAAAAACAGGGCGTGGAGTTGGTCGGAGTTGAAGTTAATTTTGTGTTAAACTAGATGGATTGAAAATTTGTATTGACTGCTATAGAGAGCTCTATTTGTGTAAGAAAGGGCTGAATACATACTCAAAAAGTATATTCCCAAGGCAAGTGAGAGAGCTAGCATAGGCGAGTGGTAGATGAACAGGCGCCGCAGTTTGGTCTATTACTCATTTAACACAAGGTTGATCGGTATCAAGGCCGGTCGTCTAAATCTTCGAGTGAACGATTGTAACATACTGATCATGCCGGTTTGTATGCATAGCCAAAGTGTTAAATATACGTGACTCTAATTTGTGCATTGCTGTTGTTTCTTCCAGTGATTCGCCGAAGAACCTTAGTAGCCGTCATCTAAACTCCAAAGGCAGCTTTAATCTCGCCCGAGCAGGTTACTGAAACAAGAAAAGCGCCAATAACTTACCACGTCGATGTCTTATTCTTAAGTCAATGTGTATACCCAGTAAGAAAGGACGCTACCAGCACCGCATTTAATGATGGCTTTTTGTAGTTCGGTTTCCCTAAACTGCCAGCTCTAGTTCTATCGGGACTTGCTTAAGAGTAGAACCATGATGCTTCTGCGACCATTCTTGAAGTAAATCGAAGGTCAGAACCTGAGACGTTTCTCCATTATGTGAGCTTTCAGCAACCACGATCGACGTATGATGGACATCTATGCCTTCCAATTTCGCCCGAATATTGTGCTTCTCAACAGCTTGGCCAGATATCCAGATTCCCAATTTACAAAGTGCCTTCAACGAAGCTCTCATCATGATCTTGCCTTGACTGGATGTCAAATTCATTGAGCAGATTGCAGCCGCGCCAGTCATCTTTCCGAGCAAGCCAAGCATGACCACCAAACTCTCCCGAGAACCCAACATGAGCCGGGATGTCTGATAGCAAGAGTGGATTTCGTAACCTGCAATTGGCAAGTTCACCTCAATCAAACTATCTACGTCCGAAAGTACCCTTGAAGCGACTCCTAACTTGACTGGGCCACGGATAGCCTGAGTTTGATGGGAGAGCACGACTACTTCAGCAGCTGGCTCCCATCGCGACTCGCCTATTGATGAGAACTCAGACACCGGTACCATGGCTGCAACACTCATGGGGCGTGTATTGAACAGCCCCATGCATTTGACACCAATTGACGCCTCGGTGATGGCTTTGAGAACACCCGATTCTTGGTATCGGTCAAAGGCACGGGGAGTTTTAGCAGATACTGAAGGCCGGAGATTCACGCTTCTCCCACCATCTGGACTTGGTGCAACCATCTGATCAAGGAGTGCAAGGTCATGTTCTCCGGGTGTATCAGTGAGAAATATTGGCCCACCGAACAAGCAGCGCGCAGCAGCGTGAGCCGGGCCATATTCCCCTTTGCTCTGAAACATGTCCCAGTCCAACACGACGTTCAAATGCTGCGTAAACAATGCATTGTGAGCATTTGTCCAGATGTGCCACATACGACTGCTGGGAATCTCAGGGAAGAAATCGTCGCTATTCCGGAAAATGACGGCCGGAGTCTTGGTCTGCAGGAGACTCTGCCACAATATTTCAGGTATCTGTGGCATACAGCTGATCGCCTTTCCGCCCAGCCTTCGAAAGTGAGCCATTGTCCAGGCAGCTTGATACGCGGGAATAAGGGCAGCTCGGTCCGAGCCCTCCCGAATGTTGTGCAAGAGACATTGGACATCTGTCTTTGCAAAAGTAATCCCGGAGGCTGCCAGGTATGTGTAGAAGTCGTCGTAGTATTTGTTCAAATGTGAGGCGGAGATTGATCTTATCGTCGTTGGGGTGGCATAATAGACTTTGCCAGCTACGTCAGCAGTTTCATAGTTGTCAACGATCCAGCCTTCCGCTGCAAGACCACCCCAATAGCCCATTAGTGCATGCCAGACTCCGATTTCGGTGACAAAGGGATTCTCAGCTTTAACACGAGTGGTGAAAGACTTGAGACCGTCGGGAAATGCTTCGTTGGCCCTGAAATCGGCGAGAACGCGATAGTCATGATGCTGGTTGCCCAATTCTGTCCCTTGAAGTTTCTGCCAATTATCGTCCATCAGTAGAGTTGATATTCGGATATTGTTATCCCGTAAAACACGCAGGGCTTCCAAGATCTTGTCTTGTGTGAGCTCTAGTCCAAGAGCATTCCATGTGCAGAAACCCAAGTAGTCCAACAACGGATCAAGATGGGACGTTTTTGCGCTGTCCGTCTTGAACCCTTCATAGATTGACGCTCGGACCAACCTGGAGTCGTTTGCCTCAGTTTGAAGATTCTTCATGATGACGCTGATGGAGGTGTCGATGTCAGGGGCAACTGAAACCATGATTCGACAAGGCTGTTCAGATAGGCCATCGTTGCGGGAGTGAACAACAAAAGCTCCCTTGTTGTTGGACATGAGAAAGCAGCAAATGTCGCCCATACTGGGAGCAGCCACGGTTACAACGTTGCCATCGGTCCTGAGGATGGAACATAGAACGGTGTTTTCCGCAATATAAAGAAAGGAATCGCCGTGACGCGGCGCAACCCACGGCGGCTCGATACGCGAGACAGCAAAGTATCTGGCCTGGTTGTGAACCAAGCCCAAGATTCTCTCCTGATATCCCGGACCCGAACTTTGAATCGGCTCAGACTAGACACCACAGTGATGCTCTTTCATTCGTTCGCTCAATCTCAACAGTATGCCAGCCTGGAGAGAGGTTCATCATCAGATCAATGTCAGGATGAGTCACTAGGGGTTCTTGCAAGATGATTTCACCAATCTGGAAGCCGGCGGGAACCGTCAACCACTGCCAAGCGCATTCCTCAGAGATGCGGTATTTGACGGTGAAGGAAGTATGACATTTCTCATCCACAACCAGATCTTGCCGAGTTAGTGTCAACTCAAAGTTCTCCGAATACCACTCTTCATCTTTTTGAAAAGTTATTGTCGATTGTGATGACTTGGACAACGGAAAACACCGCCATAGACTGGGATGCTCCTGTGATGCAGACCCGGCTATGCACAATTGGATATTAAACGGATAACGGCTCCGACACACGCTCCATTTGATGTTGACAACAAACAATACCTGCTCAAAAAGCTGTTAGCTGCAATATCAACACATCGAACTTCCACATACATCATCCTGGTCATGCTGGATGACGGACAGTTGCTCCAATGGGAATAGCTTGATGTTATAAAGGGGTAATACAATACGCGCCTCTTGACAATACGATAATATTGCGACGGGCTCCATATTGCCAATATCATACTGTTTATATTATTAGCAATACTGGCTGCAGTGATGTGATCGCTCCACTAGTCAGCAACGTCTTCGATGGTAGTACGAGGAATTCCAGTGCAAAAAAAGGGGGCCGTGTCATCAGTATGTCGGGCAATCATTCGCGCTTTTGTTACCTGAGACACAATGCGACGATCATCTCGAGATATTCCAAACCAGGTCAAGTCTTGGCGGTCCAGTACAGTGTCTGTGGAGCAAGGAAAGTATGAGCAAATCAGATGTAGTAAAAGTCATGCCCGGGTATGAATTGCCTATTTTTTTTTTTTTTTAATTTAAGCTCTCGCGTTAGGAATGCAACGGTATCGGAAGCGTGTCACGTTATGAAAGTTATTGTTAGCTACAGTTCATTGAAGTATTAGCAATAATCTTTCTCGTTGTCCTTCCCTTGCCAGAGGGATTCATGTTATTTATCTGAGTTCGGAAGCATAACTACTAGCCTTCTGATAAAATTCCAGGTGGTTGGCCAGCCTCTCATCTCCTGATATCTATACTTTTATGACATCTAGCAATTACTCCAAGTCTGCTTGTTCAATTAACAGAGGCAGTTTTATCCGACAACTTGTGCCTGTCACGCAAAGAAGTAGGATAACTGTATTCGTTTCAAAGTCAAATTGGCTCGATTTCTATGGTTGGAGCACCAGTACAAATGTAAGTCCTGAATTAATCTTCTCACTCAAAGGCATGGACTAGTTTTTCAGCAATCCAGTATACCAGGTGCATTAAAGAAGATAGACTCTATTGATGTACACCCGAAGTCCAATTTGTACGGCCGCTCCGGCTCTCTTCTCCCCTCTCCCTGTCCATAGACTGCATGGAAAGCCCGCGGCTGTGAACAGCGGGATGAATAGAAGCAAGTCTATGGGGGAGCTATTTCTGTTTTCATTCAGCCCGGGCGGCTCTGCCTATAACTACCTGTACCGACGGGCTAACCCTTGATTGACACAAAAATACTTGGACTTACAACCACGCCGGACGACTGTTGGACCTTTTCGGGATTGCTATTGCTACTGCTTATCTCATTGACTAAGTGGCGATTGTTGAGCTTCGCGGGTTCGATCTGGCCACTGCCAGGCACCAGCTACCAAGCTCCTTCGTCTTTGTACATGCCCTATTGCTCCATTACCGCTCCCACTGGCGATACTTATGCGTCTTTGTTCGGTAGGTGTCCAAGCTTTTGCATCTTTTGCTACTTGACAATTAGTCTTTAAGCTAACGCGAGCAAGATGACTGTGCTTATTACCTTCTTCCATCGCATAGGCAGTCTGGATAACTTCATCTATGATACTCGAGGGTCTCCGAGGGCGTGGACAGTTGCCGTCTATGTTAGTAGCTGTCATTTTTGCGTGTGGTGGGATGGAGGCACGGGTCTGGTGGACTTTTCGAGACCATAGCAGAAGTACCACTAAACCCACAACGATGAACAAGAGACCTTTAATATCTTAGCTTGGATTCTTTAGGGGCTCCAACCGATGGCTTACCTCCAGCACAAAATGCCATGACCATGTCTAAAGGTCCGAAACTAACATGTTCGCCGTACAAATTCTGCGCGGTAGTTTCCTCGGCTTGTGCATATGTCTTAGCCATGTTACCGAGTCGGGAGCCAGAGGATGCAGTACGCTCCATGGCTCGTGAAATTTAGACGCAGTCTTAAATGATAGCATCAAAAGCGCAACCAGCGATCAAAAGCAAACATCTAGGCTATGTTATAAAAGGGAAAGAGGTTCGCCGAAATTGTGATCTTTATGGTCTGGAACAACGCTCCAGAATCCTTGGCCGCCGAGCACAGGTCCCTGCCTAGCGGCCATGCCAAAGCTTAATTTGAAATTTCTTGTAAGCTCAAACCGTAAGGTGTATGGAGTTATCCGACAGTCACCTCTGCTGGCACATACTCCTCCGTCTTTTGGGCTTGATGCACTTGCTTGCCGCGCCCGTGTCCCTAGTAGCTGCTTCAGCTTGAAATGATCTGCATTCCTTCCTTTTTGCTACTGCAGTCAGCAGCAACTACTAGCAGCCTCTTTTAACCATGAAAAGGTCCCTCTCTTTCGCCCCTGTAGATAGCTGAATTGAAGCATCTATTCCTTGGTTCATAGTATCATAGCCAACTGAGCTTCCTTGCAGGCTCCCTGGCCTACAGAGGCTTGGTCCCATAATTTTTTGTGCACTTCACTATCTGGATGAATGCTGCTCTTCCATTGCGCTTCGGTGGGGCTCTGGATTCTAGTTTCAGCCTCGCCAGAGACTGGTCTGAGGTAGACGAGTCACCACAGTAGGCGCCAAGGCGTAGGGTCCTCCCTTGTCAACCGTTCCAGCCTCGCATCACTGTTGATGTCCCGTCTCGCTACGGTTTCTCATGCGTTAGGTCTTTTATTATCCGCGGGCTTGCCTGGAGGCATTTCTTCAAGTGCTCAGCATCCTGTCTACAGCGGTTGAAGCGATGCCAGCTTGAAGTGGCATGTGGTGAAAGCTGGGGCTGGGCGAAAGGTGGACGGAAGTTAGTTATCGAGACGGCATGTGGCCACTATAAACCATGGTGTGGCTTGTATGGCTCTTATATTCGGCTTCACTTTCGTTCGTCTGGCGGCGATTTACCTCCGAAGTAGAGTGAGAGATTCCCTTGTAGTGTTTCTGTACATTGAAGCATCTCTTCCCTGTAGTCTGTCTATTTACTGCATCTGAAGAGAAAATGCGCTACTGTTTCTCGCTCCCTTCCATACGCGCATTGATCTGATTCTACTCTCTTGATCTGATGCAGATAGTTATTAAGTGCAGAGATACCTGTTCTTAGCTGTGCCAGAGCGCTACGTTCTTTCCACGAAAGTTCGGCAGAAGCAGCCGAGTGTGACTGCCAGGCAATGCTGTGTCTATTCTCTTGGTGTGTTTACCAACTTTCTCCGGTAGACATCTTTCTGATTTTAACCTTTGTTCTTGAATATTCAGCCCAACAGAAGTCTTCCTCTGTCTCACCGCTGAGAAATGCAAGCGCAATGCAAAATGAGCGTTGGCAGGCATCAACGCCAATCATGTCCAGCAAAGGCATCCTGTATTGTTTTGCTTTGTAGATGCAATATAGCAGCAGCACATCGGGATAACTCTGTAGATATTCTAGCGAGCCTGGGTGTGCAAACAGTACAGCTGTGACTCGTCCGCTTTCATCAAATCGCATTCGATTCCAGAATCCTTCCTCGTCGAGATGAACTGGGTGAGCCGTGGAGCACTGACTTGGCTCATGGTTATGCCACGAGAAACACGGGTCTTGCCGGTGTCGAAGAGTCTAGGTTTTTTTGTCGAGTGATTCCTTAGCTACAACGGAGAACGGACTACCCCTACTACATCGTGCAACATCCGTTGTCACCACATGCGCTCTGTCCTGTCAACAATTCAATTTTATCCTCGTTGGTGAGTGGGTAGTTCACCACAGGGATGCCCCTTCCACAACATGTTCGTCAAACATGTGGTGTTGTTGTCACTGCCACGTTCACTTGTGAAGCCACTGAACAAGTCCGTGCAGGCAGCTCGTGTGGCCAGACCTCTTCCACGCCCAGTTCGATTATTACACAGCAAGACTCATGCAGCTGAATATGTTTACTACATGTGGCAAACGAGATGTTTTAGTGAAATTGTATATATAACGAAGTATACTGCTATGTTGCAAGTTTAGAGACGTTTAAAGCAAGCTCTTTTTCTATCCTCTATCCAAGACTCGAAACCTAGTGATCCTGTCATGCACGCCCGAAGACTGCACTCGTGTCGCAGTGGTGACCTGCTCAACTGCCGCTCTGATCCTCTTCGAGCTCGTCCAACTTCTTAGTAACGTGGTCCTGCATCTGAAGCTGTTTTCTTCTAATTTCGGAGGAAATGCTAGACCCACTGGACTTTAAGCCGACGTCTTTTTTCGGAGTATGTATTTGTCTACCATTGGCTTGACTCCAGGGGCACAAACGGCAATGATTGTGGCGCTAATCTCAGCGACCTCAATACAAAGCAACTTGAGGAACGCAAATTCAAAACCGTCATCCTTTTCGTCTTCAGGGGCAGTACGTCAGTGTGGCATCATCTAACCCAAATGGGAGAGTTGTCCTTACAACGAAACTTAAAAACTAGCGCAATTCGACCGGCGGAGATGCCTATAACCCTGCAAACGTGTGGTAAGAAGCTGCTCTAAATACCAATACTTGCTATAAATACTCACAATATACCTGGGAATAGAGTATAGGCTAACTGAAGCTTCTGCTTGCCTGGCAGCTCTAATGCTTTAAGCATTGCGGCTGGGATGCCAAACAGGAGAAAATCGCAGATGAGTGAAATGCTGGAAATTATGGAATATATTTTAAACCAGCGTATGCACGTATATATTTTCACACCTTCTTTGGCATTTGGTGTCCATAATAGAGTTATAGGTTGACAATGAAAAATAATAAGACACATCTGCGCGATGTACGCTATGATTAGTGTCACAAAGATGAGCTTAATGGCGATAAGAAACTCTTTGTGTAGAAAACAAATTCGATAGTAGAAGGCGAGTCCCGAAATACGGCAAAGCAGTAACGCCGTGCTGTAGAGTAAGTGTGCGATAGAGTCAAACAACTGCAATCTCTCCCACCTCGGTATACCGAGAGTAATCCTCACAAAGTGTGGAGGTTGACCCGCCCCCATGTTGACGAGCTCTATGCATAGGGCCACGAAGGGAATGAAGGCCAGCTTTTCGAAGGAGCAAGGCGGCCGTGCGTTAGTATGAATACGCCAAGCAGGTCTGGATTTCGGGAGAAGCTCACCATGGAGACCAGAGCTAAACCGTCATCGAGGCCGATTCCATAGCTCTTCAAGATGTACTTCCGGGAGAAAAGTCTACATATGACGAAGAACAATGCCAGGACGCCGAAGATTGTAATGGTAACCAGTCCAGCCGTGTCTTGGCTCCGGTTCAGGTATTCAGTTATATATTGCGGTGGAACCCTGCCGGCGGCAGCAGCTTCGTCGATTCGCGGCTCGCTCATCTCCTGTCAATTGCGTCTCGTAGTGTTGCTTTCAACAAGTGGGAAGCTTTCAATATCGGGGATAATTAGACTTTTCAGATGAAATGGGGATGAACGTGTCAAGAGAGCTCATGCTTGGAAATCGGATGCTTGAATACGAACCAGATGGCAATTTCTCTGTCCGTAGAAAATGCCTTCTGACTCGGTCATCGAATTCCGTGCCATGTTTTGGCTTGCTAGTCCAACCACGGTGACGTGAGAAGCGGATCCGCGAGGTGAAGATGTGCTGCCACGCAAAATAAATGGAACGTCGCACTTTATGTGGTGCAATTGGGACTTATATCCTGCGACATGTACTGATGCCTGGTCGTTTCATACCCACCCCCCCCTGTGTAGTGTCATTATGCGATTTCGAGTTGAACCTTATCGGGTGGTAGGGCACCGAAGACGGCAATTGTCTTGAATATGCGTCCTTCAAATGAAGCGAGTCTATGCGTCGGTTCAAATTCCTCGTGCCTCTTTTTTCCCCAAACAAAGGAACATCTTGTGCAGCCGCTGTGATGCCGGAGTCTCAGCTTTCCTACGCTTCAACACAAGGTTTGCCTGACTCGCGGCAAAGTTTTATCATTAAGCCTTAGTTTTGTCCTTTCAAGGTGCCTCTTTCTTAATTTAGGTCGTGCCAAGTCTTTCTCATGGCTATTCCTCTCCCACTGCCTCGCGAGCCATCATGCTATGAGGTTCATCATTACTTCGGAAGCTCGATTCATCCAATGTTCCCGAATCACTTGTATGCCTTTACTCTATTGATACTGCAACTCTCGTGCTATTGAGTACCACGATACTTGCGCGTATTGGCAGAGACTCCTCGTCAATGTAGACCTTATCCACGGTGAGGCAGATTCTACTCCACTGGCACCATTTACCTGATACGAGTTCTGCCCTGATCTTGGATACCTGTCGGCTCCGATACATGAGTAGATTGTTCATTGAACGCGTTGCTAATTGAGGCCCAAAGCTGTAGATTAACGGGTGGGCAGCCAGTTTCGTTATTCGTTTCCGACAGCTGGCCGAACATGCAATTATTTGTCAGATTTCCCAATACTATCAGGATTACGCTCTCCTTGTTGCCGTCTGCGCACCGCTGAGGCTGACCTTTGCTAGAGGAGCCGCTCTTCACAAATTGCCTAAAGTCTCACCAAGACAAAAATATCTTGATATTTCGATTAAAAAATACCACCTTAATTTTCTAAACTAGCTATAGAGAGTTTGCCAATAAGATTTAAAGGAATATGGTGGACATGTCTCTACTTCCCGAAAGCCACCCTTCTGCCAGGGGGGTCACTTGTGACCACTAAAGCCTGGGAAATGGGCGTCGTTGTAGGTAATAGGCTGGACATGGTAGACGGCATTGTTTCCCTTCATGTGTATTTTTAACCACCTCGCGAAGTGGGCTGTTCTTCTGCTTAAGTAGGTGGCAAAGGTCCAGATCTGTCGGGTCTATTTGAGTGCAGCGGATAAGAGGACTTTATTTAGATTCTTAAATGCTCTCTTACTATTACTATACTCTTATACTCCTTAGAAGCTAGGTTTTAATTTAATCTCATAGAAATAAAGCTATAATATTTTTTTTTTAATCTTATCCTTAATTATAATGTGGTTTAATCTATAGTACCTATCCTTATAAATGCTAGCTATCTTTCTGCTATAGTAGAGTATCTAGAAGCTAATATTAAAAAGTTTATTATACTTTTAAGCATTATTTTAAAAGTTCTAATATATTTAATATATACTTCCTAAAGGCTTTAGTGTAATTATTAAGTTTATAGATAAAAGGTTTTAAGCTATTATGTGTTTATTTATAAGCTTAGAGGTTTCTAATACATAAAAATGCTTTACTATAGATGCTATAAGAGTAAGGCTTTTTACTAGTATAGCAATACATATAAGTCTAGAGAGTTTTTAATATTAGCATATTAATTGCTTATTATATAGTATTACTAATAATACCTGCCTTAAGATTTCTATACTATAAGAAGCTATAGCTACATTTAGTACAGATATAACATTTATTGCTAGTATAGGCTTAGCAATAATAGCTGAGATTAGATTTACTAGCAAATTGCATATTACAGCCCAGACTGTCACATACCTACTTCTCCTAAGGTTCTACCTTAGGGGTATTAGAAGCAGGACAGCGCGAGTTTGCCGGGCTTTAAGCATTTATGCCTATTTTTAGGTTAGGCGTGTGACTGAGAGTTAAGGGCAAGGTGGGTATATTATTCTACACGTTACCTTTAGCTTAGATAACCTTTATTAGCCTGTCTACGTTAGTATTATAGTTAATGCAATTAGCAGGGTAAATTGTCTTGTTGGGAGTAATAGTCTTCCAGCTGGCAGTAGGATTAACGGAGGCTAAGTCGGCCACTAAAGCACTAGAGCTATCCCAAATTGGTGATTGCTAATAGGTATTGCTTATCTGCCTCGATTTTTATCGGGCAGCAGCAATGCTTGCAGCCTTAGAATCCTAGTCTATTGGTACAGAGGAACAATCGTAGAGCTCCTGGTCGGACGGGTACCTGGCCGGTTGTAAGAGAGAGCTTTAATATAGCGTATTATTGGCAAAGGCATATGGAGATTGGCAGTACGTGGTAGTAATAGTTGCTGTTGGCGCAAAGCTGTAGGCAGGAGCAATAGCATATTAACCAAGAGAAGGTATCTGTATTTAAGCTGCTGTGTTTCCATGGAGTTTGTAAAGCATAAAATAATTTGCCTCTCTTATGCTAAAATCGTGAGGAAGCTGTTGTGGCTATCTTCCCTAGTTATAAGAGGCAACTAATGGAGCCGTGAGAGCTATTATACCAGTCGCAGGGCAGTCTTGTGGGATATTAAGGCTAGTGAGGAAAAGGCAGACACAGCAAAACAAGGAACTAAAGGTCAAGTGCATTTTTGAAAGAGAGCCTCTTGCAAGAACCAGACGGGGCGTTATTCGTTTGAGGAATATGAGCTGCGAAGAATAATAAGTCCAGGAATCAAGGGGAACAAAGCAAGATCTTGCACCGTGTAGCCAGGGCATTATGGGTTTTACGGGATTTTACGACGCAAAGTCTTTGGATTGAGGCATATTCGCCGCAAGAATCATGTTCTAGCCACCAGAACTCATTATCATCACGGTCCTCCAGCGTTATAAGTCTGTA
Source organism: Pochonia chlamydosporia 170 (assembly GCF_001653235.2). Taxonomy (NCBI): domain Eukaryota; kingdom Fungi; phylum Ascomycota; class Sordariomycetes; order Hypocreales; family Clavicipitaceae; genus Pochonia; species Pochonia chlamydosporia. The sequence continues at coordinate 4,324,947 of NC_035793.1, forward strand.
TATAACCTGTAAATTGTTAGCTGCTACATTATGTAATTAAGTGAAAGGTTATAACAAGACTAGGAATCACTAGGAGGTTAGTATTCCTAACTATTTGTATCTGGGTTTCTCTAAATAATATATGCCCAATCTAGGTCTCAGCTTGATTCTAACCATGTTTTACAGCTAGCTTTACAGCAGCCTTTATGTGATAGAACTAGGCCAGTTGTTAGCTTGTCGTCAGGCTAATGCATTCAAATAAGGCTAGGAGTAGAATAGAAGCGAGGGTTATATCCTTATACACAATAGCTAGATCTTAGAGCGCAGTGTATATCGCCATAAGTGCTTTATTGTACTTCCAAATAGCTAGGTTCTCGTAACCACATTGCTGCCCGCGGCTATTCGCGAATGCTGCCATAGCGCAAGCATTAAATGACACCCAGTACTGTGTTGATTTCTTGTCAGTTGCCAACAGAATCAGCCATGGACTGGCTTGACCAGCTTGACAAGAATTAAACGCATCCCCATCCGGGGCGCTTTTGTGTGGTGTGCCTTGAAAAAAACCTAACCATCGAGTTTCACAGATTTGATCTAGCTCGCGACATTTTGCAAGCATTTTGGCAGCAAAGTCCTCATCTCTGTAGTTTTTGAGGGGAGCCCTCCCCTCTGTGCCAAGGGTTACCGCTCTGGAACCTGTTGACATGTGCACGCATTCTTCTGAACTCGATCATCATTCGATGTGCGGTGTGCATCCATGAACGGATTGACTACAGAAACAACAAAGAATATCTTAGCGCCTATAACATACTGCAGTATTGCAACAAACAAACCCAGAAGAAGCTTAAATCGCGGGCAACGTTTGTCGCTCTTGGAAATCACGGGGGAGAAGTTAGTGCCCAGGTTGCAAGGGCATTCAATGGTTTTGCTCTTTGCCTTTATTTAGTCTCTAGGATGTCTCACTAAGGTCCAGAAAACTGCTGTTAGTGAGCAACTAGAGTACGTTAGATTGGATCTTAGGATCCATTATGCCCTGTTGCTGCAAGGCAAGAAGGAGATAATGCCTCCATATTGGTTCACAGTTGACCTCTATTTATGCACTACATTGTCATCGCAGTCACTACTGTATGCTTAGAGTAGTTTTCAATCAACAATGCTTCCTCTTGTTTGCATAACTTATGCGTGTGACTGTTAATCCCAGGCTAGCACAAGTTGTCTTGTTAGGTAGACATACGCCAACCAAGGCCATTCGATCATTTCAGCGGTAGGAAAGGGGGTCATAGTCCCGTGGTGTTAACATATTCTTCAAATTATAAAGCTAAGCCAATAGCCTGTTGTCGCCACTCTTAATTCCCTCTGTGGTGTTGTTATCACCCCAAGCTAATACAAATTCAAGAATCCATCCTAGTATGTATACCAACTACTTTATCCACGCCAAAAAAGTACAGGTATAAATTCCCGTCCTCATCTGCAAGAACAACCTTTGCCGTACTTCCCCAAAAAGATTTTTTGTGCAGTGATATACCTTCTAGTACCACAAACTTCCAATTTAAACACGCTATAATGTCAGCTAGATTTAAGTATAACCTAAAGGTTATAAAGACACACGCAGGCACTATTATTAAGAAGATACTGCCTAGATATCTGGTAATAACAGAGTGTAAGGTGTATAACGCAATGCTAACGAAAAACCTACTATGCTGTCTTCTCTAGTGCCTTAGAGAAGTTATGTGGTACTTTTTCGTATTTAAGCAACACCAGAGAATATGGCCGGCGGATAACCAGGCAGCTGTGGTTGTCACTAAAGTTTAGCGGACACAAGCGGCGGACATCGCCTTAATAGCGGAGCTATTATATGCCATATTCAGAATCCACAGCCGCTATAGGGCCTGCATCACAGATAGCACAAATTAAGCCAGCATCACACTCAGCAAAATACCCAATAAAGACAAAAATGCAAAGTACAAATCACTCTTAGAAATATTCGCCAGAATCCAGATGTAAATTCTCCTTATGAACTAACGCAAACAAGTGCCAGACTAATAGTCTAAGTGATTAGTTTAGCCAGCTATTAGAGCGGCTACAAGGATACAAGCTTATTAAATCTACTTTTAAAGATTCTACATCACCTAAACTTTAGGCTATTAAACATACACAAGATATCATAAACTTTTGGGCAGCGGATAATAGCTATAGGAATATTATGCACCTTACGGCCCTAAAGAAGAAGATACTAGAGACGTCTAGCGAGTTCTAAAAGAACTATTGTACAGCTATGCTCTGTATCCCGGTTCTATCTACCAATAAATACAACAGCAAATATAATAAAGTTACCTAGGAGGCTATAGAATTAGTTATCTAACTTCTAAACTACCTATAAAGGCTAACAGTTATAGACAGGGTTAGGAGTCTATCTTTGTGAGTCTAAGGTTAATTAGTAATGTTAAAACTTACAGCTAACTTATTAAAGGGAATATTATGCATTAATATGCATTATTACTTCCTAGCATCACAGGAAAGACCTACAGGCACATCTTAAGTAGTGTCTACTGCAGGATAATCTGGAAGCAACCAAAGCATTTTGACAGAAATAATAATTGGCTTTTATAGCAAAGAGGATCTAGTTGTATGGGAGGCTAGATATCTTAAGCTGTAACGTTTTAGTACAGGGAAATCATTTGGTGGGATTAAACTTGAAAACTGTGTTTGGACTCCTAAGAGACCTTGGCAGCAAAAGAGAACGCGGCAGACCCTTTGTGTAGAATCTAATAGTTATAAAGTTTAAAATTTAATTGGAGATATTTAGGAGGTAACGCTAGTTTAACCAAATGTGCAGATAATTAAATAGCTAACTAACAATATTTGTTAACTTCACGTCGGACTTAAGGGCTCAAGTTTAGTTACTATAGATGTAAAGAAAGCAATTACTTCCTAAAAGCTTATGAATAACTAGCACTACACTTAGCAATAATAAAGTTAAGTTTTACCTAGTTCCTCACAGTTAAGGTTTATAAGAAGCATAATCGGATTATTTGCTAACTTAGAAAATAAAAATAAAATGCTTTTAAGGCAATCCAGAGGTTAGGTAGATAAGACCAGAACCAGATAGCATACGTAAAGGTCTCAAGAATTAGTGTGGTTTTTAACAAAGGTGCAGGGTTATAGTACCACATAGAACTGTACTTAAAACCCATCAGTTCCTGTTGCGATTGAACTTCTTTCTATTTAATTCTGGATGACAGCTCTCCCATACATATATACCTAGTGGCACGTCCGTGCCACTAGGCAGTGACTCACCACTTGCAAGTGTTGCCTAAACAACATATTAATGCCTCAGTCACATCAAGTCAACACATATTGACATTTTGAGTTTAGCACCGGAGTAGCTGGCCATTCCTCCTAAGAGCCAGAAGGAAATCGTGAGTTATTGTTGGCCGTGCGGCACGTGCTTGGTGGCAAAGCTTAGCAAGATGTGTGAGAAATGTGCCACGCTTATTGGCTCTTAGGTTATAGATGTTAAATGTAATTCTAAGTGAGTATAAGCTATTTTTAGACTGGAAATCCTAAATACTTAGCATATAATAGCATAACTTAGACTATAAAAACTTGCTTAAATGTCTATAAAAGTGCTAACCCCTACTCTAACTAGAATAACCACTTTTTTAGCCTTTTTAAGAGTAAGTGCTATATTATCTAGCTTAATCTATAAGCTAGGGTACACGCAAATTATAGTGGCAATATAAAATTTACTAACCAAAGAAGAGAGTTAGTTTAAAAGTAATATAGAGGGAATACTAGCCCTTTATACTTTAATAGCAGGCCGCATATATTAGCTATTAGCAAATAATCACAAAAGTTAGATGTATCTATCTTAATAGCATTATGCTGTTTTTACACACACACTAAGATGTAAGGTAATATATTATTTCCTAAAGCGTTAAGTTGCTAGACTTTATAAGGCTCTTGTGATAGACAGTTAGGTTTATAAAATAAATAGTTAATAGAGCTACTATCTATATATAGAGCATACTAAGAGCTATCTGTGTAAGATGTAAGAGAGTTATTAAGGTGTAATAGCATCTATTATTAATATAGATACTCTTTATTAATATAATAGTATTTACACTATAAGTATTTAAGGTAATAAATACTAACCTAATAAGTACTTTGCAATTATAACTATTTTGTTCTTAAATAGCCCTTTAAATCTATTAGACTATCTAGCACTATATTATTTATTTATATTTATACTAAAACCTATATATATAACGTGAATGCATAGCGAGCCACCCACTATAGCGAGCCGCCCACTTGCACTCCCACCTAAAAAGCCATTATAAGATCCATGTAAAATCTACTAAAACTAGCTTAAAATAGCTAGGCTTTTAACATATTACTATTTACTATATAGTAGAACTAATATCTAACTTTTAGGCTAGTATTATATATAATTATATAGAGAAACTAGTATTTATACAGTGCAAATTAGAATATTTTAGACTTCTAGATATCTAGCTTACCCTAACCCTTATAAGGCTAGAATTAGAGCTATTTATTAGTAAAAAGTACTATATTAAAATTATAGCTATTTTTACCTATTTTTAGTGCTTTTTGCAAGGATCTAAAAAAATACGTTTTCTATATGATTTTGGGGTGGGCGGCTCGCTATGTTAGGCGGCTCGCTATGCATTTACGTTACACTAGATTTAGAGCTTAAGTTATAGTTTCTTATTAAATAAAAATATATATAATAATACTATATCCTCTATATAGGCAAATAGTTTTATAGTAATAGCTACGTAAGAAGGTAGCTTCTTTGCCTAGTAATACTTAGAAGATAGCTGTTAGAAGCTATCCCTAAGAGGGGCTAACTGTGAGAAGCAGACACTATACTGCTACCCTGCTCCTAGTATAAAAGGAAGGGGAGAAGAGATCTTTAGGGTTTTAAAGGAGGTTAGAGATTAAGACTATTATTTTATTCTAACTGCTAGATATCTGCTATTTTGCTATAAATATAAGATTACTTCTCTTATCTCTTACTCTACTTATTTAAATACCCTTCCTAATAATTTAATCTCTCTACCCTTTAGAGTAGTAGACTATTAGATAAGGCAGTAAGATAATAGATATAAATGCTCCTACTAAACTAACCCTATACAGCAAATATATATAGTAACTACTGCTAAAAGCTTAGCGCTCTCTAGGTCTACTAAGAACTTTCCCTAAGATACTCTTCTAGACTAGCAAGTAAGTATAACTATAGAAGTAAAAGATAAAATAGTAATTTAAGAGGCTATTAATAGAGTTATAAGAAAGCTATAACTTATAAGAAAGCAAGTAGAGCTAGCTATACTAGAATTATAACTAAAGGATATTAAGAAGGAATAAAGGAGCAGTAAAGTGCCTTTACTATCTTAACCCTATACTAAGCTTATAGCGCTATAGCTATAATATAGCATTATAAAGGCATAGCTAAAGGCACCTATATATAAGGGAGATACCTATAAGAGCCTATAATACTTTCTCTTAGACCTTAATGCTGCCTTTACTATAGATTAGTATAGCTTTCCTAATAATACTACTAAGGTTACTTATACTAGTAGCTACCTTACTAAAGATATAAAGTAATAATAGATAAGATATACTATAGTAGATAGACTTATCTAGTACTAAGACTACTTATAGGTTAGCTTTATTAAATAGTTAAAGAAAGAAACTATAGATAAAGACTTATACTACTTAGAAGTAATAAAGATACTAATAGGCCTTTAATAGGAGGAAGAATAGACCTTCTAAGCATATAAGAAGGTTTAGAGTAAGGTAGAGGCTAAGCTTTCTAAGCCTATCCTAGAATAGTTATAAATCTATATGTTTATTAATAGCCTAAATAACGCTATAAGAAAGTAGGTACTTAGCTAGGAGTTTCTAAAGAGCTAGAATTATCTTATAGGGTAAGGAAAGAAGGTAGAGGTTATAATTAAACCTACTAAAGGAGAATATAGTAGGTAGAGAGACTAAAAATAAGATTACTTATAATTACTAATAGCAATAAATAAATAGCAGGCAAGCAGTAAAGAAGTAGTATTCTTAATAGGGATATTACCCTTATAAGTATCTAAAATAATATACTATAAATATTAGAAACTAGGATATATCTTACCTAACTATAAGAAACCTAATTATAAAACTTATAGTAGTAGTTACTATACTACTTCTACCTATAGATAGAGTAGTAACTAAGCAGTAAGAAACCTAAATAAATTACCTATCTTAACTATATATAAGTAGGAAGCTAGGTTTACTATAGATAAACCTAAAGACCTATAGATATAGATATAAGTAATACTATAGTAGGATTACAGCTAGATAGCTATAAACGTGCTATTTAACCTAGGCGCTATATATACTATTATTAAACTAGGCTTATTAAGTAAAATAAGCTAGAAGAACGTGCAGCCTAACTAGTAGAGGTTAGAGAGTATAATAGGAACCCTACTATTATACTATAGGGTTTTTAACTAAGTTATAAGAATTACTAATAGTACTAACTATATAAGAATATACTAACTTAGCTGCTATATTACTAATGCTAGAGAAGACCTTATTCTTAGAATAGACTAGGCTTTAGGGTACAAGCTAGTAGTAATAAGTTAGAAATAAGAGTACTAGAGATACCTAATCCTAGCCCCTTAGCTCTTAATAGCATAAGAAAGGTAATAAGTACGCTATAAGGCAAACTAATTAGCAGTTATACTAGTGCTTTAATAGGGTTTCTACCTAGACTAAATTACTAGACCTAATAACTATCTTAATAGTAGTAAAGAAGTAGAGAAAGAGATACCTAGTGCCTATATAGAATACTAAGATATATTCTCTAAGAAGAAAGCTACTATACTACTCTCTCTTAAAGGCTAAATATATGCTATTAAACTAGAGGATAGGCAGATATTACCTTAGGAACCTATCTATAGCCTAGCAGAAAAAGAGCTATAAGTTCTCTGTAAGTACCTAGCTAGCATAGCATAATAAGGCTAGATAAGAAGGTTAATAAGCCTAGTAGAAGCTCTAATCCTCTTTATGCTAAAGAAAGAGAGCTAGCTATGCTTATATGTGGATTATAGGAGCCTTAATAAGGTTATAAGAAAGGATAAGGCGCTCTTACTACTAATTACTAAGATTCTTAATAGGCTAAGAGATATAAAGGTATATACTAAACTAGACCTTAAAGATGCTTACTACTAGCTATATATCCGCAAGAGTAATAAGTAGAAGACTGCCTTTTAGTGCTAATATAGTTACTTTAAGTATCTTATAATGCTATTTAGCCTAGTTAATGCCCTAGTAACCTTTTAGGAATATATTAATAATGCCTTAGGAAAGCTAATTAATACTATCTATATTATATACCTAGATAATATCCTAGTATATAGCAGTAATATTATAGAGTATAAGTAGTATATTTGCTAAGTACTAGAGAGGCTTTATAAGGTAAAGCTATACATAAATATTAATAAATATAACTTTTTAGTTATAAAGGTAGGGTTTCTTAGATTTATAGTAACTAATAAGAGAATTAAGATAGAACTAGAGTATATCTAGGCTATTATTAACTAGCTACTATCTTATAGTGTAATAGATATAAGGTTCTTCTTAGGATTTATAGGATTCTATTAATAATTTATAAAGGGATATAGTAAGATAATTATCCCTCTAATAGACCTTCTAAAGGGAGATAGTAAAGATAACTTCTAGCTAAATAGTAATATAATAGTAGTATTCTAAGAGCTAAAATAATAGTTTTAAGAAGCGCCTATTCTAGTGTACTTTAATCTAGATATACTACTATAGCTAGAGACTAATACTTTAGGCTTTACTATAGGGGCTATACTAGTATAATTACTACTAGATTGCTAGCACCTAGTAGCATATATATTAAGAAAGCTCTTACCTATTAAGCTATACTATACTACTTCTAATATAGAGCTACTAGCTATCTAGAAGGCATTTAGGATATAGAGATATTATCTTATATACTCTATACACCTAATCTATATTATTATAAACTATTTAAACTATAAGTATCTAGCATCTAAGCCTAAGCTAATAAGTAGGCAGGTTATAGCGCTAGATAAGCTATATCCCTTTAATTTTATAATATAATATTATTTAGGACTAGCTAACCTAGTAGATAGTCTATCTAGGTAGCTAGACTATTTTAATAATAAGGCAGTAGCATAGGTAAAGGCTTTATAGCTACCTCTTTTTCTAGTAAAGTTTGCAGAGAATAAGCAGCAAGAAAGCTATAGTGCTAGCTAGAGTATATAGCCTACCCTATAGCTATTAAAGCTATAGTCTATTGCTAGCAAAGAAAAGAGTAATACTTATGCTACAAGATATAAGGTTGCCTTTTACAAGCAGCAAGAAAGCTATAATAGCCTATTAAAGCTATAGCCTATTACTAGCAAGATATTAAAGCTATAATATATTGCTAGCAAAGAAGAGAGTAATACTTATACTGTAAGATATAAGGTTGCCTTTTATAAGTAGTAAGAAAGCTATAATAGCCTATTAAAGCTATAGCCTATTACTAGTAAGATATTAAAGCTATAATCTATTACTAGTAAAGAAGAGAGTAATACTTATGCTATAAGATATAAGGTTGCCTTTTATAAGTAATAGAGCTCCTAGCTAGTAGAGTTAGGACTAGCTATAGAGTAGCTAGTTTGCTAGAGTACTATAGCATAACTTTTAGCTGTTAGGAGAGTCTCTACTAAATTAAGCCCTATAATAGATAGTCTAGGTAGTAAGGGGCCTATAGGAGTCCCTATTATCCTAGAAGCACTATTAGAGGCATAATAGAGAGATACCTTTATTGCCTAATAACTAGAGTTACTTGCAAGTAACTTAGAAGTAGTAACCTAAAGGCATAGGCCTTAGAGAGTTAATATAAGTAGACTACTCCTATATAAGAGCTATATTTATATTCTAGGAGGTCTATAGAAAGAGTTACTACTACTAGTTTATAATAACCTAGCTGCTAGGCATTATAGAGTAAGTAAGACTTTATATAAGCTTATAGCTTAGTATTACTAGTAGAGCATAAAAAAGTAGGTTAAGAACTATATAGGCACCTGCCTAAACTATTAAGTCTTAAAACTAAGGCTATATTACTTATATAGTAAACTTATAGCTCTCCCTATACTAGATTGCCCCTTTTAGGAGATATTAATAGACTTTATTACTAGCCTACCCCTATAAGTATATATAGGAATAAGGTTTATAACTCTATCTTAATTATTATAGATTAATTCTCTAAGTATACTATTTATAAACTAGTATCTAAGCAAATTACTAGTAATAGACTTACTACTATTTTCTTAGACTAAGTCTTTAAGAACTATAGTATGCCTAAGGGGATTATAATAGATTAAGGTATAACCTTTACTAGTAGCTTTTAGGGGACTTTCTGCTACCTTCTAGCAACTAAGTAGCAGCTTAGTATAGCATTTTACCCTTAAATAGATAGCTAAACTAAGCGCCTAAATTAAATCCTAGAGCACTATATTAGAGCTTTTAGAAGTATTAAGCAGATAGACTAGCTAGACTGCCTACTAATAGCGTAATTTACTTATAATACTAGCTATTATATAGCATATAGCTACTTTCTAGTAGAGGCGCTATAAGGATTTACCCCTAGGGGACTAAGTTATGCTATTAAGCCTCTTAATATTATTAATAAGCAGGCTAAAAGTAGAGCACTAGAGCTATAAACCTACTACTAGTCTATTAAGTAACTACTTAGCAGTATATAAGCTAAATATACTAAATATTATAACTATAAGTATATCCCTATAAAGTTCTAAGAAGGAGACTATATACTATTATCTACTAAAAATATTAACCTATAGCATTCTAGTAGGAAGCTTATAGCTAAGTACCTAGGACCTTACTATATTATTTAGTTAATTAGGGACTACTATATAGCATATTAGCTATAAATACCTAAGAGCACCTAAATATATAGCGTCTTTTATGTCTCTAATTTAGAGCCTTTTTAAGGAAATATAAAGAAGGCCCTAGCTATAAGATAGTTATAAGATAGCACCTTAGAGCCTGCGCCTAAGTATAAGGTTAAATAGATAGTTACCTATAAATATAATAGGAAAAGGCACTACTACCTAGTAAAATAGGCAGGATATAATACCTTAGAAAATTCCTAGCTATTATGCTAAGATTTTAATACCTAAGAGCTTTTAAATAACTATAATAAATAGGTTTATAGCAAGTTAGCAGTAAGATTATAATAGAATAGCTAAGTAGGGCTAAAAATAAAAATTTAATTCCTAGGGCAAAATATTAAAGATATAATTATTAAAATAGCCCTTCTAGCTACTATCTAGCTGCTACCTAGCTACTTAAGCTCCCTCTTAGCATTTTCTACCTCTAACTAGTATATTAGCTTATCTAGCTTAATTAGCACTAAGAGTAGTACTATATAAGCTAGAAGGAGCTTATAATATTTAGAGAACTAGCTATAAGTTAGCAGTAAGACTATAGTTATAAACCTATATTATTAGACTTACTAGAGTGCTATTTTTATATATATAGTAGAGGCAATTTATAATTTCTAGGAAAGCCTATACCTAGGTTACCTTATATAGCTGTAAGATTATAGCATGTTTATTAATAACTGCCTTATAGGCAGCTGCTACTTTAATCTAGGTATAGTAGGCCTATCCCTTCTTATTCTTATTTTTCTTTTTAGCTAAGGTGTAAACTAGCTCCTTATAAGCAGTAAGAAAGTTAGTATTATTATAGTACTAATTCTCTTCTTTATTAATAGCATTCTTAGCTATAAAGGTAGCCTTATAGGCATAATAGGCATAAGAATTAAGCTAGCTACTAGTTAGCAGTAAATAAGCTATAGTAGTATAGGTACTCACAGGAATATATAGCTTATTATTTTTAAAATAATAGGCATATTTTGCGGTATTAGCTACTAAGCAGTTAGTAGGAGTAAGCAGTAACCTAGCAGCTAACTTATAGCTCTCTACTAGCGTATATATAGCTAGGATGCCTAGATTTTTTGCCTTATATTTAGGCGTGCTATTAGTAGTAATATTAGCAGGATAGAACTTCTAGTTAGCTATCCTGTAAGCATACTGCTAGCAGTATTCTACCTCTAAGCTAGCTACTAGTTAGCACTATATATACAGTAAGAAGAATAAAAAACCTACCTATAAGAAGTATATTTCTTAATTAGGGTAAGAGGTATTTCTATTATAGCTAGGATGCTCCTAGGCATAATCTTATAGCTAGTCTAGCAATAAGGCATAGTAATCTAGCAGCTAGTTAGCAGTAAATATACTACTAGAACTATAAAGAGTACCTACTAAATTAATAAAATTTTAGGATAGGAAATTATAAAAATATAGGAATTCTATTAAAAATTAAGGGGATTAGCACTACTATATAGCTAACTTATAGCAAGAGCACTAGCAAGCTGCTACTATAAGAAGTACTTATAAGGATAAGAGGGGATAAAGGAGGAAAGAAGGAAAGGAAGGAAAGAAGGGAGAAAGGTCCTACTTATATATCTAGGGGATTAGGATTAATAGCTAATAGCTATAGAGTTAATAGCTGCCCTAGCAGCTATTAGCTTATAGCTGCTTAGGCACCTATTAGCAGCTAATTAGGCATCCTAGGGCTAGAAGCTATTTATAGCTGTAAGTTACTAGCAATATAGCTATAACTAAGTATAATTACAACAAAAGGAGGGTAACTCTATTAGAAGCTATCCCTAAGAGGGGCTAACTATAAGAAGCAGACACTATACTGCTACCCTACTCCTAGTATAAAAGGAAGGGGAGAAGAGATCTTTAGGGTTTTAAAGGAGGTTAGAGATTAAGACTATTATTATTCTAACTGCTAGATATCTGCTATTTTGCTATAAATATAAGATTACTTCCCTTATCTCTTACTCTGCTTATTTGAACACCCTCCCTAACAATAGCCTAAATTTATATTAGTCTGCTAGATTATATAATTCTATAAATCTAATAAGATAGATAGTTCTTATACTACTATATCTTCTATCTAATAGATAATTGCTATATCCTTATAATAAATTATAATAGAAACCTAACTATATAAGAATTTAGGCAAGATATAGAAGAAGCTAATTATAAGTTTTAATAATAAAATATTCTATCTATTTTTCTACTTATAATTACCTTAATATTAATAATTTATAAGGCAACTATATTAAATGCGCTTAGCTAGGCAACTAGTATATTACATGCAGGTAAAGCAGTATATAATCTATAGCCTAAGAATTCTTTACTTCTCTAGGGTATTATATAATATTAAATTAGCTAAGACCTATTTATTACTTTACGCGAGAAATATACTTCTCTATATGCTTGCGTTTATGTAGGGAAGGCATATAAAGTAAACCTATTAATAAAGTTTATAAGGAGTTTAGCTAGATATAATAGCAGTATTTATAATTAATTAACTCACTAATATATATAGGTATTTAAGTCTATAATATAATAAAGTATAAAGGTAAGGTGGGCATATAAAAAGATAGTAAAAAAATAAGAAAAGTTGGTAAAGGTTAATATATAAGGTTACAAGATTGCGGCTAAGTAGAGCGCGGCTTCGCCCACCTTCTCGCTGCGCGGGTGCCTGGCTCACTCAGCCGCGCGACACACACCTACAGGGCTCACCCAGCTCACCCAAGGGTCGCGCGACGTCGCGCGATTTGCTGGAGCGGGGGAGCCAAATCCGCAAGTTTCTCGGGGTCCCAATAGCGAGAACAAGGTAATTGTTGATTGATGCTAGTTCATCTGACTTGTGCTCCATGGCTGCCCACGGGTGCAAGTCCTCAAGCAGTTTCGAGATGTCAAATAAGTCTACCAGACTGGTCGTTGCCACTAGATAGTTCGCAATAGCCGCTTCAGTGTCGATATCGTTGGTTGGAGGTGGATTTCTGCATCTACCAATGCCTCGAGCCGCCGCTACATGCCCAGCAGGCATGTTTTCCAAGGCCAAGTGACTGGTCTCTGGGGCAAAGGAATGTTGACCCAAACAACATGTCATCAATTGCCTGACTGATTGGAAAAACGACCACGGAGCACGATCCCCGATAAATATCAGCTTGCCTTGGTCATCACACAGCAGTCGTGCCTCCAGTGGCACGTCGGTATCGTCTTCTGCGGAAGACTCAATGGCATCTTCCACAGGTTTCTCTCCGATTACAACCGATGCCATATCAGAAGAAAATCCTTTCCCATCAGCTGTTGTATCTCCAGGAGTTCGTCCACCAAGACTTCCGTCGACCTTTGCCGACACCAACCTATCCGCCTTCTTCTTCCGTCGTTGGTGCGGGGAGTAACGGCATCCCTCAGGCGGACGTCGAACTATACAGCAACCGCAGGGTAAGTTTCCATCACACTTCGTTTTACGTGCTTTGCAGTTATCGCATGCATTGGAAATGCGGCTCCGGATGTGCCAAAGACTCTTCGGCTGTTGCCATGCGTCTTTGACGTTATACTCGTCCATTGCAGGCAACCTGTCAACTTGGAAGCTCCGGATGGGGTTATTCAAGTGGGAAAACCCCGACGATAGCGAGATCTGGGCTCGGAATTTGTCAAGTCTGTTCGAACCGTTACAAGGTTGCCTTGATCAGTGCATACGGCTGTGCTGCCTTCCTTTTTCCCGGCCCAAGCCGTGAGTCGCTGGCTCAGGGATGACGGGCTCGGATCGTTTCCGCAATTACCGATATCTGGAGTGTCCAGACTCCGGACCGAGTTCCGGGTTCTGCCCACCTGCTTATTCTGTGAAGAAATAGACCTCTGATTGATAAGCTGAGGAGCCATATAGCCATTCCGTATGAAGAGAGCAAATAATACATTTGCTTAACATGGCGGCGCAGGTCCTCGTTTAGTTGAGCATCTTACTGGAAGGAGGTAAGAGTAACTTATATTTATCACACTTGCTAAGATAGTATGCTGTCTTGGAAATAAAATACAAGAGACGATAAGTGCAGACAGCATGGAGAGCAAAGGAAAGGGATGTTAACTACAACAGGAACAAAGCCATGTATATTCTTGTAGTTGGCACACATTGCAAATATAGTTCTAATAAAATTCTCCCTTAACATTCCATCGACAGATAGCGCTAAACGCCTCGCCAAAAGTCGCAAGTCTATTGCAGAGGAAATGCCAGAACAGCTACAAAGGCGTAGATTATGATTCAGAAAAACGGATCGTAAAAAACTGGCCGTCACCAAACAATATACACCACAATGCACCAAGTCAATCACGGCAATCAACATCCTCAGACTTCGCTTCCCCGCAGCAGGAGTGTTTAGATAACTGCACGCAGAATGCGCTTGGGTAGATTGGCCCAAGTCTTCTCCTCCTCAGGTTCCTCCTCTTCAAGCAAGACAATTCCCGTTTGAAGATCCATGTCACTGGCCCTGACGTACAACTTCCAGTCACGGGAGTGAATCTTCCAACCGAGGTACAGGAAGAGGATGACGGGGCCGGCGAGGAAGGACATGAAGAAAGCCTCAGCAGTTGGTGGTGCGCCACTAGCAGCCTGACATATCCTGTTAGTAAAGGGATAAGATTGACTCCAAGGACTGAAAAACTTACAAAAAGAGCAGAGTAGAAGGTGGCGACGAGAGCAAGAATGTTCAGACCAAGGCCGAGGGCACTGCCGATGACGCCGAACGGAGACTTGTAGGGGACAAGCTTCAAGTTGATACCCTGGGCCTTGAAACCAGCGCGCATGCGGATATGGGCAAGGCAAATACTGCCCCAGACGAAGAGGAATGCGAGACCGGAAAGGGCAAGAAGCCAGTCAAAGATTTTACCACCTTGAGGAGACTCGCCGACGTAGGCCAGGAGACCGAAAGCAAGTTGGATGACGACGCACCAGAGAGGGCGACCCTTGCTGTCAATATAGTTGAGGAATTTGGGGGCGTGTCCGCGAGTCGCCATGGCCTGCATGGTTCGAGTGGAACCGAAAGTGCACGAGTTGGCGACAGACAAGACGGAGATGGTGATGACTGCGTTGAAGATGGACGGAAGGACGTTGATGCCGGCATCCTGGATAGCCAAGACGAAAGGCGAGGCCTTGGTATTAGCACCAGACGCACCTAGGAGACGCTTATCATCGCTTCGGAGAATGGTGCCGACGATGAAGAGGTTGATGACGTAGAACAGGGCGATACGCCAGAAGACCTGCTTGGAAGCAGTGGGAATGGACTTTCGAGGGTTCGCAGACTCAGCAGCAGCGAGACCAACCATCTCAGTACCACCAAAGGCGAAGGCTATGCCACAAGTTAGCAAGAAGAGACAAAAAGTCACACAAGAAGGATGAGAATAACTCACCCGCAACGACAAAGACGGCGCAGAAGCCCTTGAAGTTAGTAAAGGCACCAGGATCGTGCCAGTACTTTGTGCCAAGGTAACCCTGGTTGCCGACACCGCCACAGTTGATAATGATGCCGAGGATAATGAAACCCACGCAAGCGCAGATTTTGATGATGGAAAGAACAAACTCGACTGCGAACTAATTAGAGTCAGGTTTCACGAGAGGATTAAGCGACAATGCTCACCTTCGCCATAGCCACGGACACCAAAGACTTGCACAACGACGAGAACGAAAAGGAAGACGGTTACCCACACGGCCTGTTGATTGCTCGTTAGATGTCGGGTCTTGTTACGGAGGCTGTAATGGGGACTAAAACTGATGAAGCCAAGACGGCAGCCAAGTCGGGTGCCAAGAGAGGCGGCAACATACCATGTGGATATCGGTGCGCCAAAACTCAATCGTCTTAGATGCGGCGATCAACTCAAAGGGGAGAACGGTGAGCCAGGACAGAGCGTATTCCCAACCGCAGGCAAATCCCCACGATTGATCAACAAAGCGGACAATGTAAGTGTAGAAGGCACCGTTGACGGGATACAGAACAGCCATTTCCGCAAGTGCCATATTAGTCATGAGCAACATGACGCCGATGATGAGATCTGTAATATCATGTTGGTCAAATTATCGTCGCGAAATCGAAACGAAGTGACAAGAAATTTCTTACAGCCTGCAAATGGTCAGTTTTCTGTTTTCGCGAATTTCGAGTTGTTCAAATTTGCTCACCAATAACCAGAGACGCAGGACCACCCTTGGAAAGAGCACCTCCAGAACCGACGAAGAGACCAGCACCGATAGCGCCGCCGATAGCAATCATCTGCATGTGTCGACTGCGCAGGTCACGCTTAAGATGGCCCTCCGCCGGTTGCGTGGTGCCTTCTTCCACATCGTGAGACTGCGGTTTAACTGAAACCTCGGTCTCGAGATCCTTTGTGTGAGACTGTGAAGAGTCCATGGTGGATGAGGTTTTTTGTTTCTCCTGAGGGTCAACTTGTGTGATTCAAGATGGGAAAAAGAGGAGAGACGAGATTGCCAAGAAGGACCTCTCGATGATCACCCCAGAGTCTCAGAAAACGGACCAAGGTAGGGGCGAGCATTGTCTTTATTCTTCGTAGGATTCAAGCAACCAACGTGACATGGACCTGGACATGGACATGGACATGGGCCGCACTAGACAAGCTTTCCTTGGCTGCGCTAACGGTGCAGTTCCTCGCCCGGCGGGGTTCCAATGAAATGGAGACGTACGAGTATGTACTGCATGTGTCATTTGAAGCTGGTCTGGTGTATCCCGTTCTGGATAAGGTGGAGACTGGTCTCGACTATTGTACTTGAGTGATCTGGTTGTTGAGGTGTTTGGATTGTGTTCGCCTTGATATGGGAAGGAATGCTGGTTCGTAAATTACCTCTGTTGCCAATCGTGAGAGAAAGTCCAAAGACAAGAGTGAAATAACCAGCTGATTTAAATCACGACGTGTCTTCTACGGTTCGTACTACCAACATTTGTTTGCAAACCCTCGCGTTGTTTTGGAACAGTATACGCGATGTTATCGAGGAATGATGAGTCGTTAACGACCCAGCCCTACCTTGCAACCCATACTCAGACACGAACCATGACATCTTCAAAGCCCAAAAATAACCGCGCAAGTCTCAATGTATCATCGTTATTGATTCTTGATCATGCGAACATCCACGATGCCACCGCCCACGTTCAAGCCACTCTAGGGAAACGTGTTTAAAACGAAGCCAGGTCATCAGCACCTAAAAAAAGAGAGAAAGCCATTCTTAGTTTTTGCCCAAAGAAGCTCCTGTGAGTTCCTGTCGCTTCCTCGATTGGCAGGACAGGGTTTTGATGGCGCAAGGCCAGTATAGCCAATGACAAGCGGCAGACGTGCATGCAATATGGTATGATAAAGAAGGAAAACATGGCTGACAATCTCTCCAGCTGCACAGCTTACAGCTCGACGCCATATTGGGCAGTGAAACCGCGATGCAGCACAGTAGAGTAGCACTTTTCTTTTGTTCATCATGAATCGTAAAGGCCCGTCAGCCGATCTAGCATATTGACGCCACGACAGGTTCAGCTCTCAGCCGCCAGATATTTCGGATCCATTGATCTTCAATCTTGTTTCCCCGCCACAGGTTGATAGGCAGCACCTGGGCATCTGCAGTCAGCTTGGGGGTTCTAGAATTTTCGGTGGCGCATTTGATGGCGCTGCCTTTTTGGCAGGGTCGCTGTCCGGGAACCTTTGTTCAACAGGGGAATGGCAATTCAAAGGAGGGGGATGGATTTCGCGAGGACTGCGCACCAGGAGGCCTGAACGCAGGTCTGTTAAGCATTGGTCATCTTTTGCTTGCATTTGCTCGCTAAGCGTGAGGGATACGAATACCTACAGGGCAGCGATCGTGATAAAATGTATAAGAGTCTGGTCCCATTGGACCGACGCGCTTGTTGTTGCCTGACCTTGGCTGCCACACCCCAGGTGCCGTCATTGAATGACTCGGTTGACGTTTATTGTCTCCATGGTTCTTCCCGGAAGTTGGCAAGGGGACAATAAATATCGCGTTCTTAGCCCGCACAATGATTTCCAGAGACGGCCGAGATGTGCCTGGCCTGCGGTTGCCTTTCCCAGTGTACATGACACGGTGCCACGAGAGTGGTTGCAGCAGAATTGGCAATCAGGGAATGCGTTGCCGTTATAACTGATGCTTGGCATCCAAGACATTGGCGAGCTTTGTGCGTTCAGTTGCGCGTTCAATGTTCAACCTTGAATGTTCACACGTCAGCAACACTGCAGCAGCGGCCCAACTGCCGTTTTGGGACGATGATACCCGGCCGGTGCGGGTGCTGGTTCTTCATTGGTCAACTTAAAACACCAAGTTTGATTGAACCAACGATAAGGTCCCCCCTTGTCGTGCTCCAAAATTCTAGAAAACTTGAAGTGTTGACTGGTTCATAGAACACGAACCAAAATTGGTTCAAGGCGTCAAGTGCGAGTGCAAGTGCAAGTGCATGGCCAGCTAGCTCCATGTCCCCTTGACGAGTCAACGACGATCACTTCACACCTTCATCACACCTTCACACCTTGACCCAATCTCATCGCCCCAACCCCAGACGAAGCCTATCGATTCCACGGGCCTCCCGATGGCCCAAGCAGGGGTCATTCGTGCAGGTGGTCTGGTCAATTTCTTTGTGGAACACCGGACTGCTTCCCCACCCTCAAGGATTCTTCCATGCCCGTCATTGCTGTGCGAGTAGGTGTCTGGCGTTCTAGAAGGGCCCGGTGCCGCCCCATGCGGCGACTTTGCAGGGACTTTGCAAGCCACCAAGAAGCTTGGATGGCATCGACATTGATTCAACCCAATTGATGGCAAGTCAAGTCAACTTGATTGTTTGCCGCCCCGCCAGCCTCGCAGCCTTTTGATGGGGACCCCATGAATCGGCCATTCCCCTCCTGGGGTTTGCGACTTTGGCGAAACAAGGCACATGCTGTCAGCATCAAGGTGAGCGAATTTATATCTCAAGGTATCCATTTTTATGAGTCCGGGATTGGCGATAAAGTTGGTGGAGAGCCGGGGCAAACACCAAAATACAGAAAAGTTCGTGCGTTAGACCCCAGAAGATTGCCCACCTTGTGCTCTCGCAGTTGTAGGGTAGGTAAGTGGTCACCTGCCGGTTCTCTTATTTTTCGCCACCAGACCAGACATTATTGGAGATTACTGGAGTCATGGACATAAATTGCGTGCCGTGATAGCCCTGGCGGAGTAGAGGTAGCTCTTTTCCACAGAATCTTGCTGTAAAAATAATTGAACACTATGAGTGATTTGGAAGTGGTGTGGAGAAATGACGATACTCAAAGTATTCACCTTCTTTCGGGCATGTATTGTCTATCACAAGTCGCTGCAATATGGACACTACTCAACAGCACTAGAATGTGCTATTGATTTATTTATTTACTAGATCGGACCAAAATGAAGTACCGGTAGCCGTGCTACCTACACTAATACTGCCCTGGACCATGACATGCAACTTACAGCTTCTCTACCTGTTAACCCCTCAAATGACGACCAGACAAACTACCCAGCATTTCGCTCCAAGTCGTCCAAATATCGCAGCCACGACCAGCAAAGGATCTCGGCGGAGCCTAGGCGCCATTACACCCAGAGAAGTAAAGAAATGAGCCGGAGGCGGCCAGAGAGAGCATCCTCGTGTACGTTCCAAACTAGGATTCAACTTCCCATCATGCAATCAAGTTCTCAATTAGACTCCTGCCCTCTTCGGAGTTTTGACCCTGCTAGCGCCTTAGATACTGTGATGGCGTACGACAACGTTGGCCCAATTAGTGATAGTAAGCTATATACAATAAAGTTTTGGCACTCCCCTACCCGGTTATGAGCAAATGGTGTGGTCTTGACAGCCTTAATATAGAAATGAATTGCGGCTTACAAACCACGTACTATAGAAAAGTCGCCGTAGATTTCTAAATCACAGGCCTGTAATGTTTCCGAAACTTTAAATGAGCTGTAGCCGTTTAATTTTACGCCGTGATATTGTCAGAGCTGAGCTTAATATATGTTTGACCGGGTACAACAGGGGCGTTATTTATCATGTTCTTGTTGTAAGCTCCTAAATTGCTCCTGATTCACAATCTTGTAACGCTTTCAAAGTGGAGATACCGAGGCGTCATCCCAACAAGTAGGAGAACGGAGTGAGGTTTTAAGGGCGCCGCTTATTCGCAACTGTGCATGTTTGGAGGCGATCGGTACGGCAGGGATCTTGTTGACCAGCAAAAGGTTGCTTTGTTCCAAGTATTTTTGCAGATTGTGGTCGAAGAGGAGCTACATATGTACCGCTAATGATATAGGGTGAGACTCAGGAAGAGAATTTTCTCAATCTAACGAATGTTCAAACCCCCTTCCCGGGACAAAGTACAATGACAGATCAATCTTATACTTTGATGCTTCCACGTAAATACTACAGGCTAATTGGGTGTGCAAATTTTCTTTACCACAGTTCTCTTCATGGGACACTGAACGTGATCCTGATTACCTGCAACACGGCACTTATCATCGTGCCTGAAGTTTTGGCATCCATTTAACTGCTATTCTTTCGCCTCGTCAATCGACAGTAGAGCCCAGTTTGTTTGACAAAGAAGAACCCCGTCAAGGTTAGCTCCGCGTCCGGGCGTGATAGGTGAATATCGTATCTTCGAAGAAGTTGCGGTATAAGCTTAGAGATTTCCAGGAGGGACACATTCTTGCCAATGCAAGTTCGAGATCCTGCGCCGAACTGGAAATTTCCAAAGCGCTACATTAGCATCCTTTGACCATTATACGTCATGAAAGAGGGGACACGACTTACGGCGAGGAAGTTCCTCTCCATGGCCTGAAGCTTCGATGGTTCAGCCGTGAGCCACCGGTCGGGACGAAACTCATCCACATCCGATCCGTACACAACTTCATCTCGACTGGTAACCCAAGGATTCATGCCAACTATCGTGCCCTCTTGCAAATAAACACCTGAAAGTGTCGATCCGCCTTCCGGAACAACTCGCTCCAGCATCTGGCCACCTGACGGGTGTAGTCGCATCGCCTCTTTAATACACGCCTGGAGATAAGGCATTCGCATGGCTTCGGCGAATTTTACTGGATCTGATAGCTCCTCGTCGCGATCAAATTTATCGAGTTCTGCAACGGCATCCTGGTAGCAAGTTGGATTTTTGCAGAGGAAATAAATTATTGCCCGCAAGGCTATGGCTGTTGTATCACTCCCCGCAAAGCTAATAATAATAACATCAGTAACTACTATCTCGTTCCGTGAATAAAGACAGGGGCTTCACATACATGTTTGCAGACACATGAGCCAGCACCTGTTTATCCGTGATTAGCACCTCCCCTTCTCGAGAACGCTTGAACCGAGCCAACATATCCTTAGGTGAAGTAAGAGACTTTTCTGTGTTGCTATACTTTTCAAGTTGCTTTGCAGCAAACACAACAATCTTTCGTGCGGAATTCAGCCGCGCCACGGCCTTCAAGCTAGACGTTATTGTTTTAACAAAGGAATTCCCCAGCAAGAACTTATGCAAGTAGGGCGCCTGGCCAATGATTGCATTATACGCCAGACGTCCTTCAATAGCATCAATAATCTGAGCCACATCCGTCTCCTGTTCCATAAAACCAAGTCTCTCGGAGAATGTAACCGACGTGACAAAGTCAAAGGCATACCACTGGAGCCAGGTACCGAGATCAACATCTTCACCTTCCATTCTATCCATTTTCGACATGAAAATTCGGGAGCATTCATCTGCCATGGGCTCAAGCTCGACCATGGATGTCATGGAATATGCGTTGGCGACTGGGCGTTTCATCGACTTGTGAAGGGACTCATCGCGAACGGAAAACAGTGTTGGAACCTTGGATGTTCCCGTGTCTGCGTGGAAGATGTCATAGAACTCGCTCTGATCGGAAATTAGCATGCTTCAAGATTTACTAGTGTTTGGGGTGGAATTATGTTTGGACCTTGTAGAATTTAGATGAAATGCCATAGATTTGGTTGATGCAGCTCGAATCCGAGACCGAGACATGATATGGTCCTACTCGTACTAGAGGGCCGTATTTTCTATGGTATTCGATATCTTTCAGAAACTGCTGGCCCTGGATGCCGGTGAGGCATCTATGCAATGAAGTGATGCTGGCTAGGAAAGGGCCGGGGATTCGTCTTAAACCGGGTTGGTATCTAATCCGCAAAACATTTAGTCCCAGGATTATTGTAGCAATTGCGGCGACGAGCAACTTGTTGGCGTAAAGCGCTTCGAAAAAGGCCTGAACGGTCATTTTGACGGTAATTGTAGATCCGCAAGGACGGCATAGCTTCCCTTGGTCAATCCATCAAGACTGGGAGTCAGATTGACGTTAAGTGAGTTCGACCTTGTTTCCACCATTATCATCACGCTCTTACTAGAACCGTATCACGCACACGGTTCACGGATGTCCAGCGAAGAGGGCCCTCTCGTCGGGCCGCGATCCGATATGTGGGATTGGCCTGACGCCGAGTGCTCAGATGTTACCTCGTCCCAAATAGGATGTTGGGAAAATGTGTCTGGATATGGAACTCGGGGCAGACGGGTACGACCCGAAACCCGGTTCAAAGGATCATTGACAGGTTGAAGCGGGACAACACTGATTCGTGCCAGAAACTATATCCACAGAATCCTAGAATGCTGGGACTTGACCTACATGACTCGCCAGCTTCTCATCAATTGCTACGTCTGCGCTAGAATTGACACTTGGTGCAATGTTGCGTCTCTAAAATGACACTCCTAGCTCGACAACATTGTCATGGTACTGAAGGACTAGGAATCACTTCTTCTGTGGCGTTTGAGGGTATCATGTAACGCAGTCAGATCCCCATAAGTATCGGACAGGAAGGGGAGCAGCCGAGATAGAATACTACCTTATTCAATAGCCGTGTCCTCAGAGAGCGGCAATTGGAGTTTCACCCGGAGCAAGAGCACCTACATCCAGCCAAGGAGAGTATCCTAGTCATAGGTCATTGCCGTGAGAGTTAGGCAGAAGGGGCGCATCGTAGGAATGATCCTCCCAACACAGATAGAGTGCATGTTAAAAGACAAACCGGATGTTATCCCGCACCGCCGTCTGCGGAGCATGTTAGAAACGGTACCAACCCGAAATACTTCGCGTCTACAACCTCCCCGGGCAGCATATCCGATCCGTTCCGATGTCCCGTGCATAGACACGATAATCATCTTCCCCAACACAGATTCCTTGCCTGGACTGCGTGAACCGCATTGGCCTTACTTGTCGAACACTTAGACATTGTGGATCTCGATTGGGAAATGGTCTAGCTCACGTCAGAGACGCGATCTAAACGAGGGATTTATGCTTATTTTTTAGATTGATGAATGAGAGTCATTGGCTAAGCACTATGTCGAAGGAGGAGTGGGCAAGAGCGTAACAGGGTATGGAATTGACGTAAATAGATGAGACTAGCCCCATTGCTGTAATCTACCATCATCCACTGAAGGCTCTTGGAGTCATATGTCGTCCAAGCATGGGTATTTATGCGATGCAACCAGGAGGAGTTGTCACTGAAGAGAGAATGGGAGACTCAAATACTCATAAAAGAGCCCGAAAAGTCCCCGTTTACCCCGACGTACATCAACTCTTCGTATTTTGTCCAATGGCCGCAATGCCTGGCTTGGATACAAGTGTGTTTGTGGGCAGCTGAAGGACATGTGTCGCGCATTCTTCCGATGTGGATAGCAATGTTGTGTCCGCCGCTAGAGGGGAAGACTTTGGGCTGCAAAGAGCTCGATTAGCAAACTTTGTCATAGACGACATTGGGTGCGGTAAGCTCTTTGGCAATGCGTACAGGGACCTGGCTTTCATCTTGTCCGCCCGATTACTCCCAAGTAGGCCTGATGTGAAGATATAGCTATGCATGTAGAGAATTTAGTCCCGAAGCATGAGTATGTAAAACTCTAGATATATATAGTAGGGATATAAAATTCAAGGTCAAAGAGACTCATGCTCAGCGATGTCCGAATAAGACCTCGAGATATCATTACACCAGTTGACAAGACATTCTATTGACAGGTGTGCATCACGGCAAGGAAAACCAAGGGAAACCACAGGGTCATGTGGAAAAAAGATGTATCTAAGAACAATTTCATATTACTATTCGCCGCTAATAGATCTTGAGTCATACTGTCAGTGCCATACGCAGGGTGAGTTAGTACACAATCTCGCTGGCCCCTAACAGTCACCAAGGACATTCGTATCCTTCTTGCAACTGTGTTGAGCATCCTATGCCGAAAATCCTTGTGAGCCTAATATGGCAGAGTTCAAATCCTCCCACATTCTATCATCCCAGTAGTCCCAGGTTCGGCGATCTCCGAGATAATCATTAGGGGGAACGTCCATTCCATCAGTGTTGCCCCCGCCTTGCGATTGCCGCATCGGAGAGTTCTCCGGTTCCTCAGGGTCATTCACAATGTATCGGATTGCGCAGCGTTGCAGATACTGTCGAGCAGTGGACTCACCCCCGAGAATAGCAGATAGTGTTGGCACCAGAATCTTGGAAGTGCCTTCCTGCGGGTGAAGCGCGGATTGTAAACCACCAGTGCCCTGATTCTGTCTAGCTAGCTCAAACAGCCGAAGTCTTTCATCGTAAAGCCGCAGAATTACGCGGATGGCTTTTTCCCCGTCTACGAAAAGTTGTAGCCGGTGGCTCTCTGCTGCCAAGTTATTAAAGGCATGGAGGTCGTCCAGAACCATCTCGATATCGGCCCTCAAGTTATCCATGTTCGATGGCAGCTCAACAAGGAGAAATGTCGCCAAACTAATGGCAGGAGAAAGTATTTGATAAGCACCAACATATGCTTTCGGAGTCCGTTGCCAATGCACTATACTAGGCTGGAAGCTGCGCATTGACTTGTACACGCTTAGGGCTGATGAGCTGGCTTCACAACATCGCTGCCATGAGTCCCCTATGGGTGGGCTGAGGAATGGTCGGAACATGCGTAGGCGTTGTACGCACACAAAGCTGTGGATAAAGTGATAATGCCATCCTATAATGTTGCTAACGTCAGGAGCGAGTATGTGCTGTTCGAAGCTTTGGCCGTTTTGCAGGAACCACGGTGCATCCTCCAAAATCTGCTTCATTTCATCGTCTATCTCAGCAACAAAATCGTAAGAAGCCATATTGGCCCCGTTGTTAATGCACAATCTGTTGATGCGTTTGAACAGTCTGGAACGAAAGCGATGTCCGCTCATAAGGGTGGGTTCGGACAAGGGTTTCGCATTTACTCGCTCTGGAGTAATGTCGGCATCGTTGCAATTCGAAGGGAATGGAACAGGCGACAGGTAGCTTTGTATCAAGGGTTGGCGACCAATACAGAGGGACTGAAACCTGGTGACCGATCAGTGACTGCGCATTAGTACAAAGTTGAGCTATCCATACGTGTCCGTTGACGCTAGATCCCACCATACGCGATGTCGCATCTCTCTTTCCACATAACTCTCCACGGAAGGTGGGCTTTCTTTATCTAGTCCTAACGCTTGCGCAGCGCGAACAGCTTGTCCTAGATGACTATATTCTTGGTCAACATGAAGGATCGTCAGCGGTGCGGAGGCGCAACGTACATATTCAGAGCTTCCACCTTCTTAGTCACTAGACAGTAGAGTTGCGATGTTACAAATACTTGAATGTACTCCAGTTCTGGTTGAAATTCACGGCCCCCGGCGCGTAGGGCTTGTTGTGAGGCCGAAAACCAACGCTCAGTTAATCTGGCCATATCTGTAACTTCGAATCCAGCAGCTTCTGCGAGCTGGGTGGGGACATGCACTGCGCTTAGAGCCAGGATCATGTAAAGCAGCGCAAGCCAAGGGAGACGTATATCATTGATATGTGTCGTCCAAAGTTCGGCGTAAGCAGCACGGAAGGATGGCCCGTGAATAGACTGGTTCATCCAATTCATATTCTCGAAAAAGTACGAGATCAGCATATCGCACTGGCTTTGCCTTGGGAGGGCGTAGATTAGGATTTTTCTCCAGTGCAGATCAGGCTCATCTAGTAGACTGCAGTCGATGGAATCGAGTGACAAGCGCAGTTTTATTGATGCAACGCTGGCACCAGGAGGGAAATGACGGGTGCTGTTGGTCTCTTGAACAGAACTGTCAACGCTGGTGCGGTTGCTTTGACCTTGGGTCAATGCGATTCTTTTCTCAATGCTTCCCTCAGTGCTTCCCTCGGCATGGATGGAGGCATGGAGGTCGTCTTCGCTCTTTGGTTCTCCTTGCGTAATACTCGGTAATGTCGTGGAGGCAGACGCCGACTGAATGTTTTGATAGGCTCTGAGCTCAGGCAGTTCCTTGGTCCTGACTCCGATGGGCTGTATCATCGTTGCCGGAGACGGGTTAAGTCGACACTGATCTTGGCGGCCATGGCGAGAACAGCTTTGGCATGGTACGCCTCTGTCGCATCTCAACTTGTGTATTCGACAAGGAAGACAGCTGAGGACTCTCCTCTTTCTCAGCGGCCGGTCGCCCGAGCCAGACGCCGGCGCGAGGTTCATTGCGTTGCGATCGAACCAGAGTATCCAACGATAAGCTCGAAAAACAGAAACAAACAAAATACCAGACGTTACTGCATCTTGCGTCAACGCCATGCCTTCGCATGGGGAGAGGCGAATAGCGACAGCTCAATGCCATGTCGGCCATGATCCCGTGATCTCGCATTCTGCATCTCACATCCTGCACTCCCCACAAATACCGGACCGTGTGTCTGCAACGGACTCATCATGGCGAAGAGGTTGACGACGAACCGATCTGAGGGCCATTCCGCTGCTCGGTCCAACTATTGGCGGGTGCGCGGCGCCATCAAGCAACCATTCAGTCGCCATCAGTCGAGAGAGGAAGAAAACCAGTAGCAAGCGAACAGTCTGTCACCACCGACGCCACAACACACAGTATCTCCACTGTACGACCGTGGTCAACCCATGAGGTGTGGACATCGATATTGAGGTTGGTGAGAGCAAAGCTTGTTGTGTGGTGAGGCGGCGGCAGCTCTCTCGTGTCGTTGCGCCTTTGCCTCAGCAAAAAAAACAAAACAAAAAAAGGAAAGTGCAAGCTGCCTTCCCCTTCCCCCACGCCTACCTCGAACTTGATGGCGCCGCGTGAGTTCGGAATTTGCCCCGATGCATGGCAAAGCTGCGACTGGAACCGCCAAATCGTCGGCCTATCAAACGGCGAGGAAGATTCGGCAACGCGAGGTGGTTGACGAAACGACGCTACTGGTAAGACAATAGCATAATTAACTATTGTCGCCCAAATCGGGTCGCCCTCTCCACATTTTTATCTGCATGAAGATGGAGCTTGGGCAAATTATGCATGCTCTTTGGCAACGGCTGCATAACGTCCGAAATGTCGTGCCCACTCGAACTCCTCGATGAATTGTTGCTGTTACGTTGTATCGCTCATGGATTTGTGTCGTAATCGTACTTCAACATTCTCGTACTGTTGCTCGTAACTTTCAATGTACTCCTCGACTTCGTTCCTGGCTGAGGTAAATGTGACCGAGGCGACATACTCAGTTTGAGCCTTAACCGGGAAAGCCATATGCAATACGACTGTTAGAAAGAATGCTAGACCCACAACTTAATGATGCGTTCATCTAAAAGCATGAAACGTAAGATAAAACGCTTACCTATTAGGAAGCTTGTTATCGAGCATAAATAATAAATCTGTGACGCCTGTGTTGTGACCTTGATTGACGGATTTACCGTTGCCAGAAATCCGGGCAGATGAGGTACAACCCCAACAAGCCACTACAGGAATACATTAGTTTCTCGTTCTCTTCATTAGTAACGATTCAGTCATCACCTACCGAAACAACCGCGCGCCAGTTGACTCCACAAGTGTACCAATAGATCGAGCTGGGGCCTAACTTGTACAAATCTGACACCTTGATGCGCCGTTTCTGTACGACAAAGTAATGCGCGAGAAGAATGCCGATGAACGGTTGCAAGAAAATTGCGTATGCTGACATAACTGACACAAAGATGATGGCACCACTGAGCAGGTACCACGGGTTGATGACGAGGCCGAGGAAGACAGTTATGAGCTGGCCACGACGAATGTTGACGAACTTAGGCAGTAAGGAGGCAATATCAGTACCGCCGGCGAAGGAGTTTGCAATTACATTTAGTGCAATCTGTGAGATAAGAAACCCGAGAGCTGCGAAAAACACACCGGCTCGAGTGCCTGAAGTTGGATCTGCATCCTGCATCGCAACAAGGAGCTGTACCACACTCCATAACTTGGCACCAAAGCGCTGCTGTGTAGCTGCCACGGTGAGGATGCCTAGGATATTCGATAACCAAGCCGGCGCGAAGCCAAGGCCCTGCGACCACATGCCCGAGATGGGGCGTTTGGCGAATCGAGCATAGTCACAAGCGCTGAGAGCGCCAGCCGTGATGGACGATATAATGATGCTGATCGAATATGTCCCCATCCAAGCGACCTGGGAGCCGGGGAGAGGGGATTCCTGAGTAATAATGCTGCCAAAGCCACTGCTGCCCATTGTTGCGCAGGCCCAGATAGCCAGGACCAGTTGAACAATAAGTCCGGACAAGCTGCCGGCGTATATCAGGTACCTCAGTCGTGATGGGCTGAGAAATACAAATGGTAGCTGGATGACAAAATAAACGATGAATCCGACAAATTGTGGTAAGGTCATGCCCGTTTTGGCCGGAATAGTGTTCGGTATGTCATCGATGCTTGGCCAAAGTGCTCGAAGGCAGACGTACATCATCAATCCACCCTGCCAAGATTGAACACCGGACCATACTATCGACAGAGTGATACGGTTGAGAACCACGAATATTGATCCCCAGAAGCCCCAGGCGAATCTCGTAGCGACTGGAAATGAGATGTAGTAGTATAAGCCAGGGAAGCTGGTAATCATGATGAGTAGCGCCGTCAAGACGTGGCCGACAAACAGTGTAATAAATGCCTGCCACCAGCTTAGGCCGATAGAGAGCATACTAGATCCCTGCAGTAGACGCAATTAGTCAACAGCCAGCAGATAGAGACCAGCAGACAACTTGCAGCTTGAAAGTTGGACATGTTAAAAGACGTCGTAGCCCAAAGAGCGAAGAACGCGGTCCATGCTATTAGACAATTTTAGTCATGGGCTCATTATGAGGTCGGGAGTATTTGGTAACTAACTCCAGACTCGTCGAGCCTTCTCAATAGGCTTTACATCATGATTGATCAAAGCCGTTGGCCGAGGCTCGTAAGGAGGATGCGGCACCTCAAGCTTCTGCAGAAACTTTTGCATCATGGGCGGTATTTCAGATAAACTAAGTAATGAGATAGAAAAATGTCAGTTTCACAAGGGAGTTCAAATGCCAAGATCGTTGACAGACATGTTTGTGGATCCTGCCGAGGGTGCTGTCGAGTTGATATAGCCTCGAGTCTTCAACAGACCCCACGTCCACCCAAATACTTTTCGTACTGTGTGTGGCTTGTCAATCCCGTCAACAATAGGAAGATTAGGGTTACACAGCTTACTACCGCCACCAACCAGCGTGAGGTTAGCCCGAGCTGAGATGCAGTACTTGCAGTTTGTGTAACAGCTGTGTCATTCTTATCGGCAATATTGTAAGGAAGTCCTGGTGTATCAAGCGGCATAAAGACTGCAAATGGGTCGGCTGAGTACTGATTATCACGCGGTGATCCTGCTTCGTTTGGACTGACGCCCAAAAATGACGGGCATTGTGTCAACGGCCGCGACACTTGATGCATCTCGGGAACCATTGGCGACTTAAGAGAGCGGCAGCAAACATTACACCTCGACAGGGAGTTTTGGTCTTCAAATGATCGAATGAAAGGTTGATGCGGACGGAACCAGTGTACCAAGTCGCATGCCCATGTACGCTTTCAAATGGTACCCAACCTAATGCTAGCGTGCAATATGAAGGGTGAGTAAGAAAACGTCGATCATCAAAACATCGAAGTAATCGAGAACAGCAAAATATGACTACTCCGAGTCATGAGTGGACATCCTGCTGCGATTCTACATCACCTGCACCACCTCAACTTCGTACGCAAAGCTAAGAGGCTTGTGTTGGAAAGACCACAAAACCGATTGAGAACCTGTCAATATTCAATTGTCCGGGGCAGGGACTTCACATCGCTGTGTCCACTGTGCAGGTATTGTGACGGTCACAAAATCCCTGTCTGTGATCCAATGAAAGACATGGATGGTTACACAGCATATGTAGCCTGGTGACGAAGAATGTTGAAGGCCACCAATAATGAACGGCGGACGTGTGATCAATAAGATTTCCCCAATCATTGAAATTGCTCATCACATAAGGTGGTTTTATCAGTTCAATCTAACCAGTCGGCAGGTTTTTCTGCACCCTTGCCTTGAACGCTGTCATGCTACTTGACACCGGTGGTTGAGGCCGGCTTTCTAAGAGAGATTCGAATTGTGACATTGGAAGAGTTGGACCTGTCAGAGACAACTGCACCATACCGAATGGCAATGTGGAAAGAGACGACGGACGATCTGCCTATGCAAGCACCCCAAATTCGGCACACCAAGCCTCTTATGTATCATACCTTGGTGATACTGCCTCAAAGCGGCCCATACCTGCCAAAAGATCCTCCAAATTTGAGCAATATGGTCGGCTTAATGCGAATAATTCAAGACACTCATGTATTTAAGAAATATATCCGACGTGCGACTTTTACAAGTCGGACGAAGTTCAACCAGGAAGATACTGAACTCTGAGGGACAAGACGACGGAGGGAGGCCCTATCAATTTCTCAGCCCAATCTGCTAAGAAGATACTCAGTGAGGCATTCGAAATTCGAAATATATGAGCAAGCAAAAAAAAAAAAAAAATCCAAAAAATCGAGACACTAAACAAAGCGGCAAAGTGCCCTTCCCAACCATCCTTCTCTTGATACGCTGACCTGGCCGATGGTTTTCAATTGCAGTGCTCTCAATCAGCAACCGAGCAGAGTCGACGACTTAGTACTCCGTAAACGTCATCAGTTTTTCACATGTCAATCATGATTGCCACTGTAATTGGATCGTTCACGGCATGGCTGTCAAATTGAATCTGGGCTGCGATCATTGGTCCAGATGGTTGCATCGAAGTCAAAACTGGACGAAAGCCCAAGCCATCTGGCCCGGAATGGTAGCTCTACTATGAGCATTTAGGTTGGAGTAAAGGCGGAATCAGGATCGGTGTTCCTCAGTTGCGCATAGTGATGCAACGCATTGAACGCATCCAACGCCAGAGTCTACACAAAACAGGTTTACTGAACGCTCAAAGACTTTGTGCCTCGTCCCATCTTGCATCATCCAACACTCAGACTCTTCCCCAGCTGTCATCAGCCCGGCTTGATTCATAAGCTCAACACAAATCTACCATCCGAAACCGAATAACCTTTATCAACTTGTCTCTTTACAAATTTTAATTACAATTTCGGCGTCTGCACATTTGTCCTGTATTTCGTCATGGTTAAACTGACCATTCCTGCATCCCCTCATCCTATTCCTGATGAAGATGTCATCTCTGACATCTATGGTGCCCCCGTATTCTCTCCTGATGGCAAGTCTATCCCGTTTGGCGATCTAGTCACAAATGAGGACGGTATTGTGAATGTCGTCGTCATATTTAGTAAGTATACTACCAGCGCCAACTCCGGGCTGGGACCAGCCATTGATAGTCAATCAGTTCGTCACTTCTTTTGCACCTGTGATCAAGATTACGTTCGTTCTTTAATGCTGTACCTCACACCTACAGTCCTCACTACAGCCCCGGCCGGGCCATCTAAACTCATCATCATCGGTTGCGGCGACCCATCCCTGATCCCGTCTTATGCAACTGAAACTTCCTGCGAGTTTCCGATATACACAGATCCTGCAGGCTATATATACGAAAAACTCCAAATGAAGAGTTCCTTGACTGTATCTACAACACCATCTTATGCGAGGCAGTCAGTACTCGGGCTTGTCATACGAAGCATGAAACAGATGGTCTTGAGCGGATATGATGGCTGGAAAGGCGGAAAGTTTCAACAGAATGGGGGCGAGTTGATCTTCAGAGAGAAGAAGTGCGTATGGATGCATAGGATGGAATCTATGGGAGGCCATTTGCCAGCGGAGGAGTTGGTAAAAGCTCTGCTGGGCGATAAGGATCAGCACACGACTTGAGGGCTAATCATCAAACTTGTTTTTCCTCTTTTGTCAAACTGTGCGGAAGCTCTAGAATGAGGGTACGCTCTTGAAACTTGAGCTTTTATGATGTTAAATGTGTCAGTCCTCTTGTAGGATCTTCGTGGCTTCTTTCCCTCGTGGAGGAATACGGCTCTGGAGGCTGAGGTGTGATGTAAGGAGCGGGTCGCCAAGTGCTCTCGCAAACTTGTGGTCACCTCTTGAGGGATTCCAGTACTCTGCGTAGTAGAAATTGGGAATATTAAGGAGGGAAGGCTGGCTTAGTTTGGTTAGCATACCTTTTATTCAAGTCCTTAATTTGGCGCCACTTTCCGATCATAGTACGATCTTATGTTCCGATCCCACTCGCCCAAGATGATGGTGCTAGACTACAAAATCGGGACCTATCGCCAAAGTTGTACGAATACCGAACTAGAAACCGACAAATGGTTGAGTAAGCAGCGAGTGATCTTGAAGTTCCCATCCCGGCCTCGAGGGCCGCACGGTACGCAACGATCTGCTGTTCCTTGAGGGACCCATTCCTGAAGCTCTGGGATCGTCTTCGTCTTACTGGAACCTCGACTACTATCCACTCAAAATACAGCCCAGTTGCCATGAGACACACTTATCTGGCTTTCGTGACGAACATGCAGGAACTTCTGAGCAAGAACGACGAAGCAGACACCACAACTTCGCTAGGTTTACCTCACCAGGTTCAGCTCAATGTTGGGCATCCAGTGAAGAGCCAGATGACCCTGTCCTTACCTACTGGCGCCATATCCACTCGGGCCACCCTGGCACATGATGTTGCAGATCCGTTTTTTGAATGTCAACTTCTAAAGTCGCTCACGGACAGTCAGGATACATCCCACGTCGAAGAGTTCCCCTACTCGAAAGCTCTGAAAACTTAGCTATAACCTAGATTTGCACACCTAAACTGTAGCCATGAATCTAACAACCACAACAAGTCTTTTATATCTTGCCGCAATATTAAACACAAGTCTCTGCACCCAACGGGAGGGAATGGCGAGATCTTCGCTATATATGCGCCTTTAAGGACTATTGATCTAACCCCTGCAATTCAATCTGTGGCTTGACATGGTGTTTCAAACAGCTTTTGGATTGGACCGATAGCGTGAGAGTTGAACGAAAGAGGAAAATGCCGGTTGAGGGGATATGCAAGTACATTGGTCACCTTCTGTTTTAATAACTATATCGGAGCGAGAATGTAGTTGCAAGCGTTACGTTGAACTATAAAATGCACTTCTTTCCTGCCAAAGCCACTTCTAAATTTCACACAATAATAACAAAATACATTTTATATTCTAAATTGTAGCCATTGTTGTACAAAC
Organism: Pochonia chlamydosporia 170; assembly: GCF_001653235.2. Classification (NCBI taxonomy): domain Eukaryota; kingdom Fungi; phylum Ascomycota; class Sordariomycetes; order Hypocreales; family Clavicipitaceae; genus Pochonia; species Pochonia chlamydosporia. The sequence goes on from NC_035793.1 coordinate 4,358,469, forward strand.
CCCAATTATGATTTCAAAGACAATCATCCTTGCGGCATTCATTGCCATGGTCGCCGCGACTCCAATTGAAGTATAAGCAACTCACCTTTGACAGTGCCGACGGTCATTGCTAATGATACATTCATAAATAGTCCACTGAGAAGCGCGACGCCAATGCAGAGGTCAACCCTCAGGCTGGTGGATGGCCACCACATCGCACCTAAGCTTCATAAGATTAGGGGTGCAGGAACTATACAGTACGGACACTGCGCCATCCATGTTCTGTTGGAGGGCATAAAGCATTTCACATCGGTAGTGTCGAAGGTTTAGATCTATGTAGCATCTACTGTTCTAAATCTGCAAGGATGTTTTACTATCTGGCCACGCTGGACCAGAAATCGTCGTTGACCAACAGGAGCATTCTAATCACTTGTATATAGAACATGTGATTTCGTAATTTAGCTTCATTGGCTCAATTGGGGCTGGGTCACATCTTTGCTCTTAATGCCTGGATCTAACTCCAACTGTGTTCAAGGCACACCTTGTCTTAGACTTGGGCTCCCATCTCGTTGCTCAATGTACTCGTTGATCAGTTTGAGCTCTTTAAGCTGCCAGGGCATGGTAAAGCCATGCCCCTCTCCCTTCACGGCGTCAAGTTCCCGGTCACACGCTGATACCTTATTTACACTATCGTAAACGGCTATGGCACCGTCTAAACCGTATTCATCGCGGAACGGGGAGTAAAATAGTCAGGCCTCGAAGTTCCCGGCCGGCGCCCGACCGTTGCGTCTCCGACAATCGGCGTAAACCCCGTCATGACTGACCCAGTTTCTCCATCTGGAACTTGGCTGGCTCAACTTGGCCTGATCCACTTCGGCAGTTTATGCAGCTAAGAGTCTATTTAAAAGAGCAGCAGCTTGCTCAATCTATTTGATCCCTCAATTTCTTGACACGCAAATGGATTTGTAGCTTGGAAGCATCAATGGCAATGACGACAAAACTTCTCACCTATAGCACGTCAGCTGCCTAATCATCGCCAATATGTCGAGCACAACCCCGTCGAGGGATCAGCTGTCCATCACGCCTGAGCCACAACGTGTATATTTATCAACATATACAAGGTTCAGCAAGGGTCGGAAACTGCTGGTGACCGCATTCCTTGCCTACTGCGGCTTGCTGGCCACAATGTCAACAACCAGTGTGCTATCTGCCATTCCCGAAGTAGTTGATACGTTCAACACCTCAGCAGCGGTCATCAGCATCAGCAACGCAGTCTACCTGGCCTGCATGGGAGTTTCTGCCTGCCTTTGGGGTCCATGGGCCGACATGTTTGGAAGGAGATCCGTAAGTTTCTTGCCGTCGGTCGTTCTCTGCATTGATCTAACACATTTCAAGGCATACATCTGGAGCACGTTGTTCTTCCTTTGCTTCTCCATCGGCACAGCGGTATCCCCATCTCTGACAAGTTTCTTCGTCTTCCGAGGTCTCACTGCACTGCAGGGGACGGCGTTTCTGATTCTTGGGTCTAGCTGCATCTCGGATATTTATCATCCTGTGAGTACATTTGTCTCAATTTCCAACATAAGTCTGCTTACAATGTAGTAGACAGAGCGCGCCACATCGCTTGGTTGGTTTTTGAGTGGCACCATGATTGGCCCGGCCTTTGGGCCGATTATTGGCGGTATTATCGTTACATACTCACATTGGAGGGTCATATTCTGGCTCCAATCTAGCCTTGCTGCAGTGTCGTTTATTTTTGCGATATTTTTCTTCCGGGAAACCATGCAGGCACCGATATCAACCGAGGCCGGTCACGGAAGCGTTGTTCAATTGATCGGTGCCGTCGCAAGGAAGTTTAACCCTTCCATGGTCTTTAAACTATACATGCAAAAACACATGCTCTTCGTTGTAAGTCCCAACAAAAGCATATAGAACCTGCGAAGTTTTTCACGTATACTGATGATCGTTAGAGCCTAGCCTCGTCCGCCCTCGTTTGGAACATGTACTCGCTTCTCACTCCTATTCGCTATGTTCTGAATCCTCGCCTGAAACTAGCAACCCCCCTGGAGTCAGGCCTGCTATACATCTCCCCCGGAGCTGGTTACATACTTGGAACTCTTATCGGCGGCCGGTGGGCTGATCACACTGTCAAGAGGTGGATGGTTAAGCGTGGAACGAGGTTGCCTGAGGACCGCCTACGTAGCAGCTTGGTATTTCTCGGGATTTTGCTTCCAGGCTCAATGTTGCTGTATGGATGGACGGTTGATGCTCGACTAGGCGGGATACCTCTCCCAGTGATCTTCATGTTCTTCCAGGGAGTTGCGCAGCTCGCTGCATTTCCCAGCCTAAACACATACATCTTAGATGCGATGCAAGATAAAAGCGGCCAGGCTTCAGGTAATGTACTGTACTTACGATGGATGATGAGGATAGTGCACTAACATGTAGCGTTCAGCAAGTCATTATCTTATGCGATACCTGTTTGCAGCGCTGGCCAGTGGTGTATGTTTACCGCTTATCAACCGTATCGGCGTTGGTTGGACCTCAACTATATCGGCTGTCTTTCTCTTTATTTGTACGGTATTAGTGGTTCTTACTATTAAGTGCGGTCAAGGATGGCGGTCTGCAGGGACGTAGTTCTGTTGACCATACAGCAACTTGTGTTCAGGACGAATAACGTCACAACCAGCAACGAGCTAGCTACCGGTTTTGTCAAAATCAGCCGACTTCGAGGGTGCAGAATGGTTTCCACCGCAAAGGTCAGTGTCCTCTCATTATGAGGCAATGAACTTGGGGGTCCTCTACGAAATTAACAAAGAAGATTGACGAGTGGTGCCAGTTCTAGAAATTGACGGTGCATATTCTTCACAGCTTTTGAGGGTTTTTTTAGTTCCACTGGCCGTCGAACATCAATAATGCGTGTGGGGAGAGCTGATATCTACAGGATCTGTCAAGATTTGCATCCAACGCATCTGCTGGTGTACCTCCACGGATGAATCGTATCTTGTTCACTCTATGAGATTTGTTCAAATCAAGCATCAGGCATTTTCGTTTGCTATCTTGAGGTACTTGGTGTCTTTGTTAATATATTCAATACGAGTATGCCCGATTAATTGTGATGCGGTATCATTCCAAGCGAAACGCAGTGTCATTTCCGTAATGGGTGATGGGTGAAAATTACACTCATTGTATACAGAACACTTTGGCTCACGGGGGATCGCCGAGGTCACACTGCTTGATTGCTGTCAAATACACATCTATTCTAAATCCTACATCCTCTTATTTCTTTCATTCCTTCCCCGGGCATGTTTTAAAAATCCCCCCCACCTATGTACAGAGTCTCTTCCCTAGCAATATGCCACCCTACGAAGAGGCATAACCCATTCACATATAGCCTGACCGCCCAGCTCCTTGTAGAATCGGAATTGACAAGGCAGCATAAAGCAAATCGCGAAATGGAAAGGCGGTCTCCGCAGTGGAAATGCCTACATTGCATTCATGCTCCTACTTTGAAATACGGGCTGTCTTTCTTTTTGATGGGGCAACCGATGGAAGACTGTCCCTTCATTGTAATGTCGATTGCAGTCCCAGGAGGATCGCATTTGCCGGCCGTGTTGTAGTTGTATAGATTCGCTTTCTGGAGTTAGCAACTTGAACTCTTGGGCAGTTGGATTACTTACCGCTTGGGCACATGCACCACTTTCTGTCGATACCACAATGGGGCGGGAAGCTCATTTCAGCGCATGCACCTGGCTTTTTATCGCTTTCGGGGACTTCATCGGGACTAATAGGCGTAGAAGTGGCTCCTATGGCCAGCAGCATGGCGCCCAAGAGCATGGTGGTCCTCATTTTGAGATAGATGAATTTCAGTACTTGTGATAGGTGAAGTTGTGTTTGGAGATGTTCCGTGGTCAAAAAAGCAGGAGGTGGCCTGAATTTTATGTCCATTGGCGTAACAATGTCGATTGTCATCTTTGTTTCACTACAGCCGTGTTGGGACGGCGAACCAAAGTCAACATGTAGTAGTTGGTCGTCTTGGGTAGCAGTAGAGACAATGAGAACAAAGACGTCCTATTCTTGAACAGCTGTAATCTGTTCCCTGAACACACTTGGTTTCACTCTGTGATTAGTGGCTTTCAGTTGTTGTGCTTGGCGATTGTTTCGCAACGAAAGACACAAGATGCTGGGCTTGCATCGTCGGGCTGCAAACCACAAAAGACAATGAAACTCGCTTTATGCAGAAACCTCTCCATATCCTCGTCAAGGCAAGAGGAGCTTCCACTATAGCCCACGGAACTTGATTCCGTAACGGAAAACTTCATTTCACAATATGTCCGGCTTTGATCCCAAACATAGCTTGCTGACTCCCGCAAACATTCACAATGCGCTACTTGGAGCTCCTCAATCGAGCCAAGAGGCAAATGGGTCAAACATAGACATTGGCAAGGTGACATTTAACTGAAATATAGAGAGACCTTCCCTTTATAATTCTTTGTGGAAACAAGCCAAGTGCTAGTACCACGTTGTTTCGCCTTGATGTATTGAGACATTCCAGAAACTAGTTACAACAAAGCAGTCATCACGTAGCACTTCAACACGCTTTTATTCCACCACAGTGCGTTGCTTCCGTTTCTTAACAGCTGCAAATTGGGAGGTGTCTGTCGTTATATTTGCAGCAGCCCTTGCCACAGGCGTTGTTCAGCTTGGTAACTCCGTCGTGGCAAATAATCTTTAATCATATTAGTTCGCAACTCCAGAAGGGATAAAAACGCTATCTTGAAACTCACAATATTGGAACAAGAGTTGTCACAAAACAGAGCGCCTTCACTAGTCGAGGGGCATTTATCGCCAATCGGATGACTGGGAGAGCAGTCTGCAGCCACCCCGGTAGCGGCTACCATGACAGCCATAGCGCTCAGTAGTGTGTTGAATTGCATGTTGAGTTTATGTTGAATGAAAGGAGTCAAAGTTTTAGTGGTAAAAGGTGTAGATTGATGTAATTTCAGAGTAAGTACACTCATAAGCGAGCAAGCGGGGGGCTTTATAGCCATCTGGCACTGGCATGTGCCCGGAAATATCGGCCAGAACGCCTCGACAGCGTTCAACGTAATCTGACAAGATGATTTATATTTTTAGTACACGATTCATCAGCCGTAGATACTTTCCGCGCTGAGCTTGTATTTTGACGATCGATATGGAGTGCGGACCAGTGTTGTGTGGACCAAAACGATGGGAATCCTGGTATTTGAAATTCTGAACCCACCGGAATCTCACGAACTTCGAGTACCAGCGCCGTATCGGGTATTCCCAAAAGGAGATAGGTTTGCCGAACCGTGCTGTAAAGGCAAGTTGAGCCGTGATATATGGTCAGAATTCGTCACTCTTCGCCAAAGCAACGGAAATAGAAACTACAGCACCCAGTCCAGTTTTTTCGGAGAATTCTGTTTACTTCTCAACCCTCTCCGCTTTTGCATATCTACTGATCACTTCACCATATCTACTATTCAACGTTCCTTTCTTCGAAATAGGCGTTTGGCGCAGCGGGAACGCACCATCTTGTGTCAATAAGCAGTATCGAACAATGTTGCAACGATTTACCAAAAGAAGACTACCACACATGGCACTTTACCGAGAGAAAACAGAATATCGGAAGCAGTCATCTCTTGCAACTAATCATGTCCGGGGCGCTCGGGCACAAAACCCCGACCAACGGATGCTCGGCGTGGAGCTCTTGTCAGCATATGAGATTACATGCATGCACAGAGACCCTATAAAACTGATAGAATGGGGCTTCGTCTGACTGAAAGTAGGGGCATAGACGCAAATGTACATATTGACCCGATTTTGCGTATGTACAAGGTGGAACAACGCTTCCACTGGTGAGGCAATGATCTGCGAGTTTGTTACGAATCGAAATATCCCGCAACTCACAATTATTACCCATGCTACGGGGTGTACTTGTTACAAGTATATTTACGACGGACCGTACGTACAGCTGACATATGAACTTGTTTACGTGAAGTTGCTATGCAAAACTGGCCGAGCCACGCCTATGATCCCCAAAACCTGTGTACAGGCATAGTGTCACAAAGTCAGGGCAAGAAGCTAGTTTATTCAGCTGTTTGCAGTAGAATGCATTTATGCAGATCGCAGGTTAGTGTACCACAGAATGCAGTTGTGTCATTATATTTTGTAGCCTTGTCGCACATGGACCATATACTCCAGATGTCCCTATGTCACATAACTTCCAACCAGTACCAAACTGGCCAGCGCCCACTCAGTTACTCCAGCTATCCTTCGAGTCCGCAATAGTAAATATCAGAATCTCGGGTCATTCTCTATTCTTAGGCACAGCCCAACGAGTAAGGACGACACAACTTGTGTGTGAAGCTGAATCATGCCACGCCGTACATAAACTGCCTCCAATATGCTGCCGCCGTTGGCACCCTTCACCTAACCATTATGCGCGAGTTGATCTTTATGCCAGTTAGCGTCGAATCTTGTCATACCAAGTGCCACAACCCACCAGACCACAATATTGCCAAGACACTCTCTCCAAGTGATGCGTGGCAATCTTGCCTCCTCGACGCACTCCAGAGTCTTCACCGCCACGAGCATCGCAATGATGCCCCAGTACCATTCGAATAACCGCGGGTGTGCACATGGCAGTGTCTGCTACCAGACGACATATGGAGATATGTTAGTGTATACCAGGATGTGGGCAAATGCTTACTAGACTAACGATGCAACGCACCTGCCAAAGTCAAAATGCAATTGACAGCGGCCAGCCAATAGGGTCAATTTATCTGTCTGCACATTTCGGGAATCAAGCTGACTCTGACTTCCCCAATATTTAAGGACTTGCCGTTGACTCTGGAAATAACATACCGTTGCTAGTATTCTCAACACCATCCGTACCATGCCGACATGAGTAGAATGGGTGTAATGGGATTGGATAGCGAGGCCGATATGTGGGCCTTTTGGAAATCATGAAAGGACATGGAAGGAGCTCTCAGTTGGTTTGATAGTAACTTGACCGATCTCTGGACTCTCGAATGTCGTCGTGTCGAGGATTTGCAGTCCAGATGTCCTCGCTGTGGATGTGGGGCAATCACCTCCATGTCACCAGTTGACCTCTCACCTCTCACCACATGCAGACAGACTCTCGAGTCTCAACACCACCAGCTTGCCCTCCGTTTGTGGACTCGGCCATTGTCTGGCAAAAGGATAAAGGCTAGGCATCTCATCTTATTTTCTCAAGACTCATATATCGCAGCCTTCGCCGTCACTCAACCTGGCTTGTTTTCCCTGTCGGAACAGAATTCAGCTCCAGACATCTCTTGACCTCGTACTCTTCAGGAAACAACCCCTCACGCAAACAATGGACTTTCCAACAGCCCTCACAACCAAGATCGACAACCCTCGATTGAGGCTGCTCAACAAATTAAAATCCGGAGAGTATCCTCTAATGACATTTATGTCCATACCATCAGTGCGACAAGCCCAAATTGTAGCACTGACTGGTCTGGACGGCATCATCCTCGACTGCGAACATGGCCACATCGGCGACGACTCAATGCACAACTCGGTCGCAGCCATCTCTGGCCTCGGTGTATCACCAATCATACGCATTCGTGGTCCCGCGCACGATATCATAAAACGAGCACTTGACACCGGTGCGCACGGCATCATGGTGCCCCAGATCAACAACGCCCAAGAAGCAGAGCAGATTGTCCAGTCTTCCAAGTTTCCACCCCAGGGTGTTCGTGGCCAAGGCTCAGCGTTCCCTGGCATTGGACATGGCCTGACGATACCCGAGTACATGAAGTCTGCGAATGAGACAATCCTGACCATGATCCAAATCGAGACACGCGCTGGCGTCGAGAACGTAGAGGCGATATGTGCCGTGCCAGGCGTTGATCTAGTCTTTATTGGACCCAATGACCTGGCGATGTCGCTGCTTGGATATGTACCTGCCCGAGGTGACGAGCCGGAGTTTCTGGCGGCGATTGACAAGATTATCGCGGCTGCTCGAAAGCACGGGAAGTGGGTTGGTCGTTTGGTCAATGATGGGGCGAAAGCGAAGGAGGCTAGGGAGAGATATGATACTGTTGCTGTTACGGGGGACACGAAAGCCATTCAGAATTGGTATCGGGCTGAGCTTGAAATTGCTCGGTCATGACAGTACTTATAGGCGATGGGGGCAGAAATGCGAAACATGTGCCCGCTCGACGCCTAGATTGACAAGAGATACACTGACGATAAACTATCACACATATCTTAAGCCGGGACAAACAGCCAACAGGCACAGGTGGCGTACAACATGCCAGGTCCTCGTTCCTCCGCTGGTTGAAAGACGTAGGATGTCCCAGCAGTGAATGGCTTCTCCGTTCGCACGCATTGTTCAATTCGTAAACACTTACGCGGCAATCTGCCGACCAAGCTCCACAGCAGCACGGCGCTATATGGCGCTCTCGATTTTCACATAGCACAGTCCAACGACTTTACAGACTGTTCTTATCCTCATAACCAAGTAGTTCCGTTGGTACTCACGGTTTCATGTCATAGCCCCATGTCCAACAGCCAAAAAATGTTTGCTCCCATCACGGCTCGCGCGTAGATATCAAAAGTTGCCAAGAGAAAGTCTTCGTCATTGAACGGCTCATGGACAGACCATAAGGTAGTTCCCTCTCAATCTAGGCCAGAAATGGAAGACTTTACAATAGCTCCACATCCAGTGTCTCAGCAGATGGTAGTGATGCCTGCCTAGGAAGTATAGCTACCAATAATAACAAGGTTGATAATGGCAATCCAGCATGAGACAACTTGACAGCGGAGTACATCACATCTAGAAGTACTCTGTGGTAAACGCCACACTTCCGCTTCTTTGTTGCCCCGTGAACGTTTCTCCCCTACAAATGAAGAGTGATGGAGTCTTGCTTTTCTGGTACTAGACATTGACTACTAGTAGATCAATCAATTGGATCGCTTGCTACGGGCTGGCTACTCCCTGCAGCCTTGTCATCTAATTATTCGCTGGGTTTCACAAATGTCTGGTTTCTTGAGACCTGCCACCCGTCGCCCCAGAGAAGCGATCACTTGTGCCACATGAATGCCTAAGGAACGAATAGTATATGCTGATATAAATACCGTGTGGTAGCTGTTAAGAATTTTGACCTTCAAAAGCAAAAGACCAATTAGACCACTTGTTACACCATTCCCTCTTCTTTAAGAACTACCAATATGACAGGGCGACTATTATACACATTCTACTTGCTTTGTCAAGCATTTTCTTTGACAACAGCTCAGAGCTGTGTGGGAACTGCTACTACACATGGCCTGGGAAATAGCGTCGACTGCGTCGTCCAGCCGAATAGTAACGATGCGATTGTGGCAGTATTTCACCCAGGCGATAAGATCAATATTCGTTGCAAGCAAGAAATAAACATGGGGTAAGTAAAATTTTGTATCTTCATCCTGATTGAGACGCTTACAGTGATTATAGCTCTTGGACTGCTCTTTTTTATCGCACCGACAAAGATTGCTTCGTTGGGTACGGTCATGTTGATAGATGCAACCCGAACGATATCCCAACATGCCAATAAGATGGTATATGGGACCCTGGTCAAGCAAATTCCCGCTTAAAAAGTTTGTTCGATCGCAGTCCAGATGAAGGCGCCATCGCGCTGCTTTATCCCAAATAGTGTACTTAAGGTAAAACACATCATGAACAAGTAACAAATTCGGATGAGGTTACCGGGTTGCATTATTTGGTCAACGCAAATGTTGAACTGCAGTTGTGCATGCGACGAGATAATGACACATTCTTTGGGTATCCTGGCCCAATTCTCGGTATCGCATCTAGTACAGGCATCAGAAGGCACGTTCTCTATTGGGTAAAACGGGGGATGTCTAGCTCATTGTATTAGAGGATTATCGTTTTTGTCGTGAGAAAGGGTAACTCGCTCACCTCTGTCAAACTTGGACACTACTTACAATATACTTGTTTGCCTTGGATTTAAGCCTTGGCCTACAGCTTTTGTATTCACTCACAACACCCAATGCAGTTGCCACTGCGGAACTGCATTACTTCGAATAAACGCCGACACGACACCCCAGGGGTCAAGGATACAACTAAGGAGAAAGGAAACACGTTCTGAAGGCATTGGAATAAGAAGAAGAATACAAACTCAAAATAGAAGGACAAATTTGGAGATATGTCTCCATACCGACGCTGGCGATGGTGCCACTACGGCCAGGTTGTGGGTTGGCAGTCATGGCGGAACCTTGTTGTACCCCAACGGCGAGACAGTAGAACTGATTTTACCGAGGACATGCACTAATAGTGATACAGGTGGTCAGTTATAGTTTGAAGAGGCAGCAACTATTGTTACTGTTTCGTTTCTTCGGAAACAATAACGGTGATCCGTCCTGGCTTTACTGGCCCATCGTCAAGTTGGTTAGCCAACACTTTCCGGGCTTCTAGGGTCTCTTCATCATACATCCGCTGGCCCTGGCCGGCCATAAAATCACAATGGGAGCATGTTGGGAGAAAGTTATCGTGAAATATTAAATTTTATGCCGTCCCAATCGTAAAATGCTTTTCCCAAGAGCAGACTCGCCGCTCCAATCAGGTCGGATGGGCGATCGTCTACCCTAATGCTGGATGATATGTACAAAAATGAATCTAAAGATTCTATTATATATTCTCGTCGTATCCGGTGGGTGTTAGTCATTACGCTGGGATCCATTGTTTACCAGAATGACTCCATCGGTACCTATACGGCATGTTTTGTTAGCAAGCGCGCTTCCCACTAGATTTACGTACACTTCGCCTGAATAGTATGGGCGGATGGAATGCATCCAAGTATCCGAAAATATCTACTCACCCTGAAAATTGTTCCCTCTCTGTACTTGTCGAACCGTACTCTGCTCGCAACAGCTCCGTTGCCCTGGCCGGAACCAAGGCTTTGATTCCCTCAAACTCACTCACTTTAAGCGGCCACAAGTCCGTCTCAGAATATCGATGCTCATCCTTGCAACTCCACTGGCCCGGCATATCTCGCTCTCGCACGGCCGTAATGTCGACATACATGCCATTGTCCGTGTCAATCCACCGCGCATCAATGATGTTCATGCCATCCCCTCGATCAATCTCGACATAATGTGGATTAATATCGAGCAGGTACGTTTTTGAAACATATTGACCATTCGCACGGTTGAAACTATATCGAAACTCCGTAAAGTTCATATTCTTCGCGATATGGTCCAACGTCCCGTGAGACAGTTGAACGTCGAGGTCCGTATCCCACGGCAAGATGTGCTCACCCCACCACCAGCCCATCAAAGTGCCGTGCGCAAGCCATGTCTCAACCTCGTAATAGTTCGTGATGTTGAGGTAGCTCCGGATAAGGTCTTCCAAGACCAATCTGCGTGGGCCGGGCTCCAGTTCTTTCTGGAAGAACCTCGTGTCGTAGTGCATGAGGTTATAGCTGCCACCGGGTTCGGAAAAGTATTTCGGAGACCCTTGGCCGATATTACTGTGCGCATTCTTCTCGATATCTTGAGCCGGTATGGGAGTTGGTATTGCGAACGGTACTTTGACACCGCCGAGAAACCGGGGGCTCTGAAACATGACTAGACCCGTGGTGAGGACTGTTGCGATGCAAATTGCTGCGCAAATGCGCAACACGAGGTGCACACGGGCGACGACCATATTTTTTCTCGGATATATATACACTGTTTTGAGATTTCTTATGTTTTTGGCCAGTGATGGCACCGGGCGTTGTTCGCTACAGCGTCGTCAACATGGCATGGTGATGGTGGCGTGGTATGTGTGGTTGGATGGTAAAGCGGATTTTCGGACGCAAGTATCAAGTACACGCTCAGGATGAAAAGTAATGCTACAAGTCCAGAGTAACGAGTTCTATCGTACGAGGATTCGTATCTTCGTGAAATGCCGTTTCAGTGTATGTCATATGGATATGGATGTCCATCTCTTCAAAGGGAACGTGCCGCTTTTTGACCAACCCGCTCAAATCAAGGCCGCGCAAGCACATTGTGAAAGGCTTGCTCTACGGAAACAAGAACGGGACTTAAGTTACGCCCAAGCCGAGGGTTCTCGCTGTGCTCCAGTCAGGGATGGCGAGGGAATGTGGTCGCGTGCTCATCCAATGCGGCGCTTCAGGGGTACGCTAGAGGACGACGACGGCGTGATACTATTTCTTCACTTCGTTACATGTACACTACTTGGCAGTCCCCAAGATCCATAGCGGATATGAGTGGATTCAATGTTGGTTTTAACCATCTTGGCGGCCAGCATTGCGGCTATTTACATGGGAAGTGGTTCAAAGATACTGCAGAAGAGATCCTCCTCCATCACAAGTTGCCACATGTGTTGTACTGGGGCCCTTTTCTCATGTTTCCGGTCTATGAAGTCCATGTATTTATTCGTCAATGTAGAGAAGCTGACCAGAAACACACAGTACTGAGTATCTAACACCCAGCCATTGACATACCCAGACCAAGGACGGCCACATGCAGCTTAGCAAGCCCAATGTAGCCGCCACAACAGCCGCACTCCAAGCGGCATGGCAACCAAGCACCTCTTGTTCTCGTGCGAAACATTTGCCTGCCAGAAAGTAGTGCGTGCGTGGCCTTCAAAAACACTCCCCGGCCAGGGTGTTGGGCAAAATAACGCCTTCATTCCTTGAATGCATGGCCAAAGAGACTCTGGAGCCGGGGCAAGGAGTCCTTCTTTCCCAATCGGGGTTTTGGCTCACACAGCAGCCAATGACGATCACGCAAGCGGGGGAAAACATCGGACATCGGCAATTTTTGTCCCCAATTTCTGGCCGCCACTTTCCGCCACAGGATGAATCTTTTGGTCTTGACCCGGATCAAGCGGGCCGAACGGCTGGCCATTCTTTGTTTTCTGTCTTGTTCCTTTTTTGCAAAAGAGTCGTGTCATTTTCTGTAATGCATTGTGAGCATTGAAGCATGATGCTGTGATGCGCTGCACGAGAATGAGAACAAAAGAATGCGCATTTAAGCCGGCACTTGGACTGGTGGAGCAATGCTGGAATTCGAAAGGTCGATAATTCTGGAGAGGAGGGCTGGGTCTGGTCTCATGGCAGAAGCTGACATGGAGGCGTGAAACTCGCGATGGTTGAGGAGCCTCATTCCGAGAAAACCAAGAACACAGTGGTGTCGACACCGCTCGACTGTCTCGTCGCCCCGGATATAGCAACTGGACATGCGACAATAACGCCTCATGTTACTAATAGCCACCGGCCCACCTGACACCAAGCAAGACTGGCGCCCATGCTCATGCCCAGCACGCGTCACCATCTTTCGTGCGTGTCAACATTTTCGATGCCGTTTCGGCGCCGTCTTGGACCAACAATGTCGGACGAGCATGGCCAACCTTGCCGGCAAGACATGTGGTTGAGTCTGGGGTCTGTCCGGGATGTGGCTCGTCAACAGAGTCAAATGGTGACGCGTGCAGAAAGAGCCAAGACTTGTGGTTCTTGGCACTGATCCAATCTGCAATTTAATACTTTACCCAGCAGTCTATCTAGGAAATGTGGCTTGTCTCATGCGACATCTTGCTACTTCGGTGGCTTGGCCCACGACCTAAGGCCTCAGGAGCAGGGTCCTTCACGCTAATGCGAGTGGTCTACTGAATGTTATCCATCAAAATTGATAGGCTGGTGGTTACAGTACTAAATGCCACACTCGTTTGCTACGGGAATGCCGAATATCCGGCTTCAGACCGTATCAATCAGTTGCTGTCGGCATGGAAAGCAGCGTGCTGTTGCCAAGCTGCTAGAAGGGTCTGGACCACTGATCATCGTGCTGTTACTGGTAATGAAACCCAGATCGGTCAACTACAGTTTAAATCAGTTGAAATCAGTCCTCGACGGCAGGCAAAGAGACTCTCGGCTTCCTTCACGTCGACGGCCGCCAAGTCTTTACACAAGTTGCGAACTCACAGCTCAGTTACAGAGAGTCGTAGACAATGTTGCCTTCTGGTTGCAATGAACCATATTGTATAATTCTACACATGATTCTCCCCACTCCGTCGAATGTTTCGGTTACCCACCCTTGGTTCATGAGAGACGGATACGCCAGAAATGGGGAATGACTGACCAGTAATACTGGGAGGAAACTTGCGCGTCTGGTAGACTCCCTGTTCTCCGGTACCGGTTCGAGGGGGGTTATGTATTCGTTTCGAACGACTTTCTTTTGGCTGATGGAGAATATCTCCAAGTGATGATGTTCACGTGAGCAGTTCTCCTTCACTCTAGGCCCCAGGACTGAACAGAACCCGTATTCAGGCGCATGCGCTGAGCATCCTACCTAATGTCAGGTTCCGTTGTATAGCGCTCTTGACCACTAACAAAGCCGTCGCTCTTAGACTCCGGGAACCCCAGCAGCAGTCCGGTCAGGTATATATTCACTCTGTCTATAAAAGCATTGCCAAGCTCTAGAGGAATGGGAATAGCTTGTTAGTATTGTGGATTCCTAGCTCCGACGAAAACGATCTTTTTCAGCGAGCCAAGCGAGAGGCAAGACAAGCAACCAAGGAAGGGGCCACACCAGCGAAAAGGTTCCCTAGAATGAAATCCACTACCCTGAACTTCGAAAGGAAGAAGCTTATTAGCGAAAGAAGCTTGCCAGGTAGGGTGGGTAAACATTCGAAAATAGTGGACACGGCCCTCCCTGGTCGGCAACCAAATTTAAAGGCTATACAAGCAACTATCTGCTTTGCACTAGCCACAGGACGGCTGGAAAATGAGCGACATAGAAAACCTGTAGCGTTCTCCTAATTTACTAACTAACCGCTCATCGACAACTCGTGCTATAAACAGCAGACGCCGCTTTAGCTACCAAAGATAGAATCCTGAACACTTAGAGAATAAAGCCTCTAAGCAAGCCTATTATAAAGAATAATAAACCACGAGAAACGGTAGCAAAATAATAGGATAGATTGTAAAAGCATACACTACATGATGAGGACACATGGGCTTTAATGAGACACGGGCTAGCTTTAGAATATACATAGCTTGTCGGTTTATAGTTGCCCTTTTTGGAGTTTCTCCACCGGGCGTAATAAAAGTAAAGTAAAGTAAAAGCATATTACAACAATGTTGAAACCCGTTGATTGATAGAGTGACCATGAATCAATTATGTTTGGCTGCTGGGACACAGTAACAAAGTTGTCATTATCACGAATCATTTATCTCGAATAAACCACGCTCATACAGGATCTTAGCAATCGGATAAACAGCCCGCGCAAAATTGCTACGTCTTTCTAGCACATAGCGTGGTGTAATGCGATCGAACCCATTGACTATTATCCCGGATCGTTTTGGATTGAAGGCATGGAGAATATATGTCCTTGACCAGTCATCCGCCCATGGCGGAGGCATCTCAGAATGATTCCAGGTGTCAGCAGACCCATCATTGAACGATGGCAAGCCATCGCTGGGGACAATGCCTTCCAAGTTTGAGGTTGTGTCGTTGTGAACCTCAAATAGATGAACGCAATCCTCACTATTCCAGCTACCAGGGCCGAAGGCCTCTCGTTCCATAATGAGCATCTCCCCAGGCTCGGCCACTAAGTGCTCGCTCACACGAGTTATAACCTCATTACTATGAGTGGTCCAACCACCATCGTATACTTTATGCATCTCTTCAGCCCAGAGACTGATCATCTTGCTGCTCTTCTTCGACATGAAGGTACCACTCATTACTTGTCCTCCAAACTGCCTTCCGCTAATGGCGTTGAAGCCACTTTCGCGAAGGACTTTTATGTCTCGCAACGGATGTGCATCAAAGTCAATATAGGTACCTCCGAACTTTCGAATAGCTTGGACCCGTACGAAATCTGACTTGTGCTCAATAAGACTTATTTCTGCTCCGTTGCTGGCGTGCGACGGAACTAAAGCTGGTACTGCTCGTAGACCCGGTATGCGAAATATGAGTCTGCTCCATTTCCCAGATAGTCCGTCTCGTGCGCGGTTTATTGTTTCCTCAGGTGCATCTGTGTGCAAGTATATGACTTTGGGGCGCCAGTAGTAATAAGCAGCGTACACGGACAGGAAGTCGCTGAACCGGAAGATAAGGTCGCTGCCAGAATCCTTGAGTATGTAGACGAAGTGAGCCAAGTTAGGGATAGACTCTTCCGAGAGGCTCCGAGCTGCTTTATTTGGAGAGTTGTCTTTTGTCCAAGCAACGTGATATCCGGCGCCAGTCATGAAATTGTAGAAATGCCACAACACTGCGAAGGCAAGTACGACAGTAAGGCCACTGTAAGTGAAGCGCGTTGGCAGATTTCTAAGCAGCATCGTGGTCATTGCGCGACGCAGAAAATGTGGCTTTCTTGACAACTACCAGTCAGAGTTTGATGAACAGAAGGGCTGCATTTTGGATCATATAGCCCAATCTGTTGGAAATGAGCTTGCTTATACTGCATGTCTACCGCAAAGATGCGGATGGTATTTAAAGGCGCACCATTGGGCCAGGGCCGGATTGAGAGAAGCTAAGTCTAATGACGGCATGATCACGGGAAGCCTTAAGTATGATCTACGTGGCATTGACCAAGAAGCAGACCAAGCATGACACCGATCCAGATGTGTAGCCATTGGCAAAACCCAGGCAGCCCTCAAGGGCACTGTATCGTACAGCATTTAGGCAGGCAATTTCTTTGATAGGCGATCTTTGTTACAAACGAATAGTCTGAAACTGGTAGTCGTACTACTATTAAAAAGTCAGTTCGGAATCTCTGTGCAGTAGCCGAGCTGTAGTGTCTGGAGAAACACTCTGTCGCATTTGGTGGAAACGACTTGATCCTCTCGCCAGGCTCACACTGGCATTGCTCTGGATTCACAAATAAGTGCAGGGTTTTCTCCCTATAGACAATCATGGTAACTTCTGATTGTTTCCCAAAGATTCTCTGATGATCACTACCACATTTGTTTCTATCCTTGAATAATAGAGGATTACGTGTCCATACTCGAAACCTCAACATTACCCGAGAAGGTGGCCCGTGAGAGCTAGCGAAGCTTCCTTCCTATCTCTCTGCACTGCTCCCAAGAGTCGTGCATCAACAGACCGGCTAGTAAATGCTGGCTACTCCTACCCTTGCCCGACATACCTCTCAAGAGATTCATCCGATCATGAAGTATGCATGGCCTAATGCTGAACCCACCACTGGGAGTACACAGCTTACCCAGATATCACCACAGTCACCGAGTACTACTCCTGCACTGCCACATTTGGGAAAGGATGTCAAGATCTAGTCGCTCACTCAAAGCAAGCATAGTGAACTACTGGTTGGGAGGCAACAGCAAACATTATACCGCTGCCTTGCAGGCAGCGGTATTCCAAGGTATTTAGTGTCGTATAATCGCCTATTTTGTGAAGAAGGAAGGACAGCGAAGGCAAGAATGAGCCGTCGTTTTCTCAGTTGACTTCAGCTAGTTTGAATCTCATAACATGACACCTTCAGGCTGCCAGATCAACGCCGTCCTCCGCACCACGTATGGGGCTGAACTTTTTTGCCATGAGAGGGTTCAAAAGGTTGCCTATAATCTAGATCACTGCTCAGTTTGGCGGGTGACGCCCTGGGTGTCGAGAAGCTAGCGCATAAAACGAAACAGTTGTCAGATATAACGATAGACTAAAGACGGAACTACCTTGGTATATTTCGGAAGAGGACACAAGAAATCGTACAGCACACAGCACACATACCCATCGCTAAAATTATCTCTTTATAATACGTGAAAAGAGGCAGCTCGGATGTCGGATGCGCGGCCGTACTCACCGCACCCCCAATGTAGTTTGGTGCTTGGCTCCTTACAGACATCAATAGCCTGACTAGTTCCTTTAACTTGGCCTTGTCCACGACTCGCGACAAAATATTCCATTGTAGGAACTTTTAGTTGACTCGTGCTGCCCCCAAGACACCCACAACTTACGCTCTATTTCTCTTGGCATGGCATAGCGTATGGACAGTTTGTGCGCCAGGGCTCCTAATAGTCCAAACAGTCAGTCTGGACACCTCAGACTGGACCGTTTGTCGGTACGTCATCGTCAAACCAGACTATTCGTGGGTGCGTCATTGATAGACTGGACTGTTGGTCCGTCCGCCATCGTCAGACCAGATTGCAGTCTGAACTATTAGTCTAAAACATAACATACGACTTGTAGTGTCACGATCAATAGGATTCAACAGCGCCTGCAGGTGCGAAGCCTTAAAGAGAGCTGGCCCAACCGCCTGATGGCTGACCAGGCACCTGAAATACAAGGCCGATGGCTAGGGAAGCTATTCAGATTACTATAAGAAATTATAGATAACCCTCACTAGATAGAAGAGATTAAGAATGATAATCCATGTCTATGTCGTTTATAACTGCAGAAATACAGCTTATTATACCGCTTGAATCGATTGAGCAGGAGATGAGAACCTTAATGCAATTGTAACGCGCAATCGCAAAAAAGCCCCTAAAAACCATGTGATTGGCAAAGACACCGTGATGGGACCTGTATCACCCGCCATCTTAGTTGATGTCAGACTTTGTCGAGCCAGTGTATTGTCAGAATACGATGACACTACAATATCACGAAGAGATTTCTATCTTTAAATGTACCATCTCTTCTTCTTATGTCTTGTTCCTTGTTCTTTTATAAAGGCGCGGAGTGGTGCAGGTGGTGGCCGCGCATTGTGCGATTTCATCACCCATATCGCCCACTCTTGCACTTGTAGAAGCCTCCCTAGGTGCCGTTCAAGTGAGGCTTCCTTCGCGGATTTAGGAATAAAAATATCCAACTGGACAGCTTTTTAATAAGTCCTAATCGCTAGGTAGGAACTAGATGTTAGATTATTCTTAAAGGGGTTAGAACCTTGTACCTATAATATGGATAGGGTTTATCTAGTATACGCCTAAACCAGTGTCTATTATCTATTGAGGTTCTATCCTCTCTGGGAACTTCTAAAGAGACTATATCCCCTACTTTTAAGTGTTCCTTATCTTGCCTCTTTGAATCCTTTTGCATCATTCGAGTTCGTGCTCTCTGCATGGCTTTCTGGGCCCTCTCAATTATTGGGTCTCCCGATTGGGATTGCTATCAGTTTCACTCACCCGATGGTTCGAGGTTTGACTCCTCGATTATAGCAAACGATTAGTCCATCGGAGAGCTTTGGTCTGGTGGAGTAACCCATACATTAATTTCTGAGCCATTGATATCAGGGCTCGCGGCAAATCTGACCAACACTATCCCGATACCCAGCTGCAAAATGGAACAACAGGCCACTGACAATCTTTCTGTCCTTTTACCACAAGAAGTAATCATTTTTAAACCTGTCAGGTCTAATAGATTGTAGAAGTAGTTCTCCTAAACTGTATTTATAGAGTTAGGTGATGGCATGGGGTGCTGAAAATTCTCGCCAAGTTTCGTCTGATTGATTTTCGAAAGACAGTACATTCATACCTCCATTCGCAACTTCGTAGAAGATGCGACTCGGTTTTTGGCGTGACTCGTCCACAAGAGTCCGTTGGCTATAGGAACTCTTTGAGTAGATGCCCGCCAAAATAACAGCGGTCCTTGTTGGGTTTTATCTAGTAGACTGTTAGTTCCATTGAGAAATTAGAATTTGTAGGTTATGCAACCAACTTTCATTGCACTCTCTTGTCCAATTTGGCCGAAGCCCATGTAAATTTCAGTAATAAGCTCGCCATGGTCGATCAGCATATGTAGCCGAAATGCATATGACATGGATTCACAAAAAGACAGATTCTCGCCGTCTTTATGGGTATGAATTATGAGTACTTGAGGGTTCCATAGCATCGAATAGCCAGATGTCTGCGAATCGTTACAAGAGAACGCAACCATCTGACTGGCGTCGCGCTCGACTCGGCGGTCGATGTACTCAGATCTACCTCCCTCTGATGGCGGAAAGCTCCAAGCTATCGGGTTCTGGCCAGCAACCCTCAAGCCACGGAGTTTAATGCCATCATAGAGCTGCTAGTTTCACTTAGGGGATATAATAGTGTTGAGCTTATATCGGATTCACCAAGAATTGAGACATTCGTCTCTGTAATATCCATGACTCGCCACCACGTATGTGGAACACTTTCGAATACTGGCAAGTCGCCCAAATTAGCGAATAGCCCATTTATAAGGCCGAGGTGGTTCTCCCAGGTGTATAAGCGGTTAGGAATCTTGGTTGATGGTTGGAACACAAGCTCCGGATGGTGCTGGCTTTTCGAATTTGACAGGGATGAGATGTACATCTCCCCTTCAAAATCAATACGCTTGCACCATATTGATCTGTCTAGCTTTACGTGACATTGCTCCGGGGGGTTTCATAAACTGCGAATCATTGTCACAGCATGATGTGAAAGTAGTTCTTGCGGAACTAACCGACAGGTATCTAACGGAAGTCGCCGACCATAGTTGTTTGGTTCCCCTTTTGCCACGAGTTGATTTTGTTGCCTTCTTGCTCCCAGTCCTCCGGCCACTTGGTAGCCCGAGACAGAAAAGCCAGCCAACAGGTTAGAACTCAGGCAAGCCAGAATCCAGTTTTGACGCCGACGTTTCTCTCTCGTGGTGCTTCGGAAGCTATGTCTGGTCGCCTCAATCAGACGTTCTAGACATTCAAGGTGCGAAATACGGAGGCACTCTAAATGGCAACTAATTCAAATCCATCCGAATCATCGTATTCAAGTACCCTACACAAGCCGCACTGATCCCTTTGGCAAGCAATCAATCGTTAATCTGGGGCAAGGTCAGCACGCAACATTGAACGCTTCGCAGCGAGAGCGAGCATGTTAAACATAAAGCGTACAGACCGCTGCTTTGTCACCCTGAGCAACATCAAATGGGCATAGTCCACATGGGGAGGTCACGTTAAGTATGCTGAGTCATTTAGAAGGCGATGATCTGGATGTAAAAGGAAAATAAAGCGCGAGATTGTCTAGTAGACCAGCGCCCCTCTAGAATGATTTAGCACCCTAAAAATGGGACCCTTGCCTATTGATTGGCTATTGGTATCTTAGTATAATCTTGCACTCCTGAAAAAGTCGCCGGACTACGGAGTAACAGCTATTACTATAAATTATCTACCTAGGCCACCAATGAACATAAATTAAGTCTGGTAGAATAGCGTCTGAACTGCCGGATTAGCAACTACAATAGTAGTGCCGTAGGCTGAGGCAGAGAATTAGTCCTATAGTCTACTGATCGTAAGGAGCTACGAACGAGGATCTGCTTTTAAACAAGATATCGTGTTTCTGTGGCACCTCACCTACTGCCAAGACTTGCACCACCCATTTTTGGTTTTTAGCCATCTTGCAAGAAAACCAGAAAGTGAGGCTTAGCATGTATACGTTGCACATTTACGTAGTGGCGCGTGTCTCACAAGTAATATATTTTGTTCAGCCTGGTGTGGAGAGCTTCATGACACGCACGAATGTCGGGCAGAGTACGAAGTAACATTGAATATGGAGTCCTCTATACGGAGTATTAGGTACCAAGCTTATTGGGAGAATAGAAACTCGCCCGTCGTTGCAACATTTTCGAGTATATAATTCCCTTGTCCACCCACCAGCCAGCCAAGACGACCTCCTTATAACTTATCACAACCTTCGTCTCAACCACGCATATTGTCCAGACGGCAAGATGCCAAAGCTCATCATCATCGTTGCTGCAGTGGCAGCTGTTCAGGCAGTTCTCTTTCCTTTACCCCCCGGCCCGTACGGCGTCGGCCTGCGAATTCAAGACTATACCGATAACAAACGCCTGGATCCCTACGCGCCCAAGGGTCAAAGCCATTATAGGCGTGTCGTGATTTCCGCATTTCTGCCCGTTGAAAAAGAGAAATGCCAGACGGAAGCAGTACCCTACATGCCGCCTCTGACAGCCGCCCAAGGTGACGGGCAACTCGTAGGCACAGGTTTCGCCAACGACTCCCTTTCCAGTGCTAAGATGCAGGTTTGCAAGCTTTCCTGTGACAAAACATCCACCAGGGGAAAAAAAACTAAATATCCGCTGGTCCTCTTCTCGCCTGGAATGCTCCAGACACGGCATTCATACAACACTGGCGCTAGGGCTCTGGCAAGCCAGGGATAAGTTGTTGTGACCATGGATCATGCTTACGAACCGCCAGTGGTGGAATTTCCAGACGGCTCTGTCATCAAAAATACTACTTTTGAACTGAATCCAACAGTTTTCGCACAAGCTGCAAATGTAAGGCTTTAAAAATGCTGTACCATCATTATCCTTCTGTGTGGCTATGAGCTAAATGTCTTGTGCAGGTTCGCGCAGACGATGCCTCCTTCATTCTCGATATGCTTCACAACCCTTACACACTGGCCAAGCTCACAGCAGGCCTCTACGGCCAAGTCGACCCGGAAAGGATCTTGATGTACGGCCACTCCCTCGGTGGCGTCACAGCTTCGAAGGCCATGTTCCAAGATAAGCGTATCAAGGCTGGTATGAATGTTGACGGCTGGATGTACGAACCTACCGTCGTCAGTACCGGACTCGATAGACCCTTCCTCCTGTTGGGAACTCCGAAACAATATGATGAGTTGGATTCCAACTGGCCCGAGTTCTATGGTAACGTGTGAAGTTCCAAGATGGTATTGGGCGTATCGAACACAACCCACCTTTCCTCCCCCGATGGGCCGCTGCAGCTCACAGTATTTACTATACCAGAGGAATGGAAACCTAAGATGTATGAGATGTTCGGGTCAATTGATGCCCTTCCATTGCAGACAATTACGAATGAGGTCCTGAGCGGACTTGCCGATGTGGCGTTCAACAGAAATGACACCAAGCTTCGCAATATGGAGAAATTCCCCGAGGTTTCCATTGAGCACCAAGACTTTCCTAAAGGCCGTTGATAGCTGGCGACTAAGTGCTCTCGGCAGCATAAACTCACCTTGCACTTTCTTGGACTCTCTTATTGAGTGTGATAGTAACAGGGACCCCATCCAGTCAAAACTTATCATGCGACCCGGCCTATGAAGCAGTTGTCAAGAATGACAAACAATACTAGAGAGGATTCAGTTCGGTTTTCAATTCATTTCTCTACTCGATTATTAGAGCAGCGTCTAGATGTGCCCCGGTGTGGAGGGTGCGTGGTTTTAGAAACTTAGGCTGTCATTGAGATTTTCCTTGTATCATAACTCCATACAGCGGTAAAGAAAGACTTTTTACAGGCCCGGGGGTAGTAATAGTAGAATGTACAGTACATAGCACTGTGAACAAAGATTGTAGATATTTAGATTCGAAACTTAACATAGCTGTAGCGGCCGCTAGACTAACCAACCGGTGCCACTTCACCAAATCGAATAATTTAACCGCGTTTCCCCCCTTCCTTTGCTGGTTCACCCAACTTCCGTCTTTTTCTGCCTGCCAAGCCCATGTTGACACAAAGTCTGTATACCATCATGCACAGTTTCAGGGCTTCCGTGGTCATTTGCCATTTTGCTCTACCTACAGTGTTCCCCCATCGTTGGTCTTTACTTAAATGACCTTGAATCCCCCAGGATGTATTTGTACCCGCCTCTTCAACTCGACTGCTTTGTGTAGTTGTTCTCCTCTCATTCAACAACGCCGTAAGATTCGCTCTCCCAAGTACCTTTTGTGTCTCTAGTTGGCTGTTCTTATACATCCAACATCTGGGGAGCCCATGGGTAGCATTTTGTCATCCTTCGATATAGGCACACTTTAGATTCATTAATGCTAGAATTACTTGTCGCGGGCCTGCCAATGCTTGCATTGCTGCTTGGTTGTCTGTATATATCCCGACCACACCTCATTCGTTGTCGGCGCTCTTGTCGTCGAGACTCATCAGTATCGCTATTCGTATTCATGGTATCGAACCTAACAGGAGAGCAATAAACATCTGCGAGATATTATAGATTAGAGCAAACATTAATAACGACGGACTAAATATCCTTTCTCGAAAGTGTCCCTGAGCTGTGGCTGCTTTAACCTGAGTAGTTTCTAAGCCGAGGTTCCGAGATAAAAGGTGGAGGATGGCACTAACCTTGCCAGAAACGGGTCAATGACCAAGAAGGGTGAACGCAGTATTAAGATCTGCCGACCTCGACTGCCGTACTTCCTAATGAATCGGAAACCAGGCGCTTAGCGAACATATATACCGGCCTGCCTCGACCCGCCCCGCCAGTTTGAGAACAGTTATATTGAAAAACATCAGCAATGCTCCAGTTGAGAAGCCACTTGAACTAGCAGGGACCCGCAAGTCGAAGCTACAACTGTTAGCATGTTTTGAAACGTTTGTGAATTTTTGTTGCTTTGCGGCCCTTGCCACAGAGAGTGTGTGTCTTATATGGTACGAAGATAGACTCACGGTACCATGCAGAATAGGACCTTGTTCTATCCTTTCGGCCAGGCCGTTGTTGAGTTTGCGCAGTGTCACTGGGTAGGGCAGGTATCCATGCTGCAGGCGGTTCACGGTATGAATGTTTGATCGTTATGCGAAGGCTAGGATTTGGCGCAGAGACCCGGTAATACCTTACTCTAACCAGTAACAAGGCCAAAGTTCTTCGAAATGGACACCGTAGTATGCCAGAACCACTCAAGAAGCTCGACGCTTGGCTAGCTTTGTCTGATCAGTTGTACATAGCTTGAATGACATTGCAAGTTGCTGCTGCTTGAAGGGTCAAAAAGTTTTTGGAGATGGCGTGGTGCCGTGTTGACATAGAGGTTGGAAGTCGGGATTTACAGCCTGTGGAGTTGGAGGTACGCCAACCTACGACTCGTTTCTAGGTTCTTCCGTCACTGGTGCATGTTAAAGATTAGCATACACTCATCAATCTGAACGCGGTTTATCGTGGACAAGTTCCTGACCCAAGAGTCAAGAAGATCGAGACCTGGTCCTAGGGTAGTGTGGTGATTATTGGCATGTGGCCAAGTTGAGTTGATCTGTTTGTTGTCTCCCGTTTCCGAAAGTAGCTTCATGGATTTGGTGTGTAAATTAGACTGTTGGAGAAACTCCGTCATATCTTCACTACGTTCCCATCTGTTGGAAGTCGATGGACTGTCTCAACGAAAGGGCATATCACCCGTTCGGAAAGCGGTACCACTAACGATTACATTGTTAGTCCCAAGTATTGAACAGAAGCACACTTGCAACTCATCGATGCCCTTCTCTGTGACACCTTACACCAAAATTGCCACAATTTGGCTTTCCGTTTTTAAAAGACTTGACGGTGACTTTCGACGGTCCTTGGGAACTCGTTGGCTGAAAGCCGGTGTTTGACCAGTGGTACCCATAGGTCCGCCGGGACTTGGTAGAAAGATCTGTGTCAGTCGTCCTCAACCCGAGACTGGGAACTTTTTGTGCCTTCAAGCTCCTTCTGTAACTTTGACTTGGCATGTGGACCAGCAGNAGGAATCGGGCAAAAGGTGCACATGAGACTACATCGCCAGCACCCGGCGCATGATTCAGGGGGTGTCTTCCACCAAGGATATGTCTATGTTGGTAAGTAGGTAGGCATCTACGGTGTTGCCTAAAGGTCCCTACAGGACTAGCACTACTTCATTGACTCTCAACATCTAAATTGTTTTCTGCCTAACATGACGATTAGACGAATAATACATATTCCAGAGCTGGTTCATACTGGATGTAAAGTTCTCGCCTACATGAACATGGCAACTGTGCAGCAACAAGTGTCCCCATTTGCGGGGAAGTTTATATCATCTGTGATCTTGTCCATGCCAATCAATCTAGTTCGGTTCCCTTCCATGGTATCCCTACTAACTGACAACCCATACATGAAGAAGATTAGGTGTCTTATTGGGGACGCCTCGCCGCAAGATAGAGCGTCAGGTCACGCCACCGATGTTCGACTACTCTCGTCCACCAACATCAGACATTTCATCTCGCTTACTAAAGACTGTCAGCCCAAAAAGCAAGGTCATAAATACGTCCAAATCCCAAGGGATGTTTCACTCGTTCATAGCTAAGTGGATAAAAATAATCGACCGTGGAAGTTTGAGACAAAAATATATCTTCTCACGCGGTTCGTCCAACGGCCGAAGCTAGGCTACGTATCCAAATTCCCGAACCAAAAGATACTGCTGTTGGTTCTGCCTCATTTGCGGTGGACTCTGTTCCCGGTCTCGTCTGGCGTCGTGACTCTTACGACTTGGCTCGTAAACAGTTTTAAGGCTTCCAGACACCGGATGATTCGAAAAGCATATTGCCTCTAGACATTTATGAGAGACCTGGTGATGCCGGCCCAAAGCGAAGCGGACAAGGAACACAGCGAGTGGGAAAGGTGGCGACTCATCTGCGGCTAGTTTCCCCAAAGCAATGCCCAAAACCGATGCCATTCCAAAAGTTGGCATTTGCCAACGGATTGTTAAGCACCGGTAGCTATCCAGGGCTCTCATGAAAGACAAAGTTGGTCGGAGTAATCCAAAGAAGTTTGCGCTATCAGTTCTCAATGAGTTGGTGCAGGTGTATCACGACTGTTCTACAAAGCCACGTGGAAAGCCTTTCACATGTCTTCGCAGTATCTTCTTAAGTGCCCAACTATAACTATTTCCAAGTTGCAGCTACAGCCACAGCCACCAGTTCAGAATATTTAAAGGCAGGCAGACATGGAAATAGTTTCCACGCTAGTTATGCCAGCCCTAATGTTATCTGTAGCGAATCTGTAAGTCTAAGCACCAAATTTTGTAGCCTTAGGGAGCAACAAGCATATTAGTCCCTTTTCAAGAATGCTTTCAAGAGTTTCCCTCTTACATTTTGTAGGAGGACCGACTAGGGATACAACTTAACCCTAAGGTAACCTTTCTTGCATACTAGACAAGCAACTTCTTGTGCAGAAGACAGATCCAAAGCTATTTAGCCCTCGTGAATACCAAGATACGACGAGGAATGTTCGTGAAGGCAGTAGCCTAAAGGCCAAAGTGGGCTTTGGGTCACCAAAGCGTAAATTTACCTTTGGGCGAGACTTCGGGGGGGACGACAAGACTCTAGTATTGAAACACCAGACATGCAGGTCTCTGGGCATGGGGCGCTGTATTAGTTGACTTGATGGTTGGCGTTGGCTGTTCAATCGACCAGACTCCTGGTGGCTGCCCGGGTGGCCATCATTTTTCCACTTAACCTCCGATGCTCTGAGCCAAACGAAACTTATGCCCTAGGAATTTGGGTGGCAAATTGCCACATGCAGAGCACATTCGGCCGAGTACTCTCTACTGCTTTGTCCAATGTTGTTGCAGATCATCTTGCATGAACTACCAAAGTTGGTACAGGTTGGCGCTCAGGGAGATGGTCACTGACTCAAATTTGCCGAATGGGTTCCAAGGTGAGTATGCTGTGGCCAGGATGCGATCTGATCGGAACGTGTCAAGCGTAATAAGCATAATTTTACTGTCTCACCTTCCTGCAGTTACATTGGTGATCTGGCTAGTGCAGTGGCGGTGCGACTTGGTGAGTATTCATGTGGGCAGCAATTATAAAATTGGATATTCAATCTAATCGAGTGGCTTCTCCAATCAGCAGGACTTACCGTGAAGCCAAATGTCACGGCACCGCAATGGAGGCACCGATTAGCTTTGGCTTGATCGGTGAAGACCATGAGTGGAGTGTCGATAGGTCATTTTAATCTATTTGATTGTGGCTCATGTAGTATCTGACTCCTTGATATTCCCAGAACTCGTCTGACCTTTGCTGCAGGTGCCAAGATGCCTCCTAACTTCAATAACTTCGAGATAGGCTAGAGAATCCATGCTTTTCTGTGAGAATGGTGGACAAAGTGCCATGATAGCGCACCTACTCACCTCCTTCTGATAAAACTTTCGCTTCATGACAAGTAACTTATGGTTAAAATACGCCAGGAACGCCACAACAAGGCTATTGCCCCCGTCCCAGTTATCGGCGCCTCCAATGTCACCCAAAGTCGACTCGGATTCACTTTAGTTATGAAGCCAATTGAAGGTGAGTGTGTCAGCGTATTAATCGTAAGGAGGAGACACTTTCCTTCTAAGAATCCATGTGTTGGCTCGATACACCCTCGTCATAATTAGGGACAACCCAACTCATCAACCCTTTAACACCCGGATCTCCGGCGGCAGATTCCTACCATCTTAGCATGCAGTTTCCTTTTCAGTCTTCCTAGTACGGCTCCAACCTGTTGTATAGTAACCCGAGAAACCAGGCGGCAGACATCATGGCCTCCAATACAGCAAACTCAACCATCACCGTCGCTGAATTATCAGCAATGCACCACGATCTTGCAGGTCAAAATGCCGCACTAGCGGGTATATGTACAATTAATGCCTTGGCCGGTAAGGATATTTGCTCTTTCCATCCATTTGCCTACATGTACACTACCGCCTTGGGTATATGTAGTGAATCACCATACCAACTAACATCCCTTTAGTTCTTACTATTGTTTGTCGGACCGTGGTGCGATATCTTACCATGGCAAGTTTCCGTGACGATGACTACCTAATGATTGTCGCTGGAGTTGGTACATCCCGTATTCGCAGTTAGCCACCCGTATTCTGACACCCACCAGGTATTAGTTGTCTTTAACTGGGCCGGAGAAATCGGCTTCAACCTTGTATATAACGAGAGGTATATTTGGATGGACGAAAGTGTCAAGATGAAAAGACTCGAAAAAACGGTGAGCCTGATTCTACGTAACCCAATAAAGCTAGCTAACTTTGGTAAAGTTCTACCTTATTCGCGAAGCCTACGTCATCGTCTGTACCGTCATCAAAATTTCCATGTGTTGTACCGTTCTCCATTTTGGTATGCTGCATTAAAATAATTTCCTTGGCATCTCTGACATCTTTGTCGCAGTTCCTCCAGCATTTCGAAACTTCCGCCTATGTATATACATTCTCGCGGCTGCCATTATCGGTCTTTGCGTTTCCAACGTCCTTGTGTGGCTCTTTGGATGCCAACCTATCGCAAGCAACTATTTGTTCAATGTAGCACATGAATCATGTGTATATTGGTTTGCTTCTGCTACTTGTGAGTCTTCATCCTCTCCCCTCGGTTTTACTAAGCTAATTAGGTGACCTAGGCTGGATTGTCATCAGCGCGAGCTTTGATATCGCCTTGATTGGTATACCGCTGGTAATTCTGCGCCGTGCAAGGCTGCAACGACATCAGAAATGGGCATTGATTGTGGTTTTTGGGACCATGGTCCTGGGAACAATTTGCATGTGAGAAATCACGCTCACCTATTTGATCTCTTGTTAACGATGACGAAGCCTCTGTCGAATATACATTATTTACAAGATGGAACACAACCAAAAGTTCCACCAAGACCAATTTACCAGACAAGAGGAGATATATAGCAACGCTATCGATTCGATACTAGCTAGTATGGAGATTTTGCTGTATTCTATTGGCGCATCCATGTCAGGTTTGTCACACAAGTCACCCAAAGTTTCTCAGGTTTCTTGCCCTAACATGCCTCAGTCATATCGAAGAAAGTCGTGTCGCTGTTTTCTCGTACAAAAATCAAAACGGAGTCTGCGGAACCACAATTTAAAACGTTTTCCTTCCAGAGAAAAAGGAACTTTCCACTGGACAATGACAATTCCAGTCAAACGGTCCTCGGTCACATCAGCGAAATAGAGTTGGCTGAATTTAGGCAACCCGAGCGAGGAGGCGACCAATCCACAGAATAATATCAAGGTTAGAATGCCGACTGAAATCCCATTCGATCGGGAATGTATGTCATGGTCTAGCGAGCATTTGACGCATGCCAAGTGATCCCAACGAATATCCAAAGCCGAAAAAGAAAGAGAAACAGAACAAGAAATGGAAAATTCAAAGAGCCCCAGAGAGTGATGTGTCACCATTCGTACTATGGCATTGTACCTGGGTACATACTTTGAGGTGCTGAACGTAGACATACATACTTGCAAGATGGTTCACGGCGGACCCGGTGTATAGGATGCAATCGCTGCGCGCCTCCCGATCAAAAATGGATTTGACCACATCTACATGGCATAAGTCATTGAGTAATCCTGCTGTATGCTAAAGGTAAGCTGGCCTATGGCTATGGGGTCGGAGCCGGCACGACTACATCCAGACTAGGAGTTCCGTGCCTTAGCATTGCGATTCTAAAGGATATAACGGAGTCAGCTGCTATGGTTGCTTCACTTCACTATATCCCGACATCCCTCTATCGCAGATACATACACTGGGTGTGATTTAAGTTATATCTCTCGGATTTTGGTCAATTCCTGGGCAGACGCCGAATAGTGTGCCAACCCAGTCGCGGTTGGCACAGTACTTAGAGACAATATATACAAGCCAGCGTGTGAGTGAGGATAGCGAGCTTCTTTTACGTTGTCAATGCAACTTTTGTAGTAATCCAAAATGCAGTGGTAATAGGAAGATGTACTTCACTAGCAGAACATGCAATCTCATCAAATATTCATTGCATCAAACTCCGATTTCGGTAAGCAAAGTGTACTAAGCAAAATTTCCTTTTACAAAGTGAACAAGCAAGGAGCTTGCAGAGTTTATGCGATGGCAAATACGTAGATTTATTGCGTGGTAGAATCTCTTTCGATCAAGTAAACGCAGAGCATTGCCGCTCCAGCAGCTAGGCTTCCCAACGCCAACATCTGCGCTCCTTTCCAAATATGTCTCTTCCAATTTCTCGAATCCCCTGTGAGAACCCAGCTCTTCCCTGCACCAAAGCCCAATAAGGCGATTGAACACATAACCACACTCCACGTCAACGCCAGTCTCACAGAAGCGAGTGCAAAGTAAGGCAGAAGCGGGATGATTCCTCCCACAACATATCCTAGCGATATGGAAAGCCCCGACGCTATGGGTGAGATGAAAGTCGCCTCTTCAGCTGCCCACTCCGTGCTTGACTCAATACACGAGTGTTGTAACTGCTCCTGGAGCCGCAGTAGGAGAGCATGAACCTCATGTGAATGAGTTGGCAGAGCGATGATGGCGTCCAGCAAAGCTAACACACCCGAGCTTTGATCAGCAGTATGGCCCGTAGCCTCACTCTCATATAATTCTTTTATTCCATCCTCTCTCAGCATACGGTGAAGTTCTTCATTCATCCCATCTTCGTTATTCTTATTGGGACTTGGCGGCGGTATTGCCTCATCAACCGCAGAGAGATAACCCCCAATGCCCATGCTAATGCTTCCTGCGCATAGTTCCGCAACTCCAGCGTAAATGACTGTTTGCACTCGCCCGAGGGAGCTGAGACCTGCAGTTAGTGCAAAGGGAACAGTTACTCCATCTGCGAACCCTATCGTAAAGTCGGATAGAAAGCGTTTAAGACGATGGTTCCGAGCTTTTGACATGTTGTATGGAAGACTTTAGCACATCGGCTGCCTTCCCTGGGATCTTGCCGGGGCTTTTGTTTTTGGGCTGTTGAGGATTGTTAGAAAGGAGTGCAAGTTAATGGTGGGAGTCCCCGAATCTCTCGAAGACCTCCTGTTTTCGAGTTCGACCAAGGTGAAACTCAGTTACCCCCACGATAGCCTTGCTTAGGGGAATGCATTCACGAGACGTTGTCAGCCGGTATTATTGACGAATGGCCATGGTGATGTAACTAACGTCTACAACTATTGTGTACATTGTGACCATCCTCGACGAGATACCAAGTTCAATCCCAATATCGCAACTTCAGCTCACGCTACCAGACTACCGCCATACTACCGGGCCGGATCACCGGTTAATTCAGGAAAAGGTAACATTGTTAGGTGAGTTTGCAACCTCGCTTAGAGTTTCCGGCTTCTGTACCGAAGTATGAGACAAACTGTGTTAGTCGTGGACAGGGTCACACTCCCGACAAGCCATTCATATCCTCCAGCAACTTTGCACTACGGTCACTACCGGTCACATAAACAACACTAAGCCTTATTCTATTGTTCCTTAAGAACACCAATGGACCTTTTGTTGTTGCCACAGGGTTGTGAATCAAGCGGAAGATCAACGTGGGGGTGCCGATCCCGACTATGCGGGGGATTCAAGCTGCCATCTTGACCGTGTTCAAGCCCATTCTTGATCTCGTTGGTCAAACACGCCGACGGATGTGATAGCCCCCGGCTCGCTAGTCTTCCCCGTTCGGCACAGTAGACGAAGCAGTAACGCAGTTGTTTTAAGCGAGATTTAGCACTATCCATAAATACACATCTGAATCAATTACCACCATCACCATTGGTGGAAATTTTCCTATTCCCCGTTTGCCTACCACATCAACCACGATCCTTCCACTGAGCTTAACCATTTACAGAACCGAAGTTGCAAGCGGCAGTCCCTATGCTTGGTGTATCTCGTGGGCAGCAACCCAAGCGATATGCAGGCGAATCCACCAAGGTAACATTCTGGCCGTAATTGATTCAGCCGCTTCCTCACGGCTTATATCCCGGTGGAGGATTACGGTCATCCGCAACCTTGATCGAGTCCTTGTAGTATGTAGGCGCCTTACTGTTAGCCCAAGTATCTCTGATAGATTGCAAGATTGGGCGTCCAGACACAGGGTTGTTGAGGTCAAGGTTAGGCTTCGGGATTTGCTTATTCTTGCTGTGAGAGTGAAAGTAGCCCGCGTAGGACCCGTTCCAGAGGTATCGCTTGAACTCGGAGTTGGAATCCCACGCCCTGAGTTTATCGCCCGTTTTATCGGCAATCCACTTGAAGACATTCGCCCCCACGTCCCAACGGCCAAGGGTTGGTAATCCCCAGTTTGCTGAAACGGTGGCAATTTGGGAGTAGTGGTTGTAGAAGTTGTTATCCGAAGTGCCAATCAACTCTGAGGGAATGACGTCCCCAAGCAAGATTCCCAGAACTTTATTCCGTCCCTCATATGTGTCAGTCTCATCCCAGGTGATGAGAACTAGCGTATTATTTGTGAAGTTTGGGTTCTTTAAGAGAGGCTCCAGGAAGTAGCGACACCAGCGACCCGATGTCCTCACATCTGTGTCATGCCCATCCGAAGTCATGTTGGGGGTGATGAAGAACCACTGGGGCAGCTTATTCGCTTGCAGGTCCTTATGGAACTCGGAGCGGCGCGTATCAGTCAGGGACATGTTTTTGACTTGGGCCAGCCGCGAGGGGACCTTGGTGACACTCTCGTGTAGGATGGCAGGATTATGTTTGCGCACATAGTCGTTTCTTCCGTTTTTAGGATTGTGGTACTCCCCGCCTTGGAAGCCGGTATATGGCATATCTTCCATATAGTGCGCCCAAGAGATATTCTTAGACTCAAGAAGGTCAATGACGGTGGACACATTGCGAGGTGCAATCATGTCGTCGTCATCGTCGTCCATGCCAAAATAGTCACCAGTGATACTGGCCATGTAGTTACCCATGGATGGATGAGTGGCAGCCACGTAGTTGGTCAGTGAGATGCCTCTCTGTCGAAACCATTTGAAGTTGGCTTGATGTGATATGTCAGCCATTTTGTCACCAGTTAGATGGTCTGAATGTACATACAGTCACCATACGACTTGTCATAGTCCTGGTTCTCAAAGAAAATGATGGCGATGCGGTCAAACGCCTTTCCTGGAACGCTGCTAGTAGCAACAGTTCCTGCAGCAACCTGGCTTACAGCCGCCAGTAGAGCTGTAGCTGTTACGAGCATCATCCTTGCCAAAGAAAAAGTTGATCGTGTTCGAGTATTGTCAAGGCGAATCGCAAGATGGTGCTAGTTTAGCCAATGGGTAGTAGCGACAAGACATGTCCAGAAAGAGGTGGTAAGTGAGTCGGAACAAAGATCATATAAGATCATATATACACGCAACAGCTGGCCCATCACTGTAATTGGGTACAAGCAATCTGAGTCGATCCCTCGGTGTCAAAATTGGGGGCACTGGGTTGGGATCTCTCATTGTAACCCTGAGAGTTGCCCCCACCGCCGGATTTGCCGGTAGTATCTTCTAAGCCTGATCTCGTTTAGTTTAGTGTGATTCTTCGTAGCGATGTCGTTACTACAATAGAACTGTCTTGGAGATCAATACGTTTGAACCATGATATGTCTCCCTCTACTAGAACCGTCGGGAGCAAGGTTTGGCCATGTCGGGTAAGTTTAGACTCACAAGGGTCTAATATCTTGAGAGACGTAGTAACGACTTGTAAAATATTAGTGAAAGGGTCATTTTGGGTTTAAACCGCGGTCTGACGAGTATTGTCATGTCCACGAAAGCAACCACATGGTTCAGCTATTGCACTGTGGTTAATTACTTCGACCGAGCAAGAATAATTGATCATTCATTCCAATTATATGGATAGCAAAAATTCGTCGTTATTAGTTTGGCATCCTCCTCCGGGCGCCGACTAGTGGGGGTAGCAGCCATTTGATGTCGACTGGCTCATTGTATCAAATCCGAGACTATGATGCAGGGCACTGTGCCTCATCGACCCTGTGCTTCAATGTTATCACCTCAACTGGCCACTCGGCGCGTCGTGGCGCGACATCTGGAACCTTGAATCTATTGGCTCTTGCTCGCTTGTCTAAAACTGTCTGTGCTTGCGAGATGTCTAAGATGCCTCTGCTGGTTGACATGAAGGCTTGCTCAGACAATGTCGCTGGCACACAAGTAGCTCTCTCTTGTCACGTCAAAACTCGATACACATAAGCTTATGCGCACACATTTTTGCCAGCACAGCAACTGTCAATATGCATCCTTATGAATCGAACCCGCATAACATCCCCCAGTCTGATCTGTATTCGGATATACCGCTCTATGGCAGGTACTGTCCGAGCCCAGAAGACTTTCATGTAGATGTCCAGCACGTCAACTCTAGCTCTGAAGAGTCTCTACGATATTGGGCTACAGTTGTGGAACTTTGTACGGAATCAAACATGATTTTCCCCGCAGACGCAGACCAAGGTCGCGATGTTTTTGCCGTTGGCAGTGTCATTGTCAAGTCAAGTCACCGACATCAAGAGGACAAGATTGACTACTCATACGCCGATGCCAACGAAGTCCAAGCCATCGCTATTGCCAGGAGCGTCCTAAAGGGAGTCAAGGTGCCGGATATATATTTCTCTGGCAAGGTATAATGCTCTTTTGATCTCCCTGTTCGGAACTGACTCTTACTCACGCGTACTCAGATTGATGGTCGTGCCGTGTTGATCCAAGAGAGACTTCCCGGAGTATGTCTAAACGTTGCGATGCCATACTTATCCGAGGACCAAAAGAAATCCTTCAAATTACAAGCACGGGAGATACTTTGACAGTTGCATTCTATCAAGGCGCCGGACATCCGTCAGCGCCGGACATCCGTCAGCGCCGTGACCATATAGTCCCGGATCCGAACATCCTGACAAACGGCCGCTTGAACCCTCGAGAGGCACACATCCTGCTCTCAGCGAAGCATGACCAGGATATGAGCTTTACGCACAACGACTTTACGCCATCTAACTGCATTGTCAACGACGACAGGATAGTAGGGCTTATTGACTGGGAAGTGGCCGGCTATCTCGGCTGGGAAACAGCTGGGGACGTTCATCGGAAGATTAGATGTCCTCAAAGAGAACATTATGTCCTCGCCAATTTAAGTGAAGGGGAGCTTCAAGATATGATGTGGTGGAATGATCTTTAGGACGACCGCTGCCGTGAGCTTGAGAGTTCTTCTTAACTTGTTTTATGCAGTGGACAAGATTTACTGTCCAGGGGATTAACTGACGTCTGGTCCGTCGCAAGCAGGCATGGACCAGTTGACCCCATGGTCTATAACATGTTTGACAGTACGTACTGGAATGTCTCTTTGCGTGGCATACGTCCCCAATGCATCCAATCTCCATTAATTGAACAAGGAGAGATATTTCACCAGGACAATCAGCAATCACAATATCAGGACTAGGAAAATGGGCATTGGCGTTGGGCCGAGGTACTCGGGACTCAGATATCCAAACCCATCAATAGCGAGAAGAGAATAGATTATACAGATCTGCTCAATCTTGTGGTACAAGTTTCGGGTCAGATATAACTTGCACTATCGCTCTGCATCTCCAGAGCTCTCCCTTTCGCCGGCCAGATATCTTACCTAGCCCAACTTTTGATACAGCCTGCAAAGTACGCATGCACTTACCCACCGTTTTTCCTATACCGTATGTCTAAATAGGGTAAATAAAAAACTTATTCTGCAAATCAGTCAAATCCAGCATCGCAACAGGAACTTCCCTCCTCGTCACACTCCCATCCTCATCCTTATGCTCTACCTCCCCAAACTCAAGTCTCCTCCTCTCATTATCCGTCAACGACTCAGCCCACGCTCTCCTTTCCGCGTTTCTCCTCACCAAAATATGTCGGATGATGAACAAAATCACCGGCGTGCCAACCCAACTAATCACAATCTGGGCAATCCACGCACCATAATACCGAGGCGCATCTCTCGGCACCCAAATCTGCGGTGAAATCAGGTTGGCAACACTATACCCCAGCATGAACATGACATTCCGGGTCAGTTTCTTGGTATACCCTGCCGCAGAGGAAGTAGTCCATCCCAAGGCAATAATGTATGTATTTCCATACGTGTGGCCCGCCAGCAGCAAACACGCCAAGAGACCAAGCTTCTGGTCCCAATTCAATGCGACCATGCCGATGCCACCGGCAATTGCTGGAACGCACCAGATGAAGCCGTGAAATGCCAGGTTCGAAGGCCACCACCGCAGGGCAACCGTGCCGGCAAGACAGATTGCGACTCCGAAACCACCGCCCGCAGCGGCGACGAGGGTTGATCCCAAGCTGTCCACGCCAATCGCCTTTGTAATCAGGTTCTGTTGTCCATAGGTCAAGTTATTGGACATCATGAGTGTGAAGGACTGTAGACAGAATAGCCAAGATACTGGGTCGCGCAGGGTTTCTTGGAATTGCGACTTCTTGAACTGTTTCTGCTCAATGGAGCTCTGACTCGATTCGTGCACGCGCTGGATGACATGTACTTTTTCTTCTAGGGTCAGAAACTTGGCTTGGCTAGGATTATTCGGGTACCAGAACCAGACTACGCCAGATAGCAGCACAGATAGACCACCTGTGACAATCATGAAGAGCTTCCAGGGTAGAATGGAAGATTTACTCCAAAGTAAGCCGTAGGAAATGAATGCAGCGCAGACAGGTGCCGCCGCTGAGGTCGCCCAAAGGAAAGGTTGCAGAAAGGACTGCTCACGGCGGTTAAAGAACATCCCTATTGTCATTTCCATTGCGGGCACGACGACAGATTCGCTGGCACCAAGCAAGAGACGAAGCACCACAAGACCAGCGTATTTTGTGGCCACGCAATGGAGAAAGATGGTGACCCCCCATACGAAGACGAGTGAAGCTACGAATTTGCCGAGGGGAAGCTTTTGCATGGCATAGTGGCCGGGCCATTGAGCTGCGAGGTATCCTGAGTCTGTTAACGTGATGTACCCAGGCAAGGTTGAAGGATACATACCGACGTAGAAGAAGGTGCCGAGATTGTTGTATTCAGCTTTACTTATGCCTGTTTCTTCAAACAAACCTAGAATAGCTGCGTATCCGAGTGTCGACTTATCAATCTACGTGGTGTTAATGGCTCGTCTGGACACGAGAGATGCAAACTTACAAATAAGAGGAGGTTGATGGCCGATAGCAACCCCATCACGTACCAGTAGCATTTTCTTCGTATTTGTGTCTCCCGCTCAGGTGTCAATGGGGGATAGTCTTTTCCATGCTCTTCAAAAATTCGCAGCGTCTCATCGGCGTATTTCTCGGCGATGACTGAGCCACTGATCTTTTCGGGGGGCTGATCCTGCTGGACCTCTGGCACGGTTTGGACACCCATTCTGATTGAGGTCTGAAGGTCGCCGAGTTGCAAGAGTCTATCAGATTAAATTCGTGGGTTAGGGTTACGCTGTCTTGGACATATGAGACCACCTGGTGCTCAGCGGCTTGTCTCTGTCACTGTTCAAGCTCTTGCAGCTTTACAATGCCGTGTATTTATTTATTCTTCAGCGGCTCGCTCCGCAGAT
The DNA here is from genome assembly GCF_001653235.2 of Pochonia chlamydosporia 170. Taxonomy (NCBI): domain Eukaryota; kingdom Fungi; phylum Ascomycota; class Sordariomycetes; order Hypocreales; family Clavicipitaceae; genus Pochonia; species Pochonia chlamydosporia. The sequence goes on from NC_035793.1 coordinate 4,396,436, forward strand.
AAGCATTCGGCTGTCGCGACACATGGTGGATCTCTTGCGTGATACAACCATCTGGTGGTGACACTGGAACGGGTCCGAAAGGGCGCCGATCTGGCAGCATAATGGTTAAGCGAGGTTAATTGGCTCCGAAGTCGCTAAATATGATGGGAGAGTGGTTGGATTTCATGCTTGACTTGAAGAATGCTATTTAACTTGCGGTGGCCAAGATTTTGTATAAGTTGTGGTGTTATGCTCAGATTTAAGTGGATGATTGCATCTGAGGCGGCCACGATGGTAGATGAGCTTGATGTAACGCAACTGTCTGCCGATAATTAAGAAGCTTTGAACGCCTTGGAAACTTTTAGGGGCGCTTTCATAATACTCTTCCTTTGAGCCGGCGGTCGAACGCCATTGTATAGCGCCAAATTGCCAACACTCTGCCATAATTGCAAGAACACGACTACTTCACCGTCAACTGGAAGTGATAGATGAGACCCTGAACTGATGCTCAACCCCCAAAACAATTCACAATGTCTGCGAAGCGGTGACTATAGAGTCAGTCTGCGTCGGTCCGCACTACAAGTTGACCAAGGTGCCGGCATAGCAGCTAGGTCATGACACCGTAAGTCGCGTGTATTCTACGACGAGAGTAGTCTGCACGCGTTGAGTAAACATAACTGGTGGGCGAATCAGCCATCGCGGGACGCATCTAAGACACTCATCCCGGGCCGTGTATTGCCAAGGATTCAACAAGCGACATGTCATTTTCAGATTGAGATGGTCTCTGTGGGGTTACATGGCAGGAGGTATGTGTTTACATGTAGAGCCGGAGCCATCGCTTATCCCACAAGTTCGTAGTTGGCTATTCTTAGTATCAGTTGACGTATCGTTTGCGTTGCATGCCGAAGTCTTAACCGTGCAAGTACGACGATTTCGCATTGCTTGGCAGGGGCTGACGGTAACATCGACGCTAGGGTCCAAATGGTAGGGAGAGTGTGATGGAACAAGCTCAAAAGTGTTCAATGACACTGTGACGAAGTGTGTCTTTTGTGAAGGGAGTTATCTCTGTTGCATGCGAGTTATATCATACACGCAAAACCTACGTATCTTCGAGAATGGAAGTTCAGGTATTCCATTTATTCTTAGTCCTGGCCTTGACTGGTGGTCAGAGATGAGGAGATGAGGAGATGAGTGACGAAGTAGTCGTAATCGCGTGGACATTTCTCAAGGCTCCAACCCTTTGGGAAGTGCATATATACTTATGTGGCAGATTGACGCATCAACATGAAGAGAGCTCACAGGGGAAGAACTTGCGATTGATGTAAATACTGCGTAAATACTTCCCAAACGGAACAGCCTCATTGTACTCCATACGCCTATCAACACTACTGCCACAGCTTCATCGCAGACAGCAGCATCTATGTAATGCAAAAATTCGCTGAATCTACCGCCAACGCAAGTCTCCCTCCAAGTGTAACCATCGTCAAGCAATCACGTCTATATTACAAAATTATGTACCCAAGTACGCTCGCTCACAGCGCAACGGGATACTCCCTCCTCATGCTCTCGTGTTCTATACCATCGCTCCGTTTCGTGTGACCAGCATCACGTTCCTCAATATCCTCGGCGTACATATCCGCGTATTTACCATAGCGCCACCGCCTGTTATTCTCCTTCACCCACCACCGACACACCACGGCCGCTTCTTTAATCCAGTTTGAAGCTTCTATCCCGTGGTCTTTCTCTAAAATAATCTGCATGGCGTCCATGTCAAATGATATGATGCGTTTCTTCCCCTTTGGATCCTGATCTAGGTCGACGAAGCGCCACTCGTTGTCGCTGTCAAGTGGTACGACGAGATGCCATGCAGGGTGACGGGCATCACGTACGGATACCATTGTGCCGCCGGGGTTGGTCACTGTGAATTGCCAATCTCCTTGCCCGGTCGCTTCGGAGAACTTCTTCAAGGGACGGAGTAATGATTGGCCTTCGAGGTTGGCGAGCAGGTCATGCGCTGCGGTTTGAGCGGGCTTGGACAACGAGCCTGATTCGATGAGCAGGTCTAGGAGAGTCGGGATAACTGTCAGTGTGGTAACTGCGTCGTCGATTTTGATCGGTGGGAGATTCGGATGCGAGAATACAAGCGGCACTTCGTAGCTAATCGTTTCGGGGTTGTTGTACGTTGCAACGCCGCCTTCAGCAACCGGTGTTCCATGATCGCCAGTTATAATCACCATCGTCTCATTAGCAACACCTTCTTCCTCCAGGATCGTAAGGATTTTCTCCAACCACCGATCTTGGTATCTTATGCAATTGAGATAATGGGACAAGTGATCCAGTTCGCCTGACTCCGCCAGCGGGATATACGTCTCTGACTCAGGAACCCCCCAAGCGTGGTGAGTCGTGCTCGTCAAGTGGGACAGAAAAACACGCTCTTCTGACGTATTGGCAGTTCGGAAAGCATCGCGGATGTAATCCTCGAGAGACACTTCCGGTATACTAAAGTAGTTCGTCTCGGCCATTTCCTGTTTACCAAACTTTGCCCTCGAGCTCTGCAGGTACTCCCTGGTAATGAAGTCTTCTTCGGAGAAGCCCATGGTCGACATGAGAGGTCCCTGGTAGTCAAACGTACCGGTGGCGGATTGCATGAACATGGAACGCCATGGGAAACGAGCGAATTCCTGAGCGTTGCCGGTAGAGTTGTTGTCCAAGGAGTTGAGGGCTTTTAAAATATGTGGCAGACAGGGTTGGTAGAAATGGTTCTTAAACTCAACATTGAAGTCTGCAGCCACGGGCGCCAGTCCGCACAAGGTAGCGACCAAGCTTTTGAGGGTATAACTGCTTCCGGTGTGTGCGTTGCTTGCGACTATTCCACCGCGGGGGTTGCGTTGGTCGTGCTGAAACCCATCTTCGTAGTCGCCGGTGAGGAAGTTGGCCGTGGAGGTAAGAGTAGAGAGCATCTTTTCAGCTTCAGGTGGTATTGTATTATTCGCATAGGATTTTGCCAGGGTATCCCAGATGAATCCATCCTTCTTTATGGGAAACACATCTCTTCTTGTTGACTCCAAGACAAGAACGATGACATGACGAATTGGTACGTCGTGGAGTCTGTTACGCAGGTCTGAGACGAGGTCGTCGTCGAGATTCGAAATCTTCAAGGGGTCGGCCGCCGCGTCATAGTGTGTTTTGTTCTCCATGTACCAGTCCTCGAATCCTAAGAGCCGGTCATTTTTTGGAAGCCACGGAAGAGGTATCGGTTCGGCGAGGGCAGTGACATTCTCCCAGGCGATGTCTGTTGGAGTAAGATGCAAGTTGGAAAGCGCCGACTTCTTTGCAACATCGGCAATCGGCAGCAATGGCAGAGTCCAGGACAAGCTAATTAGCGAGTTTGTAGACGGCCGAAAGACAGTTGAGGCTATTAAGGCGACAAGTCCTATACATGTGATTATGTGCTTTGCACCCCATTGCTGTTTCGATGCATTCTGTTGTTCGTGGCCGTCGTCAGTTTCCTCGTAATCCGAGATGTCGAGGACGGGTGCGTCGATAAAAGGTGCGTCCTCTAAATCTGAGTCCTGGTCGTCCTTTTCCGCCAGTTGGTCGAAACTCCCTGATCTTCTGAGCAACGTCCTTGTTTTGCAAAAGGAAATCGGTCGGTATAGTACATCCAGTGCAATGGTAGCCATGGAATATGACACCTCTGCCAGTGCCCTACCCACGATGAGTACAAACACGATAACCGCTGTAAATGATAGCAATGCCCCCGGTAGCATTGGCCACCAGGACGGATCCAGCACTACGGCAATGTTCCGCCATTGGATGTCCGAGCCTGACATAAGATAGAATGATATACTCATGCCAGCCATGCTCAGCACAGTCCCGGCAATGGCGAAACTAGCAATCGTGGCCGCTGTCCTCACTAGTGCGATCTGTCTGCAGTCGAGCAGTAGTCGATAGAGGAGCAGCAGGGCAACATCCTGATACAAAAGCGATGGGCCCCATGCTATCGTACTTTTCGATTGCAATGACTGTAGATGTAGGTATATCCGAATGACCTTGGAGCTAAAAATTGCGGTGAATATCGTTGAGAAGGCGAGTTTTGACGTTGACTGATCGCGACATCTCAAAGATGCCTTGCTTCGGGGCGAAACGGGGTTAAAGTTTCGAGCATATCGTATCAGCCACGACGTTACATGGTGCCGAATAGATCCCCCTGCTTGATGTGTTTGCGCTGCTGTCATCTCCACAGCAAGGCGAGCGACAAAATCCGCAGCTGTTGAAAGATTGATGATAGAGAATATTTATGGAGCCATAGCTTGGTTATAAGAGTCCTCCCAGAAGGCCAGCTGGTTAGAGAATGCGTGATAGCAGAGCGATCTGCAGAATGTTAGCACCAGACCCAAATATACGAGATTTAGCTCTTTTTCTTCTCCACCATCGGACTTTGTCTTCTTTACCTAGGTACTTGATCCAACTCGGGCTCGTACAAGATCAGGAATGGTTGTGGGAGGGCAACAAAGCGAGATACGTGTCGAGTTTGGGGAAGGACTTGGTTGACCTTTTATTATTCGTGACACATCTCCATCCTTCCATACGGGATATCCTTGGCGATCGTCGCTCGCTGAACCAAACATCAGCCAAGATTGTCTGACAGGTACCCACCATCTGCATGGCTATGTTAAGAAATGCGACCGTCTTCTCCGCCTTTAATGGACAATGGATAGCCATAGCCGCCTTGCCTGGTACCTTTCGTACGGAGTACCTTTGTGGCAATGCATCAAAGCGCACCCAATATTGCATGCCGTCGAACCAACAGCACACTTTGACAAAGGGCCAACGACAAGCCTTGTCTGCGCTCAGGGGTTCCCTTTCATGCAGGTCAACCCGGATGGTGCCTGGCTTGTGATGGCTCACGTATCACCACATGAAGAAAAATTGAAATGTACGCGCGTATAGGACCTTCTTTTGTGACACGGGCCGGTGAACATGGACGGGCGCTTCGGGATTGAGATTGGATGCGCAGGAGGGCATTGTACAACGTGGGAATTGAGACACATCTGCATCCCATCTTATTGTCCGTAATCAGGGAAACGCCGTTCGAAACCGGTATGGTTGCAATCTTTGACTGCAGAACATGGTTCATGACGCATAGTAAGCTGGAAGAGAAGGGGGATTGTACGAGGCTTCGGGAGCCGTCCGTGAGAGAAAACCGGATGGCACCAACCGAAAAGCGGGCTGACTTTGACTCGTCCGCGTCTCATGCCTGTCGATCAATGGGGAAGACGAGTTTCGTTCTTCAACCCTGTCGGGCGCTAAGCTGAGACGAGTAAATGAGCACATGCTTGTGGTTGGGGGCTGGGTTGTTGGAGGAATAAGCTTGTTACGGGTGGCGGAACGTTCGGCCAATGTTGATCTTGGAGCAGCATGTTTTGAAACGGTCTGGATTTATTCGTTCATGTTGCTTCTCACGTTCTGGGCTTGGGTTGGATACCATGGAGGTCAATGCTTGAGTCTTTTGCCTTGGTGTGGGTGACGTAACATGTCACATACAGCTCTGCTGCATGAACAGCCGTGCTGACTGGTGCGGAAGCAATTATAGCAACTCAACATGCCCACGAGAAGGTGTTTGGAGACATATCTGCATATCCGACAACCCAATTTGAACAAGTTTGCGACTGCTACGCAAGATACTCTGCGAATATTCGGCATATACGATACTTGTCAGGTGGGCATGTGCCTGCAAGGGTAGGTTGTGGAACATTTGAACCAACACGAAAAAGGCGTTACCAGGTAACTGGTGGCTTTACTTGACACCCGTTGGCTGACACTGGGGATGGTGTACTTCCGCTATTTACTTTATTACTTAAAACAAAACAGAACAAGCGACCATGACACTCCAAGCATCCTTATTAATACCAAGTGACGGAGCGCCTCGTTCTTTGACGGACGATTGCAGTCGTACAAATGGAAATGGTATTTCTAGGTATCAGACGCCTTGCCCGATATCCAATACTGTCGCCCGCGAGTTGTGAAGCCCGCGTTCAAGGCAACCCAATCCCGCCCGAGGCATACTATGTATGCTGTGAAACAACAGAAAGCGGTATACATAGCGCCGCCTTTTGACCTTTGACGCCCAAAGGCTCTTTAGACCATACAAAATCCCGATTGGCCAACTTCGAGTACTTTGTTTTGAGTGCAAATGTCTTCGTCGCACAGGGCTTCTTGGCCGAGGTTCGATCCCCAACATATCTCTCACGAGTCACGAAAGTTTCCCTGTGTCGAGTTGCTGAAAGCCAGCGACTTCAGCTTTATATCTAGTGTAATTCTCAAGTCTAAGTACAATACAATAGCTAAAAATATCTAACTCGCTACTTCGACCCATCAACAATCTTCAACACGTCCGCAAAAGTCTTGCCCGAAAACGCCGGCGTATCCGTCTCACACTTCTTCCCCTTCTCCGGAATCTTCCCCGTCGCAAAATACTCCCTCACAGCACGAACAACACACGCCGACGGTTGCGCAAAAGAACCATGCTGCACACACTAAGTTAGCAACTTTCTCAACACCCTAGGGGAACACAAAATGCAAACATACCCCATAAGACTTCAGTTCAATAAGTCCACTGCCCTCAAACCCACTACTCATATTATGCGCCGACTGATAAGGAGTCATGGGATCCCAAGTATTCCCAATAAACAGCAACGGCTTCTTCGTCTTCACGTGAAAGTCACCGCCATATCGCTCCTTCGCATCCATCTTCCACTGCGCGCACGCCATGTCCGAAAACATCAAGCTATCGGCAATAGCCTTCGAAGTGTTGTACTTCTCGTTGACGACAGGCATAAAATCCTCGCGAGAGACGACACGCTTGATGTCCTTGTCGCCGCACTGAATACCGGGATTGGCATCCGGAGTTACAGAAGCTTGGACGTTGCCTCGAATCTTCTTTTCGTATTCAATCAGCGTCGTGGCATTGTTTTTGTTGAACAGATCGCCCAGACTCTTGGCGAGATTGATCCAGGAACTTGGCCCATAGAGACTAGCAACAACAACATTCTTAATCATGTCGTAGTCGACGATATCGGTGCCTACTCGGACGGGATCGTATTTGACCTTGTACAAAAAGTTCCAAAACTGGCGCTCTAGCTGTGCGGCAGTGTGGTTCTTGCTGGCTAGGGGACAGGTGGGTGACTCGACGCAGTGTTTGAAGAAGCCGGAGAAACTTTCGTCGGCCATTAGGTTCATTTGTTCGTCGCTGGGATTCACGTTAGCGAATGTTGGAGTAGCTCAGATGGCTATACATACTGTGAGTGGTAGTACTCGTGGGCGTTTTGAACGCCATCTAGGATAACCTTATCCATGCGGTCGGGGAACATGGCTGCAACGGTTGCTCCAAGAGTAGTTCCGTAGGAGAATCCTGTAATCTCTTGTTAACCAGTGATACGATAGACAGCGAATGAAGGCTCAACTCACCCCAGTAGCGCAACAAGCCATCCTCGCCGAGGGCATCCACCACAGTCATCAAGTCCCTGGCCGTAAATGCCGTACCAACATACGATCCAATGCTCTTCTTGCGCTCGTAACACGTCTCGGCAACTACGCCTTGACCGGCCCAGGTTCTACCCAGTGCGTTGTCGGAAGAGTTGCTGTAGGTTGGGAATTTGGATGTAAATGCAGCCAGCTCAGTCTCGTTGCGGCAAGTGAATGTCAAGGTGTTGACGGTACCACTATGAACCAATTAGCCACTGTCAAATTGAGGATGCTATGAGAATTGACGTACCGAGGATCAAAAGCTACCAGATCATGCTGATACCCAACAGAGCTACGCAGGGTATAGTCGTCAGCAACAAATCGCCCAAACTTGTAACAGTTAATCACTCACGGCATAAGTTGATCCATCTGTTCCAGCATTCCTGTACGACCAGCATCACCAGGTCCACCAAAGTTAAACAGAATAGTCCCCTTGGACGGCTTCTTCACCGCTGGAACCCTAATCAGCTCCAGTGTAACCGTCTCTTTGGAGTCCCTCTTGGTGTAGTCCAACGGAGCCGTGACATTGGCACATTCAATCGGCAATTTACTCGTCTTTAGCTTCTCGAGAGCCGCGTCGCACTTGGTCCATTTAATGCTGCAGTTGGAATTTCTTGCTTCGAGAGGGACTGTCACCGCATTGGCAGCGGCTACCAGAGAAAGATGTATCAACGATGGCTTCATGTTGGGCTATTTGGTTTGACGTTTACACTTTCATCTTGGAAAAGGTTTATGATCTTGATGTATTATATACTTGCTCGTGTTTAAATGTGTGTCTATTTATTTCCTATTTTGACGTCATGACAGCGGGCCTGATAGCCTCCAAGAACTAACTGCTTGAATTGGCTTACACAACGTCAAGGCCAAGAACATATTCCCAAGGTTGTCCTTCTTTTGGACGCTGTGGGTCTGTAGTTCCCAATTGGGTTGTACGCACCGCTAATATGTCATTTCTCTGAGGCGTAAGAGATCTGCAACGGCTGGGCCACTGAGCTGGCATGGCAGGGTAGTTAGGCTGCATGTCAGATCTAGGCTTACGGCCCTTGGTGGATGGCACTGCCACCTAGGTCATCACTTTTGTGTTCAATTGATTCAAATTTGGGTCTCTTCTGTTAATTGAGAGGGAGCTCTGGCAGTGGCTTAAACTGACAGGTTGCGATCCGCTAGCCAAGAAGTGTCAAGAATGTTGTTGCGAGTTGTCATTAGAAAGTAAATCTTTAGCAATTGGGAACTCTGAAAATTGTTCAATCACATTTATCCTCCATTGCCATGAAAGTAGCAAGCCTTGGTCAAGTTGCTGGTAAACGCAAGTGCTGGTTCTCGCGCCAGAAATAAAGTTCCGCTCCATGGACTCGCCAATGAAGCATTTCGCTAAGAACACAAACTGCGATGATCAACGCTTAACACACCTGTCAATACATAATGTGCTATTTGTGGCAATGCACAACCATTTGGCCATGAAGATCTACCGGCTCAAGTCCGCCGGACAGCTTCTCCGTAATCTCCAGTGTCCACACGGCGCGTTAAGCTTCTTATTACGGCAAGCTGTATAGCTTTAGATGCCCAAGCTGCGCGGCTATGTCAGGATGCCGCAGGGAAGATGTTATGGCCTCCGCGGCTTGGATCGCGCAACTGGCCGCAGCATCACAGCCCGTGATCTCATCGTTCGTGGCGAAAGAGGACAATGCCTGGTTTTGACAGTCGCTCGCCACTACGCATTCCCATGAAGTAGGGCAGTGAGAAAGTAGTCTTTTCTCAGCCGCTGCGGTAAACAACTTGCTAGCAGCGGCCAATACCAAGCCTGAGGTTTTGCTTTGTTAGAGGAATTGAGAGCTAACTCGTCACAGCAGCTTCAAAGCGCGTCATCATACGCGCGGGATGGAGAGCCTTGACTGCTGGGAAATTTGACGAACAAACACGGCCAAGTTGCCGTTCCAAATCTTGGCTTGTCCATGCAACGACATGGCAATGCCTGGGCCGTAATTAAAGTCAATGAGCTATTGGTAGGGTTTGATCGTGAATATTATGTAGAGCCAAACACGCTGCTCCGTACGTCTGTGGGAGTCACGGCCACCTGGTACCGACGACGAAGAAATCTCAACACCCGTCGGAGTGGAAGTTGTAGTCTGTTCTGTGTGTGTTTATTTGATCCAGAACTAGAACTTCAATTGTATATAACCTGTGATTTCTTGTGGAAAAGTGTACTTTGCCTGAGGACTGCCACTCTGCGCACACGGCCGAATTGGTCGTCATGTTCGCGGTCAGCATGATGATGATCCGAATTGCTCCACCACGATCTCGTGTTATCCCGATATTGGACTCTCAAACGTTTGTTTCTTTCACTGAGCGCGCGTCAAGGAATGGAATGTGCCAAAATTTAACGTCTCCCAAGGCGGCGCGACGATGGAGCTTCGACACCAAAATGTTTCAGTTCACACGGCTCACGCCGTTAGGCCTCAAAACTAATTAATCTCTTACCCTGCAGCTCAACTTTGGATTTCTCAATTCATAGTAGTTCTTAGGGGAGTTCCTTTCAAGTGTTTGGCATCTTATTCTTAACTAATAGAAACCAATATGTACATTTTTGAGGTTGTACGTCCACATCTATCTTTTACTGTGATCAATGGCCGTGGATTTAGTTAACCAGCGAAACTTGGAAGTTTGGTCGTCGCTCGGTTGCGGACACAGTTCAGTCTTTCTTTTCAGTACTAATGACAGGCTCACAGTTGTCGGTGAATGTGCCCTAGCATGCTTGGTCTTCACGAGACCCATTCATGTCTTACATTGGAAGAGGGAATATTCTCCCCCTTCCACTACCTGGCAAGAGTCACGCCCAGGTGTTGTAACGCATTCAAGTTGACGATCTTGAGGTTCTCATGCAGCAGTTGCGGATTGGTAGCGAGCACTTAAACTCCTACGGTGTCAACTTCTTGAACCTCAACTGTTAAGCTTAGTGGGTCATTGAATATTTGAGAGCATATTGATGTTTGCGCGCTTTCTCACGGGACATTCTCTCCTCGGACTTGTCTATGCAATTTACCAAATAGCCACGGTCATAGGCAGCCCAGGTGAAGCTAATTGTGTATTGCAAGACTTGACTATTCGGCCAAACACATGAGACTATGCTGTCATACATGTGCACATTAAGTGCCAAGGAAATCCTGACTTGGAGTCAAGGTCCTCTTCGAAAGACCGTTACATCCGCCTCGGGTTGGATATCGTCCATAGACGCCAAAGTTGCCTCAAAACACATCAGGGAAGCAACAACTCGGATCACCCGCGGCGATGCGCCTCGAGAAGGACAAGCCGGGCTACTTGCTCCGGTCATGGGCCGACAAGCTGGAAGTATGCTTGCTCTCAGAATCAAGTTTCCTCCATAATCTTGCAACTGAAATGCGCAACCAACTCTGAGGATCGGGAGGCTGGGAAGCCAGAACAAGTCAGGATGCAGCCCTAATACCACCACATTCCCCGGGAGTAGAAAGCAGAGCAGTGATGGAGGGGAGTGAGCCACCGAAATGGTGTGTTGAGTAAATGAGGCGCGAGAGCCAGAGACTTGGCAAGGAACTGTGTTGGTCGACGTCCGATCCATACTCTATTTTGATGCTAAAGATGGATGAGACACAAGGTGAAATGTACCGCTGTATGGATGGCAAGTTTGTGAAGCGGACAATTCCACGGTAAACTACCTACACTGAAATGAACTCAACTGAAAAGTCGAACTTGGAAACGCGTCGGTCATGTTGGTTCCCAAATTCCGATTCGACACGTCTCAGAATGCGGGTGGACAAGACAAAACCTTGAAAAATTGATGGCAGCATCCCGCATCAAACTACATACTAAACTGGTTGCTATTGCCGCAGTCAAAGCGTGGAAATGAATCAAGACATTGGCTCCCAGTCCTTCCCGTCGTTTTGACAACTAAACACCACATTTTACTCAGTTCTCAACTCCGTCTTGTTTCCTCAGCTTATATCATATGTGACTCTGCGTATGGGCGGTGATACTCTCACATGCAGACACGGCAACTTGTGTTCAACACCACGCCTCATCGGAGAATTACCACCGCCAAGCCCTACTTCCAGGCACCATATTCGTCCCTGGCAGCTAAAGCGGGGGATCCAGGGGCAAGATTAAGCTAAATCGACGGTGGCGTGCCAACTTCTCCAGCCCAACCACCTCAAAACGCGTTTCCATTCCCTCCATCCAGCATTCGCTCTCATGAACCGCAAACAATAACCTGCAACCACCACAATGACCGCCATATTAACATGCCCAAACAAATATCCAATGGTCTCGCTAGACAAAACCACCCGCAAGGCTGAAGTGCCGCCAAACGCAAATGTCTCTCCACCATTCCGCATTCAGTTGTCTCCGTAACCGTCGCGACATGAGACACATGTCTCACTGACAACACGCCTCGATTCTTCAGGTCCTCGTTCAGAATACCTGAGTCTTCGGACCGTTCACATCGCCATGTCGATCAACGCTAGCTACTCGGCAGAGCATTCCTGCTACAAACGCGTGATTAGCACACGCAAACAGCTGTCAACAAGATGCTGCTGAAGCTGAATATTCAGCACAGCTGATTACCATGCCGGGCCAGATGTTATTTAAGGATGGTGCGGCCACTTTGATCTCACTTGACGGGAGAATTAGCTTAGTTTTTCCAAGAGCCTCTCTGGACTCGTTACTCTCGTTGTTTGTTTTGCCCGATATACATTCTTTTGGAACAACTAATCATGAAGGGCGTCATTTTCCTGGGAGCTGTCTCCCTCGCGGCTGCGACCGTGGTCGACAGCGCCAAGGACTCTTGCGCGAATGTGAATGTTCAGGGGGCTTGTTATCGAGCGGTTGAGGCTTGGAAGCAGGGACAGAATGTGAAGAGAGATATGCTGGACAGGGAGGAGAGCTTGCCGGCGGCGATGAAGGTCTGCGGAGATATGAAGGCGGCTCGGGCAGCGTTGGATTGTCGTGTTAGTCGTGCTGTGAAGAGGGATCGTGTTGCGGCGCAAGCTTCAAGTGCTCCGGCTTCATCCGCCCCGGCATCTTCTAAGCCTGCTTCAAGTGCTCCTGCGTCCTCAAAACCCGCTTCAAGTGCACCAGCTTCAAGCGCTCCGGCATCCTCGAAACCGGCGTCGAGCGCCCCGGCATCATCTAAACCAGCATCCAGTGCCCCAGCTTCATCCAAGCCGGCATCTTCTGCTCCGGCATCAAGCGCCCCAGCGTCCTCAAAACCCGCCTCGAGTGCTCCGGCATCGTCCAAGCCAGCATCCAGTGCACCAGTATCGTCTAAGCCGGCCTCAAGTGCTCCGGCTTCATCTAAGCCAGCCTCGAGTGCTCCGGCCTCATCTAAGCCTGCTTCAAGCGCCCCAGCTTCTTCGAAACCTGCGTCGAGCGCTCCGGCATCATCAAAACCAGCTTCAAGTGCTCCCGCATCGTCCAAGCCCGCATCATCTGCTCCGGCCTCATCTAAGCCAGCCTCGAGTGCTCCCGCATCGTCCAAGCCAGCATCCAGTGCACCAGCCTCTTCCAAGCCTGCTTCAAGTGCCCCAGCATCGTCTAAGCCGGCCTCAAGTGCTCCGGCTTCATCCAAGCCAGCATCTTCTGCCCCGGCCTCATCTAAGCCTGCTTCAAGCGCCCCAGCTTCTTCGAAACCTGCGTCGAGCGCTCCGGCATCATCAAAACCAGCTTCAAGTGCTCCCGCATCGTCCAAGCCAGCATCCAGTGCACCAGCCTCTTCCAAGCCTGCTTCAAGTGCCCCAGCATCGTCTAAGCCGGCCTCAAGTGCTCCGGCGTCTTCTGCTAAGCCATCGTCTGCTCCCGCATCTTCAAAGCCAGCTTCGTCCAAGCCCGCTTCGAGTGCCCCTGCATCCTCAGGAAAGCCATCCAGCGCACCAGCATCATCTGGCAAACCCTCAAGTGCGCCGGCTTCATCTGGAAAGCCTTCAAGTGCCCCAGCCTCATCTGGGAAGCCTTCCAGTGCTCCCATGTCGTCCGCCAAGCCTTCCTCTGCGAAGCCGTCAAGTGGTAAGCCTTCAAGTGCACCTGCATCGTCAGGCAAGCCTTCTAGCGCCCCAGCTTCATCCATGAAGCCCTCAAGCAAGCCAGCATCGTCAATGAAGCCCTCATCAGGAAAGCCATCCTCCACCAAGTCGATGCCATCCAAGCCTGCCTCATCCGGAAAGCCCAAGCCATCTTTCCCACCTCAGCCACCATTTGTCGGACCCTTCAGGTACCTCTCATGCTACAAGTCGACTCGAGGCTTCCCTACCTTCAAGCGAATTGCCTCAAGCCCCCGTATGAGCCTCGACCTGTGTGCTTCTAGCTGCGACTCTCCACTCTTCGGAGTCTTCAACAAGTAAGTCAACATACACGCAGTCCAAGTTGATCTTTTATACTAATGAAACTGTAGTGACTGCTTCTGCGGCCAGAGACTTGACGGAAGTGACTTCAGGGTTGATGAGAGAAAGTGTGACATCATCTGCCCTGGTAACATGCGTCAACGCTGCGGTGGCCTCGACAGACCCGGCCTGCGTCCTCGTGATGACATCCCAGCAGATTGGCTCCTGTCTATCTATGAGCGCCGGGGAGGTAACCCAACCACTACCAGCAAGGTCATTACCAGCACCAAGGTCATCACCATCACGTCTTGCCCACCTGCTGTCACCGACTGCCCTATCGGCCACAAGATCACCAAGACGTGGACTGCAACTGTTCCCTGGAGCCATGGCTGGGAGTGGGAGTGGCACAAGAAGAAGGTTACTTGCTACGGAGACTACTGCGTCTCTGGTTATCACTGCGATGAATGTGAACGCCACCGTGTCGTGTACGATGGCGGCAGCTACCAGTGCGAGGCGTCGTCTGACCCCAACTGGCACAGAATGGTTCACTGCGACGGTGGTAAGTGCTACTACTCCAAGTGCCACGGCGACGGTTGCAACAAGAAGGTCGTCTGCTGGGATGGCCAATGCACTTCTGAAGTTTGCTACGGTGACGAGTGCAAGAAGAAGCTGGTCTGCCACGACGGCCGCTGCGAGCACCAGTCTTGCCATGGTGATGACTGCCACAAGAAGTGGGTGTGCAAGGATGGCAAATGTACCGTTGATCCTGGCTGCACTGGAGACTGCATGGCTCCTCCTCCTGGTAAGAAGATCGTTCCCGGTGGGTCAAGCTCCGGATCTTCAGGATGGTCTGATCCAGGTAAATCCGGCTCCCATGGATGGTCCGATAAAGGCAAGTCTGGTTCACAAGGTTGGTCCGATCCAGGTAAGCCCGGCTCAGGCTCATCAGGCTGGTCTGACCCTGGCAAATCTGGTTCATCCGGATGGTCTGATCCAGGCAAGCATGGACAGGATGGCGATTCTGGAAATAGGGGCGGTAAAGGAGGCTCTGGAAACCAGGGCGAGTACGGTCATGACGGTCACAAGCCTGGTCCCGCGCACATCAAGACTGCTGTGCCTCCTAAGAACACCTCACCTGTGGCAGCGGGCTCTAACAAGGGCATGGTTACTTTTAACCTCCTCGCTGCAGCAGTTGGTCTGGCTTTCTTGATGTAGATGTCTCGCGGTTGAGATGGACTACTAGCGCGAGGGTTGCGTTCTCTTTTTGCCGTGTAATTTTCTTGTATGAATAATGATACTTTGATCATTCTATTATCTTTATATGAAAAGTATTGTCTCCATGTGCGATATGTTTGCCGTTTACTGCGCTGCCATAGTGAATGAGTTGGTGTTTCTCATACTGCCTGGCTTGTAGTTAACCAATATTTCAGTCTACAACTGCCATAGTAGACGGTGGACCAACAAGTAGGCTAGTTGCTTATGTGAAAGGTGCCTGTCACAATCACATTTTTGTTGACACAGCTGGGGAGTCAAGCAGCATTTGTAGATGCATTGCAGTCTATTTACTTCAGAGGAAATCTAAGTACTCGTAGCAATACGCTCTCTTCCATTACATTTAAATACAATACATCTGTATTGTATGTTTTGGAAATACTATGAGACTCAGACAAAACGGTGAAGGCCAAGGCCACAGCGGCTCTTGTTAACATTGTTGCATAGAGACGGCATCTAAGCTGCTCATGCGTGATTCAGCATTGCACACAGCCCCAAATTCCAAATAGAGAGAAATTAACTACCCAACAAATCGAAAATAAATGTAAATTAATGCCAGCGAGATTCGGTACACCGGCACTTGCGATCTGCAATGTTACAAGCCAGTACTCCATATAAATTGCTCGTTTGCGGGACATGGATCCTACTTGTCAGCACTAGTGCAATCTTCCATAGATGTACTGTCTTTTTGCAATAAATGAAGCATCTACCTAGGTAGTCAGAAGTTCATTCACACCATACGGCACATCACCTGTGCAGTGGGGGCTAAAACCACAAGTGACCTCATCACATCCATCAACCTCACCTCACCACCACACCTCACAACCCTTCACGTCGCCACATCAAAACCACCATGAAATCATTCCCCCAATTCCCAAACCTCCCCACCGAGCTCCGCGCCCAAATATGGCAACACGCCCTCCCACCACCCCCCCAAAACCCCCTCTACATCTACACCAAAGGCTGCTGGCAACCTCACACCAACTCCTCCAACTCCATCACCTACTCCTTCAACCACTCCCTCCTCCCGCCCGCCGACTTCCCCATCCCCCTCTTCTTCGTCAACCGCGAAGCCCGCACCATAGCCCACACCTACATCCACCAGCAAAACCTCTCCATCCGGTACAACGCCCCGTCCCAATCCCTCAAATTCGTGCGCCCCTTCAACACGACCCTCGACACGCTGTACATCCCATCCGACAAGTTCAACGACTTCATCTGCGAGCCGGCAGAGCGGCAGTTCGAGCCAGACCTGCTGGAGCAGAATCTGGGGTGTCCGCCGCCGCTGTTCACGAGGATGGCTATTTCGCGGGAGACGCTGCGGGATGAGGATGAGCCTATATTTGAGTTTTTTGAGTGGTTCTACGGCGTTGAGAAGGTGTTTGTGGTTCTTGATGCGGAGGAGCTGGAGAGTGGGGATGAGTTGAAGGTGCAGCCGAGGTGGGAGATGGAGTTGGAGGAGTCAGTTTTAAGCTGGGATGGAGGAAAGCGGGAGTTTGTGTGGCGAGGAAGAAGGGATGCGGATGATCGTGGGGAAGTGCCGTATGAGTTGATGGAATATAAGGCTGCTGGTGCGGGTTTGCGTGAGAGCATTGAAGAGCATCAGAAAGAGTCCTTTGAGATATGGCCAGCCCATGCGGTGATGAGGTGACGGCATATGGAGGATCGTCCTGGTCACTAATGTTGGGATGCCGGGTGCATGGGACAAAATGAACATGGTAAGGGGGTCGTCAACTGAGCAAAAGGGACGCATGATAGATTCGTGAAACTCGGTTGGGCATCACAGCAAGCTTAAATTGCGATCACAAGTTTAATATTTGGCTATCATATCGCACAAACCAAACATAAACCAACTCAAACACACCAAACTAAATGTCCATCTGGTAAATCGCCCTGAAAAGATTTCCCAACCCTGAAACAAAATGTCATACACAATACTCCAGAAAGCTCCCAGGCACTGCAGGCAAAGTGCCCAAAAATGCCGTTCCAAGGCGCAAAGGGGTATCACCGATAGAATTGAATAAAAACACAAAAGCCAGATGGAGCCCCCCACAAAAGCGAAGGTCAGAATGGAAATGACGAGTGGTTTGTTGTCTGGGGAATATCCCCAGTACTTGGCATCCTTGGTCGCTCGCTTGTCTTCTTGGCTCTGAGCTTTTCGCATCCGGGGAAGCGTCAGATGAAGACCTGTTGACAAATGCCTAATACAATAGTACAAAATATATATGTCCAGCCAGCAAGCAGACACATTGCGCGCCACGCCTCGGACCATTTCTGTTCTCAGGGGATACTCGATATCTCAAAGACCTGACCGTAGTGTTGTCTGGAAACCACGCGAATGGATCCCAATCGGCAATCATGGTCTACCCTGTGGGTTTGGTCGAAGCGCGGCCGCTAATGCAGCTTTCAGTTACCAGCGCAGCGCAATCGACGCGCGCGTATGCCGTGTTGCTGGGGGTAAGAATAAAACATCGAAGAATAAAGCACATCAAGCTTGCCTGGTGTACGGTCACGCGAGACTACGTACATTGCGAGAGTGCAGTGGCCAGGACTTGTTCACCGACTTAGCGAGAGGAGGCAGCACGCTCCCTTTGAATGTGCGCAATAGTTGAGATTGAGCATGCCGTCGAATGTAATTGCTCGTCCTCTGCAGCCGTAAGTTCGTCATGATCATGGGTCATCATGCAGTCGATTCAAGTCGAAAAGCTCGTCCAAGGCTAAAAAGAATTGCGGCAAGAAAAAAAAGGGGTTTGACAAAGGAAATAATACACCATATTGGTGAGATTGCCGCACTGAAATGCGCAAAATGAATGTGCCGACCCAGCTCGGGAGTCCTTCTCATGCCCCGTCCTTCACTCGAAAACCCCCCTTCCCCCAAGCTCCTCTCCAGATCCCAAGAACCAGGGCCTGGCTTACATCAGAGCAACGACAAGCATACCAGCAACACCAGCAAAGGCAATTTTGGTAGCGTCCAGAGCGCCAGCGGCGTTCTGAGGTCCCTTAGTAGTAGGAGCCGGCGCAGTAGTCGCAGGAGGAGGGGTGAAAGAGGTCATGCCGCCGGTTGGCATGTAGGTGGTCGAGTTGTGGCCCCAGGTCGAGGTGACGGTGTGAGCACGAGAAAGGGTAATGGTCTTGACCAACGTCGTGGTGCTGGTGCAAGTGGTGGTCGAGGTTGGTGCGGCGCTGGTGACGGCGCTGGTGTCCGCGAGGGCAAGAGCCGGTAGGACAGCGAAAACAAGCTTGGTCAGATGCATTTTGTCTGTTGTCTTTATTCCTTTTTATTCTTTTGAAATAGCACTCGGTTCCAACTTTCGAGGGTTGATTTGCCTAGATAGGATGGGTGTGGATTGCCGACTGGGATATGGAGAAGGCGGGTCAAGGTAGATCGATGCCGTGTAAAAGACTCGAAATCGAGGTAAGCCGTAAATGTAGACGTTCTGGGATGATCGGGACTGAAGAGCCACAGTGGTCAAATGGTTGATGTCGTTGTGAGTGATTTCTCAAGATTCTCCTCGGGTAGTGGTGGTGGTGTGTGTACTTGGGGGCGCGAGTTTGAGGTACAGAGATACTTAAAGCAGTCGAGTCGTAACTTAATCGTGTGGATTTAAAGGAGTGACTTGCGTGAAACGCAGAACGTGTAGACTTTGCCAACGAAGCCTGAGAGGTGGTGCGAGCCAGCAGGATAATGCGAAACGTGCTACAGACAAAGAGAAGAGAAGAAGATCAGATGAGACGGGGGCAACCAGCATTAGTATGTTGGGGATGGGGTCAGGTCGCGCGACAAAGGTGACTGACTGACTGACTGACTAGACCTGGCCACACCAGACCAGACCAAACCAGGCCAGGCCAACGTGCTTAGACTCAGACTGGACGCTGAGGGCATTTGACGAGACAAGCGCCGAGATTGTAGGGCAGCCCAGGGCACTTTCCTCAAGTTGCAAGTGTCCACAGGGGGCGATTGGGCTCCGTCGTGGCTGCCCTCAGACGTGAAGCGCTGGCTACTTGCTCGACTTGGGCACCCCCCATTGGCGCATCTCTAACCATTAGTCCCACCGACCCATGTAGCCCATTGGTCTCATGAGGTATCGGAATACCTGGGCAACGGGGCATAATTCTCTATGACAACCATGTCGCAGGGACCCATCGGAGTACTTTGCATCCCTGTCTGACATTAGACTGAAGACACCAGATAATTTGAGGCGTTGACTCTAAGTTGGGAAGGAAAGGGATCCAGGCACGTCCCTTCTCTGCGCCAGACATGGACCTTTCTTGCTCCTGCCCTGATGAACTCCTTGTTTGCTTCGGTTTCAAGATTCACGATGTCATGAACGGCTCGATCCATTTTCCAGGGGCAGCCGACATGTTCCTTTGGTGCAGCAGCTGCATACAATGATCGCACACCTTGGTCAACGTAATATCCATACCACGCGACGCGCTCTTCATAGCGATTGAGGACGTCCCCGCGACCTGGGCACATTCTTGAAATTGGTTTGTGTCAACTTGTTTGGATGGAGCGGCGACGGCGGTACGGAGAGACGGGTCAACGGCCATTGTTGACCTGCCCAATGGCAAAAATTTGAGAAGGAAAACTCTGTTATGTCTCTCGGCCGCACTCTTTGTCTCAGTCACGCCCCTCCCTGACCATATCTTGACTTACACGTTCGCACGCACGGACTCGACCTTGACTGATCTGTTTCTCACCCTCAACTTCGAGGAGTAAGAGGACGACTGTTGGACCCACGCGTTATGTTGATTGTCTCTGTTCCTGATTCTCTTTTTTTTTCACCTGTCCCCGGTGGCAACAAGAACAGCAATCGACGGTCAATCGAATGATTGCCCAGACTTTGGCCAGAAGATGAGTCCTGTGACACTGATGGATCTACCAATAATTAGCGCACACCGCCATGACGGTTCTTTTGCCTGACCATCTATAGTAACCCCCCCACATTGGTGATGTTCGCCTTTCGGCCTGCCACTTACGAAATCTCTTTGCCCCTCCCCCAGAATTGCGTTCTGTCATGATTGGAGTTGTTCAATGACCTGTCACCCTGTGCAGTTTAAAATTTGGATAATCTCTTTCTCTTACATTGATTGGACCAATGGCCACCGGCTCCACCAGCCATGTCCTGCAATGGCAACCTGTGTTCCTGACGCTTAGCCTATTTCGGGTGCCTTGCTTCAAAGGAGGCGCCTGACTTTGTTCTCCTCCTGCCTTTGACTTGTCATGATGCTCACCCATGCCGCAATTCAACAGCACAGGACGAGCGCAGGACACCGCTGCAATTGTCTGGTTTGGCCTGTGTAAGTTCGCCAAGAGCCCGGTTATATTGCAATAGGGGCCTTGGTTGCAGCCCTATTTTTGGAATAGAGACAACACCTCATTGCTCCTGGTCTCCTGGGAATAGAATCCAGGACACCACAATTGATGCCAGGTTTGCTCTGTCTTTGCCACCTCAGCGCCAGAGTCTTTGATGGAAAGTCACGCTCAAATCAGAGCACTTTCGTCCAACCAATCGGCCGAGTGTCGCCTACCAGACCTCTTCATCCTTGCAAGAAACCCATGTGGCCAGGCGAATCGCCTAGCTGAGTTGGCTTGCTCCAGGAGGGAAGCCAACCCTC
This sequence comes from Pochonia chlamydosporia 170, assembly GCF_001653235.2. NCBI lineage: Eukaryota > Fungi > Ascomycota > Sordariomycetes > Hypocreales > Clavicipitaceae > Pochonia > Pochonia chlamydosporia. The sequence goes on from NC_035793.1 coordinate 4,417,177, forward strand.
ATTTCGGTTCTTATTTGCTCGACTTTCGTCTCATTTGACGCCCATTGCACTCCATACCGTAGGTTCTATTACGACCTCATTTCCGTTTCGCCCCAAAGAAAAAAGTTTAATGATGATCATCTTCAAACGCAGAAGGCTCTTGGGGCCCCAAGCTCTTTTCGGAACGCTAGTCCGGATGAATACCCGAACCAACTTGCTCCGGCTTGTCTCCGTGGTTCACCTCAAAAGTACTGTTGATCTCAGTCTTTGGAGTTTCCGGGAAGTTTGTACCACGATGCACAAATATCGGGAATTTTGGCTGCCGTGTGACGACGTGCAAATGTCGTACGTAAAGAAATAGAACTCGTCTGAGCGGAAGTCCTAAGATTAGCAATGCCCAATGCTGCTCGTTGAGTTTTGAAACTGGGGATTTGCTGAATGCGTGACGCAAACAGTGTTCAGACTTCAGCCTCAGCAGCTATTCTATCAATCAAGTAAGACAAGCAAAAGAGAGCGGTGAACAGGCGAGGTGAGGCGAGGCGAACGGAAATAGTTCCCAGCTAGGGAAACTTGACAGAGCCAAAATACATAAATCTACACTTCCGACACTCTGGACTGCGAATACGATGCAAATTGAATCCGGTCCTAAGGTTGGGGACGAGAGCATGTCAAGTCAAGTCAAGCCAATTCCCTTCGTCGCTCCTTCCACCTAAAATCGATTTGGCAGTCGGTCAATTCTACCTGCGCAATAATGGAAGAAAAAAGTCAGCCCTTCCTCTCTCCTTCAAAGGCGGCTGTCTACGGTTTTGGACTTGCCATTATTATCACGTCATAATCGCTATTGTCAACATCCATTTATTGAGGCCCATCTCTACCATGGAGCATCTCGAGCACCCAGCGCATCCAGGGACAGTCCTTGCTGGCGTATATTGGCGGCAATGCCATCCGAATCACCGTCTGAAGGCTCGATTTCCTACTGATCTAGATGCACTTGACTACGAACATCCCGTGCAAAGAAGACGTGCCATGCGATCTTATTGCCGATGGTTGACTGGATGCGGCCCAGCGAAAATGAACTTCATCGTTCAAAAGGCCACCCACCAAACATGCCTGGCGGCAGCGAAACGGGGACTCAAGTCCATGACTCACGAACATTTTGAGTTGCTTGTTAACCTCAAGACCTGGAACAGATTCTGTGAGTGCTTGAACCAATGTCTTGGAGCGACGCAAAATGCCAATGCCTCCATTAGTCCTGCTGCTGCCGGCGAAGAGCCGTCCAATCTGCCCCTTTTATAGATTGATGCAACAAGTCGACAATCCAGGTGTCCATTCCAAGACGTATTGTGCGTATCTGGCAGCAAATCGTGCGACTCTTCCATGGCATCACCAGGCACAGAAGACCACTTGCTCCAGTATTCCGATAGCTTCCTCAGTGTTTACAGAAACTATCGAGCTTGTTCGGAAACGCTGCGTTAACACGGACAGGACAGACAGCTCCTTTGCACCATCGGCCAGAGACATTACAGCACAGTGCATTAGCATGCGAGGGTACTTTGACGCTCTGGACTCAATCTTGTTTGGGTAGAAACAGCAGTTTAACATTCTGCGTCGTATGCTTCATCGCATTCAGGAAGAGTCAAGACAGTCTGGCGAACAGGGAACCTGTACAGACGATGAACTCCCTATGAACGAATTATGCCAACGCCACCGACTAGCCAGATTGGCAGACATAACCTCCGGGCTTGTAAGGCAACTTCAATCACTCGGTCAAGAGAGGTTCTCGTCACGATCAATGGGTTGCAACAGTAGTCAAGTTTGGCAAGAGGATTGCAAAGAGCATTCGTTTGACCCTTCTGACGCTGACTCCAACGAGCTGGCCCAGGAGTACCTTCGAATGGCCCATGCGATTGGGTATATTCGGGTTTTACCCGATATTCCAGGTCGACGGCTTCTCATTCCGAAGATTGCCGCTTACTTGCATTTAATATTGAATTCAGAGGACAAAATCGCTCATTTCCAAGACTTTTCGAAGAACGCTCCGTTGAACAAGTGGTTTTGCGCTTGGGAAGTTGCAATCAAAGGCATCCAAGCTCAACACCGGAACCCAATATCTGGCTGTCCAAATCATCAAAACTGCCTCCGGATACAGATTATACCTTGTGCGCCCAATGGACAGAGAACACTCGACTTCTGCATTGTGAAGCTTTCAGAGGCGGAGCAAGAGAAGTAACATGTCATGCCTCACTAGAAGGTATTAAGCATCAAGTTGATAACGCGTCAAGTTGAGGTGGCGGTCACAGCGTCTTTCGGTGTATTCTATCATCAAGCGGTCAAGAAAAGCCAAGCTTGCACAAAGACATAGATCAAATAGATATAGTTGCTTTTGTGCAAAGCATCAACTCATCCATCAGATATTAATAGAAATCTGCTCAGACAATGTTCCACTTGAAACTTGATGCAACACACAAGCCATGGCTATCGTATGTACTAACACGCTTATATACCACTCTGTACCAGTAACCACGAATAAACACATGTCCAGGTCGAGGATGCCTGCATTGGTTCTTCGTCACCTCCCCGGCGGCATGAAAATAAAAATCCAACTCCGCTTGTACCTCGGTGAGACATAGCTTGATGACATGTATGCAATATTACTAAATACTCACAAATCTTGTACTGTATCCATCCGTCATAGAGCCGTGCGTAACGGATGCGTGGCTTCCCGCACTGGTACACTTTTGGGACTTGCGCATTTGTGCCTGAATAAACAAACCACCGTCATACCATAGAGCTCCTTGCTTGGAAACCGTGCGTTCTAAAACGAACCATCAAACTATGCACATCGATATTTTGCGGAAACAGTTTTATACAACATGAGAAAATATTATTCAAGCGTTAAACTATCCTGGGTATGAACTACTGTTGATTATGCGCGCAAGTGTTCAAGCATCCGTGCATTCCATTCCTCATCTCAGACAAAAAAGAACATGTCCGTATAATCTGCATCAAATACGCAACTTCTCATGTACGCTCGTATCTCGTGATACATCTCCCCGTCTATGCAAGCCAGTACCACGCCTTCTGCAACCAGTTCTTGGCAATGCGAGGCTCTTCCGTGGCTTCCAGCTCATCCATCTCCTTCTTGCCGGTGATGACATCAACCTTGTCGATCGGGATGTAGAGAGCGGTTCGGAACCAAAGCTTGTGACCAACATACAGAATGAGGAAGATTGGGAGGGTAATATAAGCAGCGACGAAGTTCTTGGCGTTGAAGGGCATGAATGTCTGGAAACCGTTGGTGATGGTGAGAAGACTGACAACAGTCACCGCAGCATACGTGGCGTATGGTTGGAGCGGAGTCTTGTAAGGTAGTGTGTGCAGCAAGTTGTTGAAGATGAGGGCGCGGCGGAAACGCAGATAAGTGATCATGACAACAATCCAGGCAACAAAACCGGAGATGGTCGAGATATTGGTGAACCAGGTGAAGACCTCGGAACCAGAGTTGGAGACGTTAAGGTAGGCGAGGAGACCAATGGACCATGTGGAAAGGACTGCAACCCAGGGTACACCATTGCGGTTGGTGATGCGGAACAACTTGGGGGCCTGGCCGTTCAGCGCCATGGAGTAGAGAACACGACTGCCCGAGTAGAGGAAGGAATTTCCGGCTGACCAAGCTGAGGTCAGGATGGCGGCATTGATGATGTGGTTCAAAACTGGGATGCCAACGTTCTGAATACCAATGACGAAGGGCGAGGCACTGGCATCGCTTTTGCCGGCCTCGTTCGCTCCGAGCAGTGTTGGGTCGTCCGAGGGCACAATGATACCAATGACAAGGGAGCCGAAACCGTAGAAGATGGCCAGACGCCAGACGAATCGTCGAGCGGCTTTGGGAATGTTGCGTCGTGGAGCAATAGTTTCACCAGCAGCGATAGCAATCAGCTCGGGAGATGTGATGAAGGCGAAACCAGCAGTGACAAAGGCGTGCCAGTAGCCAAGAAAGCGGCCAGTGCTGCCGGAGGCCTTGTATTCGACGAAAGCTCCAGGGGTCTTCCAGTAGTGGAATCCAAGCACGCCGTCCGATTTGGGAGCACCGCCAAAGAAAATGACGACACCAAGAATGATGAGACCCATGATGGTGATGAGCTTGATACTGGCGAACCAAAATTCGGCCTCACCGAAGAAGCTGACGGCGATAATGTTGAGGAAAAGAATAACCACCAAAACGACAGTGATCCATACTGCAATATTGACACTGGCACCCCAGTAGTCAATGATGATACCAGCGGCAGTGGCTTCGGCACCAATGAGAATGGCATATGCGTACCAGTAATTCCAACCAGCGGCAAAACCAAGACTTGGGTCAACAAAGCGATCAACGAAGTACGGAACAGTAATACCGCGCATAGGCAGATACGTGACCATCTCGGCAAGGCAGTTCATCACGACCCAGACAAGCATCATCATGGAGATGTATGCCATGAATAATGGGGCTGGGCCGGTAGATGAGAGAATACCTCCAGAACCGATGAAGAGACCAGTTCCAATGGCACCACCAAGGGCCAAAAATTGAATATGGCGACTCTTCAGTCCTCGCGCCAACTGATCATGCTGCTCAGCCAAGTTATACTCTCTATTCTCAGCCATGGGGCCACCCTCGGAATCGTGGGTGGCATTGGCGCCGTCATGTTTCTCCATGATGCCGTGTGATGGGTGATGCAGTAAGAACGAATGCCGAAATTGCGCAAATTGACGAGAGCTACAAGTGGTCAATGTATTTGCGAAGCTTCAATTGCAATTTTTTTTTTGTCGACTCCTGCGGGCAATAGCAAGAAGTAAAAGATGCAAGTTCTGGGCAGACGCAGTGCGATCCGAATGGGACACACCGGTTTCTGTTTCGTGGCGTCGCAACATAAATACCGGTCACGGCTAAGTGCGCCAAGTGCAGCTATTTCCGGAAGGCCCCAGCTTGGCGGGTTGGTCGCAGTCAAAAGGACAAGTGCTCGGAAGCAACGCCGCCTCAGCAAAGCTCAATGTGAGTCGCAATAAAAATTGATCGCCAATTTCTCTCTGATTGAGGGAGCGACCCGAGGGAAATATATGCAAAGAGGATGGGAGGAAGAGAGAAGTAGAAGAATGGAGACAAGAGAAGATGGGAAAGACCGATGGGCATCGTTGAGGTGCAGGGCAGGAAGTGATAACAAAGTTCGAAAAGTGGGAAGCAGCTCTGGGGCCGACGCCGCTAGCGGCAGCTGGGTCCTTCCTTCCCTGCCTTGACGCAGCCAGAGTGGGACACTTGGCTCGAGTGTGCCTGCCCCAAGATGCTGAATGGCTTAGGCAAGTGTGGGTTGCGAGAGGCTGCGAGAGGCTGCAACAAACAAACACACCAAACAACATTGAACCAGACATGAATTATGCACAAGAGAACGACTGCTCCGTCGGATGACGACAAGGGTCAGCCCAAGCCGTGTCCAGCCTGTGGCCAGATACTAGCCAGACGCCAGTTTTGGTCAACTTTGACAGCCTCGAGTTGGTCAGGTTTGTGATCAAAAGGTGGGGTTTTATGACCGGCCCTGACCTGGCTGACCTGTCGCCACTCTTGGCCTCTTGGTCACTTCTCACCACACGGCACAATCAGCCCAGTGCCATTTCAGAAAAAAAGAGGACATCAATTTGAAGCAGACATGGAGTCGGGGCGGTGGCACAAAGGGCGCACCAGGACAGGGCGATCAGTATTGTCGGACATCACTGGTCTCACAGGAAACGACAAAAATGTATTGCCTACAACTGCGCCAGCGGCTGAGCAGGTATTGTTGCATCAGATGCGACTTACAGACAGCCTCACGAATGCGGCATCAAAGACGATCATGATGCTGCGCCCGGCGACTCTTCGACAATGAACAGACAACGACCATCAGACACTACGCAATGGCTTTCCAGAGCAGCGAACCAACCCCCCACGAATGGCACGATCGGCCCCAAAACTGCCAACAAGGAAGAGGCGCAATCCTTTGGGCCAGGCAACAATTATGCTCCTTGCCTCCTTCGCAGCACAATCATAACGAGGCGTTTGTCGGATGTGGCCCACCGTCTTCCAGAAGCGCCCCAGTGGTCTCCCGACGCTGAACCAATGTTTGAAGAGCACGCGAGTCGTTGAACGGCACCATCCTGGCACATCTTGCTAACCCTCCAGCTTGCGGAGAACTGCGGATCCTATTCTCGACCTTGTTGCGACAAGCCAGTGGGGATGAAGCGCTGTGAGAATAGCCTAGAATTCTTGCTTATCTCAATTTCTCCAGTTTGAAGGTCTAAACGAGCCTAACGAGGGGGCCATTGGTGAAAAGAGTGAAAAGACGGCTCCATCTCGAAACCAATGCCTGTCCTTGAAGATGCGAGATGTTTGAACCGGAGATGAGCATTGTCGTCACAACGATAACCGATTTTCTGTCTCTCCTACCGACTCGGAAGATTTTTATCGCAGCGAACAAGGTGAAATCACCGTTATTCGTCGTCTGACGGCTTGTTGGTCGAAGTTCAAAATCACGTCATAGGCTATTCAAAAGGGAATAGCACGAGCTGCAAGAAGCCATGCGGCGCAAGCCCATCCGCCATGGCATGCAGGTTGGGTTGGTGGGTGCCGGTGGCTTGCGTTCTGTTCTATTGTGGATAACGGATGTCCCGATGAACCCTCGCCTGCATTGTTCTTGTGACGGAGGGTTGTTAATACACGTATGGTCGAGCTTGACGCCAAGTTAACAATGGGTTCTGGGCGAGTTCCAGGTGCTTCCTATTTATTGCGCGAATTATGAAGGGTTCTTTCTGGGATGCCAAGTGTCTCAATTCGGCCCACGCAACCGAACCACACAATGCCAACTTGAGATCTTCGACTTGGTACTCCGTACAGTTCAGTACAGTCGGGCACAAGACTGTCACAATAATGCCAGGATTTGGTCACGAACTGCGCTGACAGTCGGAGTGGAGAAAGCACTAAAGCAACTAAAAACCGTCAAAACCACCATGGTTGTGGAACAGGGTGAGATGGGTGGACGTGATTTTTGTGAAGACGATTCATGTGGCACCATGAATCTCATGCCAAACTCCACATTACAACTGTTGGCCGACACAAGCCGTTTGACGAGGAGCCACTTGGAGTTTCGGTCCCTGTCAACCCCAGCAAATCCTCCGCAGAACTCCCCATACTCCAGATTAGCTACAATCTGGATGAAGAGCCTCGCGGCATATTTCGGTTTATTGGCGTCTAACTCTGATTCCAAGGCGGTTTCGAGAAATTTTCGTAAGAAACTGTGAGTGATCCTTTAATTAACCCTGGCAAGGGACTGGACAGGACTGCACGGCGCAGTACGGTATACTCCTTCTCAGACAACGAACATTGTTTGCACTGTTTCTGCCAGCCTCAACCCTGTCGAACATGTCACTTGCTCCCGGGAAACAGTCATTGTTCTTCCAAAAGCCACCAAATTGCGATGGCCTTACCTCAAGCGGGTTATCAAATGCGTCACGAACTGCCAGTCTATTATTAGTCAAATATCGCTTCAGCTGAATAGCCTCAACGACCACGCGGCCGGCTATCGGCGCACGGTTGCAATCCTGCATGCCTGCATCGTCAGACTCCCGAGTTTACCTCCACACCACATTCTACACACTTCACTTCGGTAGATATCGAATCTCTCCACAACGGGATGCTTGTTGACCATTCTGCCTCCACAGTCTAGAACTCGTCTTTCAATATTAGGTGGGTCTCTGCTTGACTTGCGTTTACATCACCAATTCGGGATTGACAATGTGTCAAGCTCAACTCCAGATGGAGTTACTCTATCGGCAAGACTCGGTAGCTTGCACCTAAACAAGCCCAAGCGTTCTCTGTGCCTTGTGGTTTGGATCTGCAAAATGTCATGACCGGTCTACAAAGAAAGATTGAGGCAAATTGCGCAGCCAATGACCGTTCGTTGTGAATAACACCATGATGGCGTGCGTGCTTTGTGATCGGAGCAGAGGTCCACGATGGGAGCCGCAGCACGGAGTACAAGCCGGTGCTATTAGTAATTACGTCTCGAAAGGACAAGTCAATGGGGCGTCGAGTTATTCGATACCGATGCCGGCGGTGTATTACATTATCACCCCTTCGTGTGTCTGTTTTGTTTTTCTTTACACAACCCCCCGGAGAGTTTTTCATATCAAGGCGCTTTCAGTTCGCCAATGGACGTAGAGATCTCGTCCCGGAGGCTTGGGGAGCACCTATTGTCGACCACCTCTACCCCATGGGGCTCAAAATCACGGAGGCCCAACAGGCACCTGCGTTTGGGCCAAGGTGGTCTCGTGTGTCGGGCTGTGGATGCCATCTTCAATATTGCTTCCCGTATGTCCATGCACCCGGTTGCCAGGGCCGCGATCTGGTATTTTCTGAAGCGCTCTACGAGACTCAAAACTTGGTCTGTATTTGTACTGTACTGCATTTTTCCGACTCGGTCTTTTCCCCCTGACGAGCAAGTTCTCGAATGAGGGCATCATGCGACGATTGTGGATAACGCACCTTGATACAGTAACCCGAATCTTAGTTTCACGCATAGTGAAATCAGTACTGCAAAGCTGTCACGGGCATCAGGCTATCCTTCACGGAGATCACAGACCATGGGGGCTTCATGGTCCCGGTAGTGTTGATTCATCAAGCGGCTGGCCGTTGAACAAAGCAGGCGTGGCTGGTGGCTGCGCTGACCTAGTCAAATTTATGGCTACCGCGGCCAATGTCAGCTCTCCTGTCTTTATTGATAGTTACGGTACTGTGCAGTACTGTACTCGACTAGTTGCAGAGGCTTTCTTTCTCAACTTCGACATGGTGTGAGCCCACGATGATTGAGCCGCCAATCCATCATGACGCGGGCTCGTTGCTGGACACCACTTCATTGCGCCTGGTTTCTTTGTGCACAGGCTGCGTTAATGACCCTTTAATTTGATGCGAAATTACTTGAGAACTGCCCACACGCCATACCGATCTTCTGCCGTCTGGTATATCTGCAGCCAGGCTCCTGCGGCAACATGCATGACCCAACTTGTCAATAAAGTGCCCATCTCAACCACGGCATAGCATAACAAGCCACAGCCTTCCCGATGTTTACAAAACACCAGACTCCTTGGCCCATGCGCTTTATTTGTTTATTTTCTTTTCCATCATGTTACTGTACATCCTGCTGGCCAAAATAGTCCAAGCTGCTGGCAAAATTTTGAAGGGCAGAACAACTAGCCTACCCTATACTTCGTGATAAATTTCATGGACAGTATGCATCGGGGACTAGTACACTATGATTTTCTTTCACAAACACCACGAGAGAGTTTCCAACTTAAATGTCACCTCGTTTACTCGAGTGAGGACCCTGCAACATAAGTCTGAGCGCGATAGACAATATTGTGTCCCTGACTGCGCAGACTCGCTAACTGACCCTTCGTGGTTATAAAAACGGTGCATTTGCCATGCACAGCATGTCGAGTGGAGATTAACGCAACTTGAGACATAGCAAGACGAGTTACAGTCGTGCAATAATCTCAAACAAAGCTTTATGTGATATTGCTGTTGGAGTTGCCGTTCCTGACTCCGATATTGTAGCCCCGACGCTATACTCTGTAAAATGCCAGCTGCAATCGTACATTTATATCTAGCAAGTCATTAATGTGGCATTGGCATGAAGCCCTCATCGTCCAAGTAATACACCAAAGGCAGGTTGCACATGTGGCTTCTGGATTATGGTGCAAGAGCTAGTTGTGTGTTAGCAATTTGTATCCAAGTCTGCACGAAAAATGTATTTCGACTCGAAACTTAGTGTATATGCATGGCTCTCTTCTCTAAACAATTCATTTACGAAATCTAGCTCCCTACAGAGGAGCCACGGAATAAAGAGTCAACTCTCCGTGCATATGTTTAATGGACAGGCTAATCCGCCGGGATATGTAGACGGACGTGCTTCGTCTCAACTTGAGACAGCCTGTACGTTTGACCAAAAAACGCAGAAATGAGACATCACAGGGCCGATTTAACACCTATCACAGACTTGATGTTATCTCACAAAACTTGATTCAATTTACTCTAGGCCTGGCATCATGCCAAAGTTGTACTTGTATAGGTTAGCTGCATAACTGCTGCTCATATCAGAAATATGGAACATAATAATATACACTGACCAGCTAGCGGCAAAGGCTATGACTATCGGTATAGGTTCAGGTTGTATCCAAACAATAATACAGTTACGGGTAGTGAAGAGTCAGATTTATGAAACACTAAGGAGGGAAATACATCAACATAGGCTATCTCAACGGAGTATAACTTTAAATTGTCTCTCTGCATCAGCGGATCGTTCCCTTTTGCAGCTCAAAAGACCTAGCGGTCATTTTCTTTGATAGGCTGTGTGCTGATTGGCTTGTTTTAGCTCCAATTGACTTTACAATGACGAATATCCCGAACGCTAGGCTGCCGGTCGTTCATATGCATATTGACGATGGAACGTATAAAGCGGGACGACGGTCCACGACGCAGACATATGCACTTTGAAGCCATTGCAAGCTGATTTGTACCAAGAAGAGAGCCTTAGTTGTACAACTAGCGTCACAACATGAACTCTGTCTCAGAGCAGGGCATCTTGTATTGTCAATTGTCTGCAGGCGATGCCTCGCGATTGACTCGCTTAATGATAGCACAGAATGGATGTGTGTATGGTGTCTTGGGATTCTAGATTTGATTCGTATATCCATTGAAGAGCACTGCTTGTTTTTATGCGAGCTAACTTGCGGATAGGCGGACAAGTCAATAAGCAGGCATTAGAAGGGGGTGTATGGACTTAGAACATGTCAGTCGGGGATTTTAATGGAACTGTGTCTGACTGCTGAGAGACAACAAGGTAATAGCTTGTTGTTGACGATTATAAACGCTTGACAAATAATGTTCGCAGCTGCTCCTCTGTTGATATGGGGATGTTGACAACTCGGCAGTTTTGCAATCTCCGGTCGATGATAATCAAGTTGAATAACCCACACGAATTGTCGTATTCGACTCGAGTCTCTGGAACAACTGTTCGCAAATGGCCCTACTACAATAAATGATACTTTTGAAGTGTATGTCTCACGGGCATCGGTGTAAGCATATCAGGAACTCCAAGGCGACTTGAAAAGTGATTAAATACAGAGTTCTTCGTTACCATGTATGGTCTCGAGTCTTTATGGCTTCGCCTGCATGGTCTCTCGGAGAATACACCAGTAATGCCTTCACCTGACCAAGGGCAATTCGGTCTGAGGCAGGAAATTTTGATGCAAAGTTCAAATAAAAAATAAGGGCATGGAAACCCGAATCCGTGACGAATCAAAACCGGTAACTTGGATGCGATCTCACACCCTGGTTGCACATGATGCCAACATCGAGACTCACGGCGTGTCTGAAACGCACAGAATAAAATTCGACCACAGTATCTCTCCCAAACGCAGTTGGGATTGGAGGTCCGGCCATATTCATACTCCTTCAACGCAGGAGCAAATGCTCCGGTTGTCTCGTTGGCGAAATGAGGTTATCGCAAGCTGACGGATCAAGCTGCTCTGGAGTCTGGACCCCGGATCCGACTCAGGACAACCTTGTGCCCCGGAGGTTTGCTCCGAACTACCTGGTCTTCTTTTCAACATGAATAACTTCTTGCGGGGCGGGACGACAGCCTAACTTGAAGAGTTCCCGTCGTCGGGTGCCTGGTGAGGTAGGTGGGCCTTGTTCAGGCACGGCGAACGGAGTACTCAAGCAGGGCTTCCTTTTTTGACTGAAGAAGCCGGTGGCGGTGTCAAGGAATATGTTGGCCACAGTGGCTTGACAGGTTGCAATGCGAAGATATTGCTAGGCAACAATTGGTTGTGTTTGCCAGCTCCCTTCGATATTTTGTTCGGTGGAGGTGAAGCAGGTCGGGGCTGCTGAGGTCCCCCAAATGGAAATGCACGGCGAGCTCTTACGCCACACAAAGTGTCAAAGTGGTGAAATATGAAAAAGTCATAGATGACGTGTTGGTGACCAAACTCGCAAACCGATCACCAATAATTTTGGGTCGTTGAGAGATTTCGATGCTTGTGAAGCCACAGCTAAAAGAACTGCTTTGCTGGGATCACCAGCTTTGCGGGGCAAATTTTGCCATCCAGACGGAGTACAGACCGAGTTTAGACACAGAATGTCATATATTTCGTCAACGAAGCAGGGAAAAAATATGATATGAAGGCGATTGGAATCATCACAAGCCATTGTTTGAACCAATCGCACATACGGCCATCTATGGACTCTACTGAGCCATGCAGTGAGCTGTCCATGCAGGGCTTGTGTGGCGTGTGAAGCATCATGTACACATGACATGACGGGTGAAGCCAAGGCAGCCAATGCTAGAGTAAAACAACTTGCAGACAGAGTCTGCTTGTGGTGGGGAAGACGATGGGCCAAGTATGTTGGCCGAAACGATGGCCCTTTTCATGATAATGACCAACTCAGCCACGGGTCATAGACTACGACATCTCGACATTGAGAGATGGAATTTCCCATGAGCACTCGACATAGTCCCTCTTGGACAAGCAAGGTCAATTGAGTTTGTCGAGTGATGCGGGGAGTCGCCCCCTTTATTTGTGGGTAAGATCGCCTGGGTGTAATGACAAATGCTTTGTTCTTTCCTCGGTCTTTAATGATAAGTTGGCTACCCAACATGACTTTCACTGCCGTCACCACAAGGGCCAGGCTTGTTGGGTCGCACCGTGAAGTCGGCAGTGGTTTACACAGTCTCTGCGTACTCAACTGATACCAAGGAATGCGGCAACGCGGCTAGGGGAGGTTGCGAGTGAGCTGCAGAAAATTAGTCAGGTTGTCCTTCTCCAGTTTCAAATATTGAGTCGATGCTAACGCCGACAAACCGCAAATAGTTTGGTGTTTCGCCATCACGATTCGTTGTCAATATGGGTCGACAAGCGTGGCGCCACAACCAAGGACTTGGGCCAAGCCATTGCCTTGAGCGGAGGCTGCATCGACTGTCTCAACTGCTTGACTGCTTCACTGCCCAGTTGCCAGCCTTCACGACCCCATTCCAGGGCCAGTGGATATTCCAACCGCATTTGTTGACTGTGGACAAGCTTGCTTTGGACCCTTTTCCAAGGGACTTCGGCCGCCACGGCTGAGCGCCCCGTAGTGCCACTTTGCCCACTGCCCGCTGCCATATTGCCATCTGAAGCGGAGATGGGTCTTGTTGAAGAGAGGATTGCGGGCGGCGGGTAACAGCTCTGATTAGTTTACTAGTTGCCAGCGGAAGTCACGCGAAGAAGGCTGGTGGCTGTGCGGGCCAGAGTTGAATCCCATGTCGCAGGTTGATACGAAGCGATCTGCCTTTAGCCCTATTGATTGATAAACTTCTTAATTGCCGATTCCAATCATGGGCAATTGCTTGATTTTTCCATGGTGCTTTCGTTGTGTTGCGTAAGTTACCCAGCCACAAGTTGTGGCAAAACCGCCCACACAGTCCGCCCATCGTGTCGATCAGGGCGTGGCTCAACAAGTCTGGCGATCAATTTGGCCACAATTTGCCCCCCCAAAACACCCACCCAGTGCAATTTCGAAGTCGAGGAGCCAGTTTTCTTTCCGGGCCGTTGCTTTGCGCCGTTTCCCCCATCGGCCAGCTTGCCATTCTCGAGCACAGAACGGAGGGGAGAAAAGGGCTTTGGTGTTCTAGAAAAGCGGACCTGGTAGCTTTCCCGTAAGCGCCGCTTTGCCACTCGGCCTATCACATCGACCAGGGAGCATTTGCTCCGGTGCTTCAAGTTGCGTGCCCAATTCGACCTGGATCAGATGTTGCTTGTCCAGCACCGCGAAATGCGGGTGGTGCACGAGTTTTATCAGGTCAAAATGGCTCGGCTTCACCTCTCTTGTTGTTCTTTTGCCTCTGGGAGTTTTGCGAGCTTCCCACATCAGAGTCTTTCCCAGTCGTCCTGGGGGCAAGGTCACTGTTCATACAGTGTGCCCGTAGACTGGTTGACTGCTTGAGCCTCTCAACTCCTCTATACCCCCATTCGTTTACCAAACAGCTCCGGCCTGGGCCCGGAAGGTGGCAACGGTTGGTGTTTTTTGTTCCGTGCGGAAGGCTCTCTCCCCTGCCCGATGCCTCCGCGCATATATCAGTCAGGTCCGAACGGCTCGTCTTCTTCTCCATACTCACTTTACTAGAAGTCAGTCAACCACACTGTGGATGCGGGCAATTTCCTGTCACTCTCTTCTTTCTCTTTGAAGCTCTCGACTTCATGTCAAGGCCACTCGGAGCCGACTTCATCCATGATACGATATCACCTACTACAAGCTCCGACAGGTGGTGAAGGGAATCTCCAGCCACGATAAATGTGCAGGGAGAATACGGCTGAATGCCCAGTTTGCGGGAAAGAGTATCTTGTCTATGTTGCGTTCTGTCATCTTTTCCATCCGCCGTTGTTGGCTTGTCCCAACGGTCTGATCACCGTTCGAGATGATATGCGCGACGGCCAATGTCCAAGTCCAGTCTGTCCAAACAGCCTCCGAGGTGGTTGCAGAGTAATGTAACGCCTAGGATTCAAATTCGACAACACGGTGTTTTTAAAGCAACCGAAGAACGACTACCAAGAAATAACGAACGTTTATGATTAGCAATTTTAATCTTGTTATCAAAGCTTCTTACTGCAAACTCAAAGCTTTTCATTCGTTGTGGGCACTTCGACAACTTGGTCCACACCAGGATACTCTGGCACCTCAAAGTCATATTTCTTTGCGATGGATGGCGAGACGAAGCTGGTGGATGTATAAGCAAATCTTCCATTGTACTGTCAAGCAAGTTGCCACTGTACGTACCGGCCGCCAACGAAATGTCGTCCCTTGAAGTACTTCACCAAAGGCTTCGGCGCCGTCAGACTAACAAGTGCCGTTGGCATGAACGCACTGCCTAATCCTGACTTTGGAGGACCATCTTCAATGTTCCATGACGAAGGGGCGTCAACTGAGGTGATTGGGATTTTTGTTTCTTCTAGCGCTTGGATGACCTTGGGGAACGGCTCGCGGACTTCACCAGAGAAGCTGAAACCTACGTTTGAACGGGTTAGCACGACATTACGACAATAGACAGAGCGAATACCGAACCGAAAATTGCATCGACAACATGATCCGTTGAGTTTAGTGCTGATTGGAAATCATCGACGAAAGGAACCTGGAGGTCTTCGAGCTGTTTAGCCAGACGCTACGAAAACGATAAGTGTCAGCATTGTCATGGTCCACCGGGTTATCTCCACTCCTCCAATATACGAATAAATACCACATGGCGACGGGGTAATACTAGGCCAAACGATCCCATCTTGCCAGCACATTATTTTAGATATGGGACCGGGGATAGACGGTATAGAGAGAGAAAAACGAAATGCAAAAGGGTTTACAAAACAAATATCGGGGGCACAGTGAACGTGCTGGTTTTCCATATTTTGGAACTCACTTGAAACAGTATGCAACTACCAAAGATTACTCACATGATACAACTCATTTTTGCTCCGTTTTGGGTAGAAAATGGTAGGTTGATACCCATAGTAGAAGAGATGTCGAGCGGCCACGAGCCCATCGCCGCCTGCTGGTTGTCAGCTCTAGGCAGTTGAGGAAGAGGGCAGGTTTCACTCACCGTTATTTCCAGGACCACATGCGACAAGAACTCGTCGGCCCTTGTTAAGTGGATGAACTCGATAAACTAGAAAAGGGTCAACATCCCGAAACAACGATCAAGCAGTGTTCAAGACTCACTGGCTTGCGAAACGGATAAACCAGCCAGTTCCATAAGCTGATCAATAGAAAAAGCACAAGTGCTCATAAGTTCCTGGTCCAAAGCCGCAGCGGCCTTGGCGCCCAAAGTCTGTAAAAATGTCATCAGCTCGAAATGTTCCTCGTGTGCTGCCCCAAGCCAACCCATCGCCTCCATGAAATGAGCCTAGAATAGTGGGATCCTGCTACCTTGAGTGTCATATTGGATCTTCAAAAATGTCGAGTGTGTTGAAAAATGATAGATTACAGATGGAGAAGCTCAGTGAAGCAGCCTTGCGTGTCCAAAATGCTGATTCAGTGAGAGAAGTAGTTATGACGGAAGTCCTCAGCCAAGTCGTTCGACTGACATCACCAAGGATGGGATGGGAGCTACCCAACCTCAGTAGCTTTCGGCGCAAGAGCCACCGCCACACCTCATTGGTCGGCACGGCAAAACCAGAATTCCGGGCCAAAAATCCACCCCAGAGCAACCTCTCAATCGAAACTCTGCGATGCGCTCCAACCAGCCATTCAAACAACCTGACCAGCGTCAACGAATTCCGCCATGGTCGTCAAGATCCGACTCGCGCGTTTCGGGCGCCGAAACTCCCCGTTCTACAATATCGTCGTCGCGCACGCTCGGTACGCATGAATTGACGCCCCTTTTCGTGCCTTGCTAACCAGCGAAAATTACAGCACGGCACGCAACTCTCGTCCGCTCGAGGTGCTGGGTACCTACGATCCCGTGCCGAAGCCTGATCCGTACGACAATTCGGGGAAACTGCACAAGGATATCAAGCTGGATACGCATCGGGCCAAGTACTGGATAGGTGTGGGTGCGCAGCCGACAGATACGGCTTGGCGACTGTTGTCGATGGTTGGGATTTTGCCGAAGAAGGAGTTTGGGCCGAAACCTAGTGAGAAGAATGAGACGGTTGATGCGGAGAAGGTGAATATTCGATGAGCCGGGGATTCTTGTGTGGATGGATGGATGCATGGGCATGTTTAATAGACGGTCGCGTGATGGACGCAGTGTATGATACGAGTGTCTAGCATTTAAGGCGTTGGCTTGGATTTTGAATAGCATTGTCTTGTGGGAAATATCATGGGTCAGATGGGTGTTTGTGTTGTGGGATTCAATGAGGTGGCAATATTGGTGAACGTGAAGCTTGCTGTCACCGAACCCAAGTAAAGCGTAGTTGATCTGGTCCAATTGGCTAGGATGCAATGATTGTAAAGACGTAAAGAAATAATAATAACAATGTCGCCTGCCTCATGCCTATGGGGTCTTAGGCCCTCTAACGACCCAACCATAAACCAAAAACCTTGGCATTCAAAACGTCCCAATGGCTTGCTTGCAGCCAATGCTCACCCAAAGAAGACTATCATCTCCAATCATTGAGAAAAAAACAAAGAAAGATATCTATTTTCAATCCTCTCCGAACCGTGTGCCCCGCATGCTCATAAGTACGGTATAAAATCGCTCGTCATCTGTCCTCCTCTTCTGGGTAGTCCAGCGCCCGGCTCTAATGAGACGCTGCAAAAAAGATGTTCATGAACAAGCATACAACCATGACCACCATGCCATAAATAGACAGGGCGAGGGCAAGCTTCCTAACCAAGCCATGGTCAAGATGTTCCAAATCCCATCGCCATTTTCTTCGCCAGCGCCACGGGCTGCGACTTCCTGTTTCTGATGTGCTGCCGAGGGCGCTGGCGCTGCTCTCAGCGAGCGGTGCAGAGTCCTCAATGTCGGACGAGCCGGAGTCTTCCATATCGTCGTCCTCCTTCATAAGCCGCTGGTGATATGAGCTTTCGGGGTCGCTTATTTTATAGTAGAAGAGACCTGGTAAGATGAAACTGATCGATGTCGAACCTGTGCTTCCGACAAACGCAAGCACACGATCCAGACTGCTCACTGACAGGGCGGTGAAATATGCTAGTGTTAAAATGAGGGTGGTAAGAAGTGCGAAGCGAGTATCAGACATGGGGGCGACACTATGGTCACCGCGGGGTGCCGTTGCGGCGGTCACAACCGGGGACGAGGTGCGGCCATTATTGGATTGGGAGCGGCTCGGCCGCCATCTCAGGACGGCATCCAAGGAGGCACGACAAGGATGAACCTGCAGCGGAATGGAGAATAAGACTAAAATAACAATGGCCGCCTTGCCAATGGTGGATGCCACGCCAGTTGGGTCTGATGAGGATTAGCATAAAGCGACTGGGAGCTGTGATGAAGAGCACTTACACATGAGGACAATATTGCCTACAATATCATTGCCAAAGGTGATGTATCCGGTCACAGCAACCACGATATAAATACTGGCAGCTGAGCCAATACTTGAGACAACAACCCGCACCATGCTCGACGGGGAATTGTCCTTGATTTCATTAACAATGGAAAACATCTACTATTGGTCAGCAACTTGCGAATACAGCAGTCTCATCACACATGTACTAACATTCTGGTGACAAGTATAAGCAAAGACAACAATGGGTAGAGCACTCAGTGTTTCCACAGCGCCAGCCCATTTAATGACTCGAATGTTGCCAGGATCAGCGTGAGGGTCAACCGCAAAGTGGTAGATGACCAAAACAATAAGGTATCCGATGGAAACCAACGCAACAAGACTAGTGTACTTGAGCGAATCAAGTCGTCGAAGGAAACTGAGAGGAATAACGAGAAGCATAAATGCCGTGATCCAGAAATGACGGTCCACAAGGTACGGGATCTGATCGGCGTTTCTGTTGAACCCGAGCATAACACCAGGCATCAAGTCTCCGATGATAATCATGTACGAGACGCCTACTCCAAAGCACTTAATAGCAATGGCGGCGTCAAACACGACCGAGGCTTGTGAGTAGGTGATTTGCGAAAGGGCGAAGAAGGATGCAGTTCCGCGTTCGAGATACCGGGCGCATTTTGACTGTAGGTAGAGACCGAAGGCGGCAGTCAAACCAGACCATATTACTAGTAGCACACCAAGCATAATTCCCATGTGGGACAGCACTGAGGGCATCGCCAGGGTGCCAGCGCCGACAACTAAGAGCGCGACGGATTAGATTCGGCGTTGAGAAGCGGGTTGATTAGGAGGGGGTTACGAACTTGTATTCAGCAGATTGACAATGCTGCTAATCGTCGAGGCCTGCCCGTTGTGGCCGCCATCTTTGCCGCCGCGTCGTCGTGTTCTACCGCGAAGTAATTAGCAACTGCCATCGCCCAGAAAGACTTGTTGTCTGGCATGTCGATCTCCGGAGTAGATTCGCACCTTGGCATGTCGCTTCGAGTTCTGGCAGAGTTACCATCCGAAATGGTGGAATAGTTGGGCATAGCAGGCTGATACCGCGCCAACAACACCCAGCACCAGGTGCTGTGTGCGTTTCAGTCGTCGTCGTTGATGTCTGGTCGTCTTTGTCTTCGTCGAAGTCACCTGGCCGGATGATGACTGACCGGCAAGCCACTTTTTCCGTCCTCCTCCTAGCACCGTCCCGGGTGCACTGTCGGAAGCGCGCTCGCGAGTGCGCAAAGCAGTGGGTGCCGCGTGAGAAACGAATGAATAGTCTGAATTTCTCAGACTGGCACACGTCGTCGAGTCGTCGGAGAAGAATCGGCCGGCGCGGCTCGTTTGCGTTGAGGGTTGGATTAAGGGAAAATGGCCGTCAGCCAGCCAGCCGGAATTGACGTCTATGTGGTCACGGCAGATGCACCAGTCTAGATTTGGTTGGTGCCGGCTGGGCGTTGTCGTTGGCTCCAGTCTTCAATGTCAAGGCAAGTTGGTTCCAATCCATGGATGTCACCTCCGATGTCCACTCATGCCAGGCCTTTGCCGCACTTGGCTGGGCTTTTGGCAGGAGATAACACCAGACGCCAGCGGAGCCACCCCGGATACTTGGTCCGGTGCCAACCGCAGCCAATCAGCGTCTGCCATTGCTGAGGCTCGGTGCACTGGACCTTTGGTCACAGGGCGCCAAACAGCAGACACGCATTCAGCATTCAGACACGCAACCGCGCTCCAGATGAAACAGCCAGCATCTACAATTGTCTTGCAAAGTCACATGTGCAGTCCAGAACCGGTCTATCGACAAGATCATTCTCAATTAGCCTCTGAATATTCAACCTGAAGTTTTCACTGTCGCTGGCCCCATGCCAGTCGCCATCGACATGGACAATCCCCTCGATCAAACAACCCTCACCACAATCTCTCTCCTCGAATCGCGACTCCTCCGTATAGAGCATCTCCTCTATGGCCCGACGGCGTCACATCCACCCGTACACCAAGATTCCGCTGTACAAAATATGAGGGACCTGGAGAGACGCTTTTCCATGATGGTATCACATTTCCGCGTCTACAGTGAACTTCTCAACATCTGTGCGTGCCCTTTAAAGCTCCCCTTGACGCATGTCTAACACACGTGCAGACAAATCCAATCCAGACTTCTTCCACAGCCCCAAGGCATCCGAACCGCCATCTCAACTTCCCACCGATGCAATCCAATCTATAGTAATATCACAGGCTTCTGCCTTTTCCTCGGCACTGTCCTCCCTCACAGCCATTCAAGACAGCGTGGTGCCAGATCCGGCCGAGAGCGCAACCCTTATCGGCCTGACGGACAAAATGAAGGCCATGGAGGCAACGCAAATGGCGCAATCGGCCGAGATTTCTGATTTACGGCGGAGGAGCGAGGCGGTCATCCGAGCATGGTACGAGAACGGTGTGCTCGACAACTCTCAGTCTCTTGCAGATGTTGAGACGCGGGTGGAAAGGGTGGAGAAGAAGATCAGGCAAAGGGAAAGGGCAATTGAAGACGCGAAACAAGTTTAAGTTAAAGGAAGAGGCCATCTTTAACAGATTATTTTTATGATATGGCACGCATTGGGTAGGAAATGCGAGCGGCATAGTGCTCGACACTAGGAAAGCTAAAGGTGAGCTTGTAAGATACTTATGATACCCTGTATATTTGAGAAGAGAATAAAGCAACCTTGGATCTTGAAAGCGGCGAGTTGACGGCAGTACATCGCAATGAGACCTCATCGGTTTGTTGGATCCATTAACCACGTTCGCCAGCAATGGCATGGGTGGCATGATTGCACTCAGTCATGCCCATCCATGGAGTCACGTTAGGAACACTGTTCTTCGTATGAATACACCCTTGTCCGTTTGGGCATCTATGCCGTCCGCTAAGGTCTCAAGCCATCAAGCACGACAGCCTGGATCCCGAAAATACCCAATTCGCTTGACTGTGCGAAGGTGCAGGCAAAATATTTACCCGACAGGGCCTAGACATCTTCTGCCTATATCTTTTTCTATCTGACAGCGCAACAGAGGTACCAAGCAAAGGTCAATAATACTTGTCTTTAATTGTAAGATAAAGGGGAAGTATGTACCCCCTAAGTTTGTAGTAGATTATTGATTGCCTACTACCAAGTCATATCCCAGTTTGCGACCTCGCCTGTACCTTCGCACATTCAAATGGTATACAACACTCACCATACAATCGTCACCCTTCCCAGACTCAAAGGTAATTGCCAACGGAGCCATGGCATGTATTGAATACTTCAACTAGCCATATCAAGCCAGAGCTTCTAACCAAAGTAGTGGGTTGTAATCAGAACCATTTACTCAAACTCAGTAATTTCACAGTTGCGTGTACGCAGCATGGCATCTCAATCCAGCACAACTAACTCACAAAAGCAACTAAACCACAACCAAGCGAAGAGACAAACAACTCAACGACTACCGAATCGCAAACCAACAAAGCCAAAACCTCAAATCCGTGGTCACAGGTCGCACTGCAACCGTTTCAAAACGTCCCGGCACAGGCCATCTCCGCGTTTCAGCTACACAACGGCAGTCACGTTCGCCAAGACATGACGGGAAACGTGCCGGGGAATAAACTTTATATCAGGCAATTCCAAATTGATGTTCCAAATCGGAAGTGCTTACGTCTTTGACTGGGCCATTGTACAAGCGTTTCGGCGATTCAAGGGACGAAATATAGTCATGAGAACCTCGATAGGTGAGACAAGAACTTCTTGTGTTAGGTCTTGTTGACCTTTGACCGCATTCTTGCTTGCTGAAGCGGCGATTAGGATTATTTCTGTGTCCGAATCTCTGGACACGTCGTGCCGATCATGCATGAATGTACAGGATGTGATGTGTCAAGATGAAGGTCTTGCAGTTTTGCGGGTGTATACTCTACTATTACCTACCTTGTCAGTATACTGCCCGGGCACGTAACACTCTCCTATAGCATACTCATAAGTACTTAGAATGACATTCATCCAGCACCAACTCACCAGCCATGCCGACATTTCAAACCGCAATCTCCAACCCACCCAAACACTCACACCTAGTCCCCCTCAACAATAACCCTCGAACACTCCAACTCCCTCAACATCCCCATCCTCCCCCTAAACCTCTCCAAACTCCCAGGATACATCCTCGTCTCATCCAAAAACCTCACCACTTCCGCCCCCGGAAACGCCTCCTAGACAAATTAGCCGCCATCTAACCCAAATCAAGGAGCCCACGTACCGCAACCTGCCCCAATATCCCATCCCACTCCCTCCTCCTAACAAAATACGTCACCGGCTCATCCTCATAATGCGGATCAAGCTCCACAATCTTCACGCCCGGCGCCGCAATCGTCGGCACAAACACCTCTCCGAAATCCATGTACAGCGTGATTCTCTCCTGCGGAAAGACGCAGCCCTCCAGTGCGGCGTTCACTTCGTCGTGGTTGCTTTGGCTGGCAAGTCGTAATGGGATTCTTGGTAAGAAGTTGATGTAGTATTGTCGACGGTGCGGTTGTATGCGAGATAAGAGGTGGGAGTTTCCGGTGCGGGAGAAGTAGTAGGCGAATGTGTCGTTGGACCAGAGGATGGGGGAGGCGGCGTGGAACCATGTTTTGCAGACGAGTGTGCAGCGGCGGAGGACGCCATTTTGGGTGTAGCCTGCTTGGGGGAGGTTGTTTGTGTTATATTCAGGAGCTTTTTCTACATCTTCGTCTGTTGGTTGGAGTGGTTGTGGTTCTGGACACGGATTGTTGGGGGTGATTGAATCGGTGAACGGGTGGCAGAGTGTGATGCTGCCACGGCGTGTTCTTTCTAGGGATTCCCCGAATGTAGTGCTTCCGCCACACATTTCTTCATATGCGGCATCTTCATCGAATTCCTCCTCGAGGTAGTACGTCTCGGAGATGATGTGTTCGAAGATGTTGGTCAGAATCTCTGGCAGCAGCAGTGCTCTGTGGGTTGCTGACGTGGCGGGTGTAGCCATGGTGCAAAGATTTGCTGTAATCACCAATACTCATCGGATCAAGTGTAATTACATCTACTTATAAGTTACCGTCTGTGTTGTTCGTTTTGGTGTTGAGTTGTGGCCAAGTTGGTCAAATATCAATGAGAGCTAGTCTTGCTTGGGAAATACCGACCTTCGGCTGGCGCAGCGACACAAGCCTAAATTTACAACGGTACATTATGGTGAACAAGGCAAGGAAACTGATTGAATCTACAACGACGAGCCTAAGAGGTGACAAGTGTTGTTGAATAGCATGCTCGTTGACTTGGAAGTGTTCTTGGTCGGTTAATTGATCAGCCAATCACGACACACTCTCCATCAGCGGTCTTCGCCCACCAGCGCTGGATTGACTCACCTCACCCATCGCTGAGCCGCATTGAATTAGAAAGATCTCAGCAGAATCAACTGTCGTTCGCAACGGAAAGATGGACCCGTCAACTGGAGAATGGCCAGGGTTTCAAATGGCCGCCGTTTCAAAGCACAAACCCACTACTGCTCATCACAAGCGTCGTTTCAAGCGACCCGGGTGGATCATTTATTGGAGCCATGGGCATGAAGAATCATGAGTGTTGAGGTCGATTTGCCAACGCATCACGATCCTTCGTTGTCCTTTCTCCTTCATTCGGTGCACCACTAAGAAGGCATTTTGCAAAGTGAGCAATATGTTCAACTTTGTCGGAGTCTGTTGGTATCCATCAGTCAAACGACGCCAAATTTCACCAGCCCTCGAATGGATCGGTGGCAAACTTGGATCGTTATGAAGAGGAATGCTACAGAGTAGCCCTTCTCTACATCGTGACGGTGGACGCCTAGCCTGAAAACTTCTCGTTGTTTCAAGGCACTCCGGATCATCTGACCTGATCGTCGGCCATGGCCAAACTCCGAGGCGCGAACTGCCATATCCTCAAACAGCGCGCCAAACGGTTCAACAGACGTTGGAGCCTTATCTATTGTCTAGCCGCTTTGATCTTCTATCATGGTGTCTGAGGAGTTTGGAGCTCAAACAATAACGGCTCAACTTTTGGTTCTGGTGCAACCTTGATAGCGGTGTAGTGGGAGGTGGCTAAGACCATCCAGCGCGGCTGAGAGACCAGCACAAGACTGTTTTTGGGGTCTGCATTTAAACCGTCAAACATATCACGGTTTTGTTCATTTTGTTCTATCAGTTGGCCGATTGACCGTATACCGCCACTTATCCTGACGGCTCGCCCGCATCTTGCAGGAAAAAGGCTGATCAGGAGTACAAAATCACCGCATACGGATTCGGATCCATTTTGAACCAAGCCTTGCAGAGATCAGATGTATATTGTGTAACCACAAGAGATGGTGGGCAGAAGAAAAGCCGCCAGGAACCAGACAGCCCAGCCATGCCATCTCGTAGGACGGATCCACCCTCATGCTGCTGAAACACCTTGGTGGTGGGCTTGCGGCGCCAGGCTGAACGACTGAAATGCCTGTGGTCTGCTTCCCCTGGACCCGGGGCAGGGATCATGGCCGGCATCAACGGAAGGCGGGGAGCCTATCACAAGCCATGGCTATCTGCTTTTTGCTCATTGCGGCCGTTGTATCTCAGACTCGGCGAGCACTGGCCATGTGGTTAATATTCTAGGGCTCGAAAATATCTGTGT
This sequence comes from Pochonia chlamydosporia 170, assembly GCF_001653235.2. Lineage (NCBI taxonomy): Eukaryota > Fungi > Ascomycota > Sordariomycetes > Hypocreales > Clavicipitaceae > Pochonia > Pochonia chlamydosporia. Next base: position 4,441,887 of record NC_035793.1, read on the forward strand.
GACTTGGAAAAAAAAAAAAAGGTTGGTCAGTTGTGTCTTTTGAGATCTGTGATGCAGTACGGAGGACTCGGCAGATTGGTTCAAAGTTGAGAATCGCTAAAATCGTGTGGTACGTGGTACTCACTCTCTATTATTGGCGTCTGGTTTATTATTATAGTTGGTGCGCGCGTGACAATAGAAAGGATTGCATGCCGCAGCTGGACTTTGTGTTGCGAGCTAAGACCCGGGGGTCAGTCAGCCATTTGCCTTTTTGCACAAACGAGTTGGCGTCTCAGGGCAAAAAAAAGCAGATCATGATTGTCACAAATCTTCCCCCGATGATCTTTGTGTTTGCCCCGTCAGGTGGATTTGACGCCAGGAGAAATATTCATAGAGTACTCCGCAGATGTCAGGATGTCCTGAGTTCGCGGAGGATTCGTGCAAGATGGACGGGCCGGCAAATGGCAGCGAGATGCAGGGGAAGGGAAGCCATGCATGAGAGAACCAGCCAATTTGTCGTCTGGAGCAAGGCACGGCTTCACCCACATTCCATTCAAAGGCGTGGGCTGCCTGCCAGTACCAACAATGCGGAGGACAATCCTGTTGTTCGCCCTCCATTCCAGGGGATGGCCGCTAGTTCGGTTGGTTGTTGGTACCAAGCAGCATTTGAGGTTTTGGCGCGACACGGACGTGGTGCGATCCGAACGAGGCAGACGTGGCTTTCATCAATAGTGTATCAAAGACGAGGACGAGTTGACGATGCAATGACGTCTCATCTCGTCTTTCGGCATGAATGCCAGAAAAGTAATTTTTTCGTGCTTTTTTGGGTATCAGAGTGATGGCGAATGACCCAAAAGGACTGGTCAGGATGGCATGGTTGGCCCCTTTGTGCAGAAAGCCCCCTTCGCCCCTTTTGCTTGGCTGCATCACAGAGTCGTGCTGGGGACATTTCCTCACGACTCTGGTCGGAGTAATCAGTGATTTGTGTTGCAGCGAGATGCGGACAGCTATCGAGTTCGAGCTAGCCAAAAGAGTTTGCGTCCATGTCTGGTGGCTGTTGTGCTGTCTCCCTGTTGCCAACCACCACGACGTCGAGGAACAGACATGGAGAAGATGGCAGAGATGGGTGGCCAGGGTCAGGAGGAGGAGCAGGATCAAGACCAGGATAGCACAGCCAACTTGAACCCATGCATATCCATGCAATCCATGCCATGCCACGCCATGGCACCCGCATCCGTGTCCATTCAATTCAATCAACCAGGCCTTGCTAAAGAATTTCATCTTGGCTGGCCAAGTGAGACTCGGAGCATCCTAGCCTTTCGTCTCGCGTATATCCGGAGCATCATCAATCGGTGTCTCTCTTCCAGCTTCCGCGTCAGTCAATCGATCTCGCCAACTCCTCTGTGCTCTGGAACATGATGAATCTAGTCTGGTGCACCGCCACTTGACTATCGCCCCTGACGTGCGTGTCTTCAAGTTCGCGTTTGTGTGCAACAAATGCACCAACGGTGATGTCAAGCCAACTACTCCGTACTCCGTACTCCATCACATTCTCTTTTGGCACGCACATTTCTTGCCTTGCCTTGCCTTGCCCTGCCTCCTCGTGCCGCTTGGCCTCGTGTCTCGTCTTGTCTTTTCGTCCACAACCAGACCTCCCACCCCGGTTTTCTCCATCCTTTAACAATTGTGTTACCGCCGCTTTCTCTCCCACATCGCACCGTTTTGGCGTCTTCCTTTTTACTTTCCCTTCTCATTCTTCCTCCAAGGCTTTGCTCTCTTGTCCCTCCCGCCGTTCGTCCTGCTTCAGCAATTCTCCCATCCGTCCTCAATAATTTACGATAATCCCGACTCGGCTTCATCGCTTGTAATCCAACCTTATCCCTGCCATCAACGTCCAACCATCTCCACCGTCATCCTGTGGCGCGAATTAGGCCTTGTCAGCCCAGCAAGGAACCCACTCAAACACCTTGAGCAGCAATCTCTTGCTCTGCCACGGTCAATGCCCAGTGCAGCGAGCCATCGGGCTGTGTGCTAAATTTATTCGCCCAAGCAAAATCAGACCAGACAAGGCCATCCACCACTCGACCGCCCAAGGCCGAAGCAGTCAAGTCCGTGAGCTGTGCTTGCTGACGCCTGGCACCAAAAAGCCGACCACTCGCTCCACGTATTGGCAATACAGCCACCCACTCATCACTCGCCCTGTCATAGTTTGTTGCTGTCTGACGCCAACCAGCACAAGACAGACGCACACAAGCACCGGCCACACACAGCCAGACTCCCACGGACAAAGCAGCAGGAGACGCCCTCACTCACCCCAAACCAAACCTAGCCGCGGAGCCACTCACTCCTTGTCTCACTCTCTCGCCATCCAGAGTTTTCCTTTCTTCCTTCTTCCGCTCCATCCAGCCCGCCGCCTGATCGACCATCGACGGTTCTTGACGACCCGACCCTTCGCTCCAACGGCTGCGAATCGCCAATTTTAATTAACTAGAGCCTCTCGCTGCTCCGTCGCTCATTTATCCACGACTCCCTCAAACTATTTCGATTCGATTGCGGCTGTGCCGGACCGATCCCATCAGGCCACACGCTGAAATCGGCCTTTGTTTCTTCTCCTTCAATCCACGCAAGCTTTCCTGTCATCTCGTCCCTGCGCGCGCGCTCACTGCTGCCAGACAGCGCTCTGTATTCGGCTGCGTGATACGATTCGGCTTCATCTTGTCTCAATTTTCGAGTTTTAATAGCCGCCCTACTCTACCGTCCGGTTTACTTCCTCGCTGTCCCTCATGCCAGGCTACAATTCGCAGTATTCCCCGTCACTAGTGAAAATGGAACACTCACGACAATACGGCGGCCGAAAGCGAATGTCATTGGGCAACATTCTCGGTGACCCTTTTGCGCTGGCTACCATTTCCATTTCTCTTGTTGGTCCTCCCTTTTCCGCCCATTGGCTCAGCACATGTTTCGGCACTGTTAGAGCTGGTGTGGAATTGCTCTCTCCATTTCGCTAACCAACGTGTACATAGCTTGCTTGGTTTATTACCTTTATCTCCTGCGTCATTGCACAAGTCCAGGCCAATCAAAAGAAGGGACTTCCCGCCTCTGACAACCCCGACGGCAACTTTCCGCCATTCGCTTGGTGGGCAGTCGTGTACAGCTTGTTTCTCATCATCGGCGTCTTCGTCGTCGTCGCTAGCGATGCTATCCAGACCTACCACGTTGCCGTTACCGGCTATCTCGCTGGAGGAATGGTCCTGGTGACCTCTGGGGTTAACTCGCTAGTGTATTCCAAGAATGGTGCCAGGGAGGCCGCGGCTGCTGGTTTCATTCTTTTGTCCATGGTGGTGATTGTCTGGATCTTCTACTTTGGTTCAACACCATCCTCAACACCCCGAGCGTTCTTGGATTCATTTGCCCTTACGAAGGACTCTTCCGCAGTGCACAGCCAAGCAATGAATGGATATGGTGGTACTGGCCGACCCGAAACGTCCAACTCGGTCCAACCACCGCAAATGTACACATCCGCCCAACTCAACGGTTTCGAGAACCCTTCGCCTGTGGGCGGTGCTTCTCAGGCTCCACCAGCCCCCAGCATGCCTTCATACGGCAACAACACATTGCAACCGAACAGCAAGCCCAACGACGAAGAGGTGCTGCCCCCCACCGAGTATCCTTATCAGGCCAAAGCCATCTACAGCTACGAGGCCAACCCTTCAGATGCAAACGAGATTTCCTTCAACAAGCACGAAATCCTGGATGTATCGGACGTCAGTGGACGCTGGTGGCAAGCAAGGAGACGAGGCACTGGCGAAACCGGCATCGCTCCCAGCAACTACCTCATACTGTTATGAGCTAACGACGAGAAAAACGTACACATACATTAAATCTTCCAGCACAGCGAGCATGATGAAGAATGGCCATGATCCGGGACGCAGAGCACCAAACAAAAACACCCTTATATATCCTATCGTTGGGCTCAGACCCTGACTACTCAGCGGATTAGTTGCCAAACCTTGGCTGCGGCTTCACTGTTCGCTCAAGGACCGCCCCGAAGCGATGACTTCCGGACCATCTCATCTCTCATGCTTGATTTTACTTTCCCGCTCTTCGAATTTGTCGTTTCTGTCTCTTCTACAAACCCCTTCCTTGACTTCTTTTTATATTTTTCGCAAACGCACTCGGGTTACTGGGACATGTATTGGATGGAGTACATTTGGACGATGATCCCCACATTGGCGCTGGCAGAAAAGCACCTCTGCCACATTAGCCTTGGTTTTTCTTGATTTTTCTACTTTTTACTTTTTCTATCATCTTGTTTATTTTTCCAACATTGTTGTAGCTCTCGAACACGGGATGGGGAAGCCACTGTTATGAAATGACCTACGGGTCTAGTAGTGGTCTGGCATGGAGGCATGGATTCGTCAGCATCCCGAATGACATTAAGGCCCGAGACTGGGAACATGCAAAGAGGAGGTTGTGCGACACGTGTATATTGAGGTCGCGTGTGATTTGGTGTATTGAGCCTTGAGGTGATGGGTACCAGTCCATAGTCAATAAAGGTGAAAAGTCAATTCATATGGGTGTAATGTGAGGTGCAACTTGAACTCGGAGTGTTTCCTAAGTCTCATCATACGCTCAGATCTTGATTGTATTTACCCACAAGCTCTGCGATGTATTGATTTCTCATCTCACAACCCCAAGTAAGTAAGCAAGCCTCAACTTGACCCCCTCAACCGACAACCTTCCTTGGATTCGCATACACTACGAACACCAACATTAGCTCAGTTCCAGTGGAGACATAACTCAACCCCATCTCGTACAGTCCATCCCTTCCCTGCCGCCACTCACAACGACAATCCTCTCATCAAAAGCGCGGGGATAGTGGAGATGTAACCAACGACACAATCGTCATGGATGTTCGAGGGGAACTACGGAACTACCCAATACCAATTCATACCGTCTAAACCAGAACCTCGGCTCGGGAAATAAGCATCTAGATCAATGTAGATCAGCGTCCATCCCCAGAATCACCTAAACACCAAAATCACATAAAAGCCATCACCCACCCAAACCAAGTACACCAACACATCACCATCAAAATGCTCCTCTCTCTGCTCCTCCTCCCCGTAACCACGGCCCTCCAAGCCGCCAACTTCAACATCTCAACCCCCCTCGCCGAAGCCCACGCCTGCACAGCCCCCTGCCAGCGCCGTCTAAACAACACCATCCCCGCGGACATATCCCTCGTAGGCCTCAACCTCAACCCCTTCTACACCACCGCCGCCAACTTCTCCTCCTCCCTACCCCCAGGCCAGATCCTCAAACTCCAGCCCGTGGACCCTTCAACACTGACTATCGACGGCGGCGCAACCATCTTCCGCATCCAGTACACATCTCTCGACTTTGACAACTCCACCGTCCCGGTGACAGGCTTCATTGCCTTTCCCTACACGCCGCATTTCTCTCCTCAAACTTCCCCTCACAAACCAAAATACAGACTCGCGGCGTTTGCCCACGGCACAATTGGCATATTCCCCGGGTGCGCGCCGTCCAACGGTCCCGCCCTCTACGACTATTCTACATGGCAGCCCGTCCTGGAGCGCGGCTATGCCGTCGTGGCAACAGACTACGCCGGCCTAGGGAACAACTACACCACACACAAGTATCTCAGCTTCCCAGCCCACGTACACGACATATACTACGCCGTGGAAGCAGCACGCTCCCTCTTCCCCACGTCCTTCACCAAAGAATGGATCTCGTTCGGCCACTCCCAAGGCGGAGGAGCAGTCTGGAAACTCGCAGAGAGCAAACACGCCCACAAACACTCAAACTACCTAGGCAGCGTGGCCATCGCCCCCGCCACATTCTTCATCCACCAGCTCCTCGACTCCCTCAACTCAACTTCCGAAAAAGGCGTCGGCGCCGGCTTCCTACCATACTTGCCCATCGCAGCGCAGCGCGTCATCCCCACGTACAAAGAGGAGATTCTATCGCCCGTGCTACGAAACAGGACACAGCTAGCCATCAAGGCGCAGTTATGTCTGAATACGGTGCTCGGACTGAGTCTGGACCTCAACGCCAGTGAGATTGTGTCCGTGGCCGGCGCAAAGAGAGATATACCCACGCTGTTGAGGTGGGAGGGGATGGTTGCGCCTGCGCAGGGGGTAAAGACTTCCGCGCCGGTTTTTGTAGTCCAGGGCCAGAATGATACGGCTGTGTCGTGGAGGACGACGGTTCAGGCGTGGGAAAGGTCGTGTGGTGTGGGTAATGAGGTGCATTTGAGGTTGTTTCCTACGCAGGGACATCGGCCGAGTTTGACGGCTGGGGCGGCGGAGTGGCTTGGCTGGATGGATTATCGGTTTGAGAGGAGAGGAGAGACGGAGGGGGATGGGAGGTGTAGCAAGGTTGTGAGGGCGCCGTTTAATATTGAGTATGTTAGGGCTCCTACGGATTTGGACTTGAAGCCGTTTCTGCGGTAGCGGATGAGGTGTAGGATTGGAAGAAATATTGTGAAGGAGGCGGGAAATTGGTGGTGAGATGATGATTTATGAATGTGATATTGGCTGTACAAGGTCATCTGTGCGGAAGAGATGAAATGATAATAATCATGATCTATCTATGTGAACCTTGCTATATGGGTGACATCTAATTCAGGTATCCGAGGCGGCTGGTGATAATAACGCAGTCTTGCCTTATCCGCATGAAAATATCTCTCTCCGCTCAGATTGGTGGTAGATAGCCAGCTTTAATTCTTCATCTCAAGATACAGACACCTCAGTTCTACCGGGTCCCAGCCTCCAATACCGGTGGCAGTCGCCAAGCTCGTTTGGCTCGCGGCCAAGTCACATCCGAGTCACTGCTCGGTGGTGAAGTCAAGATGAAATCACATCTCACATTGCATCAGGTCAAGAGTCGGCATACATCCGGAAGACCCGGCCAACTGCTATACCCGACAGATTGACCCGCATCTTCGGTGCTGCATGAAAGTGAGACCTCAGCATGACGAATCCTCTTAGTCGAGGAGCTGAACATTGTGGGTGATTGTGCCTCTAGCCGTGCTGGCGGCAGTGGCCGGCTATCAACATACCAGTCATGTTGCCTCCGCTGCGTTGGGCTGAACTGCACAGCGCTAAGCAGACTGCCGCCTCGACTTCCCATTGCGGCTTTGCCTTCATTTGTGATGTCTCATTCGGCTCAGTTCAAGACAATTTCGAACAGCTCCCTGACAAGTGGCAGGCTAGTTCGCCACACCAATGAGCTATAGGGGCACCTGCACATGGCCACTCGCCAGGCTGGCATGATTATCGTCCCATCGTCGGCCATCACAAAGAAGTAGGCTAGACTACTAGTCATCGTAACTACTGGCCATTATGTGTCAAGTCGCTTCCGCAATTCCCGTTCTTTTTGTAGAACCTCAAGTTCTAGCCGTTCCACTCCATAGCGGAGCGCTTCTTTGCGTTGGCGAACAATGCGTGCTCTTAGCTTGTCTTCCCCGGTCAATTTGCGACCCTTGGCCGCCGTCTTTTTATCGCCGTCTTCGGGTCGGGAAAGACGGCCCTGTTGAAGTTCTGCTCGAGCCTTGAGAGTTTCAATTCGTCGTTCTTGTCGTTCAATTTGTGCGTCAGCTCGAGAAAGTAAGAGTGCAATGTACGGTCCGATCTCGTCTCGGAGTGAGGCTTCAGCAGTAGCAAGCGTTGTTTGTGGAATAAGTTCGTAGTGCTATTGGGTTTGCATCGTCAGGATTGCAGCCAAGAACAAGCTTTCAATGTGTTGCACATACTCTGACAGTCTTCAAAACCTTGATGAGTCGTGGAAAGTCGGATACACCGCCATCCAGCGTCTCTACCGACGATTCAAGAAACCTGAGGGAGCTGCGCAACGATGAGACGCAGTCGGCATATGATGCCGGACCGGGGGCGGAGGCCGTCGTGGCCATTTCTGAAGGGGGCGGTGGCAGGGGGACTCTCGGAGACGTCTCGAACGCAGAGGGCTCACGATGTCCTGCGCTGGGTGTTGATTTCGTTGCCGCGACGGATACCACAAGTCGGAGGATCGTGAGAAATAGCAGTGTGTTGTAGCTCGTACGTAAAATCGCGAAGACCGCAAATGCACCAAGAATGCGGACTTTTGTCTCGTCGCAATAAGACAGCTGCGCAGGGGCACAGCGAAGGGGCCGGCTGGGGGAGGGCGGCCAAAAACTCACGATGCTTCAAATGTTGTTGTGGTTGTTGAGTCGAGCTCGAGTGGAGCGCTGGTCGAGGCACAACAGCGCGTCTCAAAAAGAACAGACCAGTTGACGCTTGACCAGCTTGCGATAGGTGGCAGCCAGGGCCCACCGTTAGCGCCACAAACAGGGTCCCACTTGCCTATTTCAGTTCTTTCTCGTTCCTGAGGCCTTGCCAGGCACTGCGATGGCCGGGGGGACTCGGTCGCGGGGTGCTGGTGATGCTGCATCTACGAGGCAGGTGTGAGCGAGCAAGAGGTTGGCAATCAGAGGCACACGCATGATAAATGTTGAGAGCTTCATGGCATCTGCATCTACTCTTGAAGTACTCCGCACTCTGGTAGAGATCTGCATTTCATCTTGTACGTCGTGACTGAGGAACCGCTTAAACACAGAAGGGGTTCTGTTTCATTTTGCTGTATTCCGTTGGCATCCACACCTCGGGCAGGGTGTCAGCTTGCCAGAGGAACATTGAATTCTTTTCAATTTCCATCATCATATGTGCCCGCATCAGCGCCCCAACTTTGCGAACTAACATTGAGATAATCATTCAGTGTGAGTCCTTCCACCCTTCACTATATTAAATATATCCCAATAGGATAGGGCTTTGGAAACAAGGATTTGGGTATCTTGAGCGAGCTAATCCACGGCCACGACCCTGTCTCGGACTTTGCGATGGTGTGGAAGATTCACCCGATGGCAGCAATCGACCTCGAAGCGACACTTGTCGGCGAATATGGTTCAACCGTCTTTCACCGGTTCATCCATATTCTTCTTGAATGCCCAACATGTCCAACTTGTCATAGTTGACACTTGGTCATGCATCTCAACTGTTGCAAAGGATTTCCTCAGGATTCAGCGTGCGGGAACTCGTGTTGCCCACGGCCGGATGACTAATCGCAGTAACAACCTCAAAGCTCAACTCTCCACCACTCTTCTCGCCTTCTTCTATGTCTCACCATCTACACGAGCTTATTTGCACTGGAATGCTGTCAAATGCATGCCAGATCTTTGCTTTTACGATGATGACTTGCCGGCCACCCTCTTTTTTTTGTTGGCCCAGCTGTCTCCTCGCCACAGCCTGTCCACCATCCTCCTAGACAGGTTGTCACCTTCAGTAAGGCCGGGATGCCTTCCCCCCATGGAACAGGAAGATACACAGACATACCCACGTTTTGGTGCAACATCTTATTCGATACCGAGATCTCTTGCAGATGCCTTGAGTTATAATTAACTGACTGTCCTGCTTCTATATATGTCAGATCTCTCAACCGTATTCCCGGTGCATCGCTTCTTCATCATCGTCATCGCCTCTGGTAATTGTCGCCGGACCATGTCTCTGGCATAAGCTCAACAATCGCTGCGTCGTTTGTCACTTGACCGAGCATCGTGTTGACAAGGCATGTAACGCAGCATGCCAGCTGCTTGGGTGCGGTCTCCCCGGCTGCGGCACATGAAGCCATCGTGACCGATTTGGGCTAATGGCCACTCGTCAGCACATCAAGGCGGTGCATCGTGAGATTGGTCGTGGGAGGATACGCCTCCCAAGCATGTTATGACCCAATGATGCAGCCAATCCTCCCTTGCCGAGTGAGACCTTCACCCATCCCCCCATGCACTTACCAGCCCACCCAAACCCCAGAGATTTTACCCATATAATGCGGAGTGCCCGCCGGTCTTTGTCTTTCTGGCCGTTGTCTACAGGCAGGCAAGCTCTTGTGTGGGTTGTTTCTCTTGTGGGTGAGTATGTATGCACCTGAGCTCGTGGCCACTATCCACGGCTGCCACCATCCCCAACTGGGATATTATCCCCAAATTTTCGCATGGCTCACCTGCCGGCAGCTGCAGCTGCCTATGGTGTCCATGATCATGGCTTGCGATTCCTTAACGAAGAATGGAACGACAGCATATCCAACGGAAACCCTTTCACTCTGAAATGGAATCAATCGTTGGTCAAGTATGGCGCTGAGCTGGGACTCTTCAAGGTTTCCTATCCTGCTGATGGCGTTGTTGTTTACGACTTGGTAGCCAACTTAACTGGTGTGTACCCTGGCTTATTCCCTTGAACGTTTCAACTCACTGATAGAGTGGTGTGATAGATTCCATGGAAGACGCATCTTGTGTGTGGACACCAGAGGCATTGGAGAATGAACTGTACGCCGTCTGGCTTACCAACGGCCAACATGTCCATCGAAACTGGACTCTTTCTCCTCCCTGGATCCCAAAAGAAGAAGTAAGTCTATCTCTATATTCTTCACTTGGCGTGGCATCTTATCGCATATGCTGCGTCTAATTCTATCCATCCATGCACAATATTCAAGATACCAAACTCTTCATATGCCTAACGACAACGTGCTCAAGTCTAGGCCCCGTTTGCATTGGGCAGCACCTATCATCATCGTTGTTGTCTGTCTCCTAGTTCTCTACGCCATATGTTTGTCGATATACCTTGCATATCGTCGGCGGAAACGAGAAAAACGAGCAAAGGAGGACGCCACTCCACACCAGGATGTGAGCCGGAACAACTCTGTTGATTCTGCCATCACGGTGCAGACAGTCACGGAGTCCGAAGAAGGCGTCAAGTCAAAACCTAGTATCTGGCTCATCACTCACCCGCCTGAAGAGCAAGACATCACTACTGGAGAACTCTGGAAGGATGACGACACAGTCGTGGAGCCTGTTGGCCGTGGCGACAGATCAGCTCTGCAATCACCTGTATAGCTGGCACGCACATTTTGGTTGCATAGAATAAAAGGAGGCGCTTGCATTAACTATAATACCTCGAGGTCTTGACGGTAGAGACGGAAACAAGAGTCTATAGGGCATGAGTGCGTATGTACTATTCATTTGGCAATTTTTTATGTTGGTATGCATTGGGGTAAAAAAACAAGGGAAATCGGTGTTTGGGAATTGATGGACATGTATAAAGAATACCTGATGATTGGAGGGTCTCAATGCTTGCTTCAAGATTTAGCAAAACATTGTGACACTGGCAGTTCAACTTTGGAATTGAATCAGATTTATGCTGGAATAGTTGGTTATAGTTGCCAAGTGACGATGTGCATGTATCAAGAGCCGTACCGTGGTACACAATTAGCCACCCATACGCCCGCCATGTGACAAGCATTAGAGGGACATCTTCAATTATGATCAGGCCATGGAGATGCCTAATCAGCAGAATAAACACCACTGGTTTGGATATTTAAGGGAGCGCCACCGACTGACGGCACTGGTGTAGGGTAAGATCAACTCCCCCGACTTTAGGAGCCAACAGCAAGTACAAGACGTTCAAACCATTTTCATCAAACGGACCCCTAAATAAGGTTAGGTATTGCCACCTGGAGTTTTAAAGAAGCCACGTGTGCACGGCTGACGCGGGCTGGACGTAACTATGAAGCCCAACCAGAATCATTACACATTCTTCGAACCAAGAGCGGTTTTATGTTGACTTTAAATAGACGTCTGCTAGCTTGGAGTCAAAACCTCATTTATACAAGGGAGAAGTCTACTTCGTAATCTACTCAGAATCACTATCCTCTTCCTCATCATCTTCAATATTCAGGCCCATACTCTGCACTACGCCCGGAGGAACAGCATACATGACACCCATTGCCACCACACCCAGGGCACTAACCGCCGGACTCTCAAGCTGGAAATTCTTTCCCCAGAACTTGAACACGTCTGCTCCTCGTCGACCCATTCGATCTGGTCCCTGAGCGGAGTTGATTGCCTTCCTTTGGGCCTTGGCATAAGCCTCGAGGAGTTGTGTCCAATGCTCGTGACTTCGCTGATGGGCTGCTTCTTGGTCCTGGGGAGTTTCGATGGTTTTCACAGCAGGGTGAGAGGATATGTGGATGGAAGGAGAAGAGTTTCTTTGGGCACTGGATGAGTGTAGTACTTCTAGCTCTTTGTGGGTTAGCTGTTGTGAAGATGCATAAAGGCGCAAAACGTACTGTTCTCATCATTCAGCGTTCTAACGCTTTCGCAGTACCAGCATATGCACTCCGAGTATGGAGCCGAGTACTTGGCCATATAAGCCTGGCATGTCCATTCAAAAGAAGTGCTTAGCAGAGTTTCGTCCATGTTATCAGTATGATCTAAGATGGAACCCATTTTCTTCACTGTCCATGCTGCGTAGCTCCTTGGACCCAAGATGTGTGTATGCCACGCCAAGTCAATGTCTACTGTGGGAATCGCAACACGATCGGGGTGAGCAGCTTGCAAGTCCATGAAACGTGCGTATCTGGTCGAGAGCAGGTCCACTCTAGTAGAACCAGATCTCTTCTCGAGCCAATTGATCTGGTAGTGTTAGATTCGTATGGTCGATGTGGGAGCCGTATAGAAAACTCACTCTCGTTGCGTTCTGTGTGAAAATCGCTAGTCGCATCGTAGCACCGTGCAAGTCGAGGCCAGAAAATGTCGAGTTTTGCCAGTATCTACTCAGCATACTCTTTGCGTAGTGCTGCGCCTCTGATGGAATTTGGTCTGATAAAAGACTGGCTACTTTGTCCCGAACTGTGGCCATGGTTGTTTTACGACTTGCAGTAGGTCTTAATTGCTGTGATAGTTCTGTGGATATCTTTTTGATGAGAAAGCTGGGAAATAAGCGGCTGTCGGTCTTGTCAGAGAGCAGTCCTGGTAGACCAGAATGACGGTCTAGCACGGCTCCAGGTAGCACCACCCCTTCTTTTACTAGATGACAGATGTCATCGCGGAATTTCTCGAGTCGAAGGGCATCGTGTGATAGTTTGAATTGGCAACTTGGACAGCGTTGGCTTAGTTGGCCGTCACCATATCCTTCTCCAGCAAGACCGGGGCGTCTGCGAACACGTTAACATGAGCAGACCACCCGAGTTGCGTGATGGTTGTTGACATACTCTTGTCCATTGTAGTCCTTTGGCAGCCCACAAGTTGTCCAAGGGATAGCAAATTCCTCGTCACAGCCACGGCAGTCTACGAGTTTCTGCAGAGGATCCTTGGTGTTATCCCACTGCCGCTCTGTTCTCCTTGTCCAACCACACTTGCATTCTTTGTTGACTGAATACGTAAATGTTCGGTCAATGGTGGCATTGACGAGTTGCCAAGGCATTCCGCTAACCCAAAGACCCCCGAGCCCGTATCGAAGACAGTCCTGCTCCGCATCAGCTGTGAGAATATTTTCTAGAAGCGGTCACTAGCTCATACTTCCAGGTATACTCTTGGATTCAGCATGTGTGAATGCCAGATTAACAATACATCTATCCAGTTCAGCATTCACGCGTTTGATAATGTCAAACCTGGCTTACCAATTGGTGGCAGCATCTCCATCTTCCAGGGAATCGGCTTTGCATCCATAAACTTGACATACTTTTCTGGGCGACATTCTGTTCCACGCATCATGTCCTTCTCGAACAGCATATCGTGAGGTAAACTATTCCACCATTCCTCATACCGGTCGACTGCCCGAGCGATGTAAATGGCCCACCGCTTCTCGCGAAGCTTTACAAGGACCTCCAACGAGTTGTCAGCTGATGCTGCTCGATTGTCCCATATATCCCACAGGCCATCTGTGAAGCCAATTTGTTGTTTGAGTTTCTCAAACGTGAGGAGTAGCCGCAAATGAGCCAACAAAGAGGCAGTGTCCGGCGTTGTCGATGCTGTGGTGGATAGATCGAGAGACTGCAACTTGTTGACAAGCTCCTGCGAGGTCATGATGCCACTGGGAGCTCCTCTGGAGGAGACAGCCGCGTCGTTCATCCTCTTGTTATAAGGTCATTTGAAAATTCTACAAACTTAATAAAAAAGCCATCCCGTGTTGGAAGCGAGCAGGTTGCACAGAACAGATGGGTTCGGTAGGATGGAATTTGGTTTCTCGCACTACTATGTACATTTCCTCGATAAAGGGGCCGTGATGGAAGGACAAGGATTGAGATCCTTCATTCTGGTCAATTCTGATGGGAGTATGCATAAGCGGAGAGGCGATAGCTTGTCGAGGTACATAATAGTTGGCAATTCTGTGTGAAATGGCGAACTTGGCTGCATACCCTCGTGCATCGTGGATGCAACTGCTACTGCACCGGCTGCGTTCCGATGGTGTGTAAGTCTGAAATGCTTCAAAGGATGACAGGCGTTTGCATTCTCCACACGGGAACGAAGAATAGCGAACCAACAGGCAAGCTGCTTTCTTCGATAGTGCTGTGCTAGTCTCCATCCATGGCTCCCTCTGACCTGGGTAGCTTGCAGATCCGTCAAGGAAACATCTCAAGTTGAAGGTCGTCTGGGGCTGCTGATACGAAAGTTACCGGGCCTTGTTCTAACAAAGCTAATGAGACTCTGCTGACACGGCAAAACGATACCAATTAATGCTCATTAAGGCACTCTTCACGGGTTGAAATTGCAATAGAGGCTGAGAGGAATCTTGGACAGATTTTACCGACTTATCCATCGTAACAAATACCACTGAGGGCGGAATGGATTTCTGTTTTCATCACGGCATCGCATCACATGGCGGGGCGACAGTGTGTTGGCCGGAGGGATGAAGTGCGTAGGATTCGATCCGCTGGTGCTCGTTGGGTTGGCTCGTTCAATCCAAGCTACTCAGAAGTTGCATTTATGTCGGTGCTGCATCCCGCGATAATTTGTTGGTATTCTCCTGGCCGCCAACGCTAACACAACGCCGGTGCTGTGAGAAGTTGGCCATGTGGCAAGCCATGTGGGAATAACCACTTGAACAGGAACAGGCTGGTGGCAATACCAGAAAGTCGGACACGGGTTCATCTGTGCTCACTCTTGGGCTGGATGACAACGTTGGTGGGCTTCACAGTCCCGGACTGGTGGGCATGGACCACCACTGAGATCACCTGACTAATACCGATGGAAGCTGGGCGGTGGGTCGGGCTTACGATTTTCCAGCTGCCTGTGCAGCTCCCACAGCCAGCGTCAGTGAGTGAGCCATAGGCAGGAGCCTCTTGCGTTGCGTGCCGCCTCTTGAGTCTCGAATTGACCAGCTCCGACAAGCAGCCAAGCATCACCAGCACAGGCGACGTCAACCGGGATACACAACGCCCAAACTTGCGATAGCATTCCAACCTCATACAGCTCTGTTTCACCTTTCACATCCCATTTGGAGCTGCGAAGAGTACAGACAGTACCGCAACCATGTCTGAAGCCACGCTGAAGCCTGAGAAGGACTTCACGAAGGAGGTCGACCAGCAGCTCCCGGAAGCTGAAACCTTGGCAAAGGTACAGCTCCAACTACAAAAAGATGAAGGATTGCATATGGATACATGAAGCTGACTGTTGTCTTTAGACCAACCTTCAAGGAGCAATCGAGAAGCTCGTCGCCCTTGAGAAGCAGACTCGACAGGTAAACATTGATTTCTACTCGACCTGCCACAACAATCGAGACTAATCAAAGGATAGGCCTCGGATTTAGCATCAACATCACGGTTATTGGTTGCTATCGTGACGCTCTGCAAAAATGCCGGCGACTGGAGCTTGATGAACGAGCAGACTCTCGTACTTTCCAAGAAGCATAGCCAACTCAAGCAGGCCATCACAAAGATGGTACAGACAGTGGTTGGCTTCCTCGACGAAAGCCCCGATCTGAAAACGAAGCTCTCAGTTATCGAGACGCTACGAACCGTCACAGAGGGAAAGATCTTTGTTGAGGTCGAACGAGCCCGCGTGACCAAGATCCTCTCTGACATCAAGAAGGAGCAGGGAGACTTGAAGGCCGCTACGGAGATCTTGTGCGAGTTGCAGGTCGAGACATTTGGTTCTATGGACCGAAGGGAAAAGACTGAGTTTATTCTTGCGCAAGTTGCATTGTGCATTGAGAGCGGGGATTGGACACAAGCCGGCATTCTTGGCCGCAAGATCAGCACAAGATACTTGGCCCGCAAGCCCAAGAAGACTGCCGAGCAGCTGGAAAAGGAACAGAAAGAACGAGAGAAGAAGAAGGCACGGGGTGAGGAAGTTCCAGAGGAGGTAGAAGACGATACCACAGACCTGAAGCTGCGCTACTACGAACAACAAATCAGCCTCGCGAAACACGATGATAAATATCTAGATGTGTGCAAGAACTACCGACAAGTACTCGATACTGAAGCAGTAGAGGAAGATCCTGCCAAGCTTCACCCGGTATGTCCAATCAACATGTCAACGCTTCTGCCTTACTTTTATACTGACGGTCCATCAGGTTCTTCAACGCATCATCTATTTCGTCATTCTTTCGCCCTATGATAATGAGCAGAATGATCTGCTTCATCGAATTTTCAAAGACACACGAAACTCCCAAGTCTCTCTGGATGCCGAACTTCTGCGGCTGTTCACCGTCCACGAGTTGATGCGGTGGCCAGAAATTGCCAAGAAATTTGGCCCTCACCTGTGCAGCACAGATGTGTTCGATGCACAGTCTGGCCAGTCTTCAGATGAAAAAGCTCATCAACGATGGGAGGACTTGCGAAAGCGTGTCATTGAACACAACGTCCGTGTCGTGGCCAAGTACTATACTAGAATTCGCATGGGTCGTTTGACCGAGTTACTCGACTTGGCTGAGAACGAAACTGAAAAATATATCAGCGAGCTGGTGACCTCAAAGACGGTTTATGCTAAGATTGATCGACCTGCCCGAATTGTCAGCTTTGCTAAGCCTAGAGGTGCGGATGACGTTCTGAACGAATGGAGCCATAACATGAAGAGTCTTCTGGGGCTATTGGAGAGAATTGACCACTTGATCACGAAGGAAGAGATGATGGCACGAATTCAACCCACGAATACAAAATAGACAAGGTTTGGGATCTATGAAGTTGTAGATAGGGGGGATTTGCGGGGAGTTTATACAGGAGGCGCAATAGGTCGTCGGAGCTGGATAGTCAAAACGGCTACGCTTGTACAGATTTAGACGGTCCTCACGCATGGAGGGCAATATAATGTAACATCAAAATCGGTTTGGCCTCTGGATCTTCTATATCGTCTATGTACCTCTAAGAACCCACAACGTCTATGCATGAACCATCATATCATAACCCTGCCTTTGGCGCCGTATCATAAACATGCTGCTTAATAAATCCCGCCAACGGCATAACCCACTCCTTCGACACAGGAACATGATGACCACCCGGATGTACCATCTTTGTCGCAAACTCACAACTATCAATCAAAGCCTGACTCCTGCTCTCTTCCACAACCGTATCCAAACTCCCAATATAATGCAAAAATGGCGTCGTAATATGCGGCTTATACAAAAACTGCAACGATTCCGGCGTCGCCCAAAACCCAGAATACGACACCGCAAACTTGGCCGGCTTCCCTCCATTCGCCTCCCTCAGCTTCCGCACCCATTCTCCCGCCGAACCCTCAGGAACAGCGCGCTCTGGTTCCAACGCCGCGGCTATAAGACCCGTCGCAGCGCCGCCCTGACTGAATCCGCAAACGCCATCTACACCACCTGCCTCCCGGATAGCATCTGCAATCGTCTCCATGCCTCTCTCTAGATACCGGTATTCGCCTGAGCCGTCGTCCTTGCGCCACCAGGCCCACGTGTCGGGCTGGTAGTCGTCTTGCTGGTCTGGATTGGGCGTGTAGAAGGGCATGTCTTGCGGTAGGAGGCGGGTAGGGCCAGTGGGATAGATGAGCACGGGGGAGAGAGATAGCGGGGATAGGACTTTTGCGAGGAGTTTTTCTAGGGCGCGGGTTTTGGCGCGGAAGAGGGGCCCGGATTGTGTGTAGCCTGGTGGTGTGAGTATTATGGGAGGACGAGGTGTGCTGAGTTACATACCGTGTAGCATGAGGATCTTGACGTCTGTCTTTGCGTTGGGGTTTTGGGGCGCCTGGGATGGGCTGTTGGAGTCGGTTGATGCGGTCATTGTGCGGGAGATTCTATACGGGGTTGGAATGGGGCGGAGGCGAAATATTCTAGGTCGCGTTATGGTGGTTGAGAGAATGGACATCTATGTATGAGTTTGTGATATAATGCGCGCGGGTTTGAGGTTGTTGAAAAGTCTGGGTGAGTGTGAGTTGGGAGTTGGTGGGTGGATTTGTCACTTCCGAGGATGCGTCAGCCGGCGAACAGGCCGAATACCGAACAACGTTGTTGGTGGGAGTTGAGGACAAATGACCCGGAGTTTGCATTATGGCAACGGTGAATTAGGAAATTGGATAATTTTGAAGACGTATTTGGTTCACTGGTTTGCAATCTAATGGGTGGTGTAGCTTATGAACTGGCCGGGCTGGCCCCGTGGATTGAGATACCTGGTGTAGTCCCTAGTACACACCCAGGCACCTAGTATGAATCACTCCTCTATGAAACAAAGATACAAGTCCACATATGAAATTGATAACACTAACGGGTCGGCAAAGTACACCTCCCCAGAGTCCTCGTGGTTTCCCACATGCGGATCGTCTTAGTTCGGAGTTGAAGTTGATGCACAAGGTCTATTAAGTCCCCGGATGCGAGTCTATGATACAATATCACCCCAGATAAAACGTCTGGCGCATCTTTTGCTCGATTCGACCAGACTATGATTCGCTTTCATTGACACAAGCCGTTCCTTCCTCCCCCCTTCATCCTCCAAATCGACTTAGTGGCCGCCAGACTTGGCGTTGGGGTTGCGGGGGTCGTTCTTCCACTCATCGGCTGGTGAGTTGTTAGTATGGCGTGCGGTGATTTTGTGATTGCAGGCGTGGGAAGTGCATACAAGCCATCATGGCGTTTTGGGCAGAGTTGACACCGTAGGCAATGACCAAACCTGTATCAAAAGTTAACCACCATCCAGAGCAACGAGACCGGTCGGAAACACGAGACGACGTTGTCAAAAATCGATTGGGCACGTACCGGCAGCGAAGAAAGGCCACATCGGCTTCACTGTTGGTGATCAACATGTTAGCATTGAACTGATCGAGGGGGAAACTGTGTCGTCGGAGGCATCGGTCGCCTCAATTGAACAGCCGGAATTGACGTACGGAAAGGAGCCGGGAACTTCTTGAAGGGAGCGACGCCGAGCCAAGACATGATTGCGGTATTCGTGGGTATCTCGAGGGATCGGAAGGGATTGATATGATGGAGAGTGTGCTCGTGGTGAAGTCTTCAAAACGAGCCTTTTTCGATGGCCCATCCAGCAGAGCTCTCTCCCGCGGTTTGAGCCGATGAGTTTCAGCCTCAGGCAACCAATAACAGTCTGCTGTCCCCAACGCCAGGAACCCGTTTCGGAAAACGCATATTCTGTTTCTCCGGGTTCACAGGTACCTGCTCCGCAGCAAACGCGGAGATTCACGTGATCCAATGGCTAGGCCATGTGACATCATGAGCTCCAGGAGCTTCAATCGGTGCTCGTCTGCAAGAGGAGCCAATCTTAGTGACTCCATTCCCGCAGCATTTCGCTTCTCGTCAAAAGACAGATCACATATCATCAGGCTCACCTCCTCGCCAAACGCACCTAATTTGCTCAATCAATCAGCATTGAGCTATTGTAACACTCACGCGTCCCCTGTCTGATCAAGACAATTTTCCTCCGTTAACTCCAACCAGCAAAGTGCGGGGTGAGAGGCATTGCTGCAACGTACCTGTGCCGTGCATCCAATCGACGGTCGAGGCTGCCCTCCATTCCAACAGCTTTCGGACTGAGACGACGTTTGCTGCAGACACACTCACGCTCATTGACACAGACAGACACAGACCACAAGGCTCCTTCTGCTCTGGTGCCGCCATACTTCTCTCCAAACTGCTTTGCTGCTTCTCCGAACCGACACTCCTCTTCCGTTTCTTGGCTCTTGCCCTTTGTCACGGGGAGTCTCGAGCTTGGGGATTCTGTTGAGGGTCTGGTCTCTTTCTTCATTTCCCGACCTCAACACCCTACCTTGTCAAGCTTCAGTGGTGTTCCACCTCTTGAAACTTGCTGCTTCTTGAACTTCTTTTCGACACACCCATCACCTCCCCTCGCCATGCTGTCACGAACCCTTCATCGTCGAGCCGCTGCGGTAGCCCCGCATGGTGCTGTGAGGCCTCTCAGCACCACGGCCGTCGTGCAGTCCAAGACTCCTTCGATGGGAGACATCAACCCTTCCAGGGCACAAATCGATTCTTTCAACAGGAAGCAGCACGAGTTCCGAGAGAAGCTGGTGGAGGCACAGAGAGAACGGGGAGCACGTGCGTTATCTGCCAATTCTTCCGCGTCCGAGATGTCGGGCCAAGGCTCATCCAAAACTGATGTAGGAGCAACCGCCCAAGCGAACAAACAAGAGACTGAGCGCAAGTCTGGCCCTCTGTCTAATCTCATTTACGGTACCAAGGAGGGCAGGGAGATGGAGGCTCAGATCGAGGCCAGCTTCAGTCAGGTGCTGGCCCGCGGCAAATACGTCCACTCTATTGTCTTCCACGAGGTGAAGCCCGGGAAGGTAGACGAGTACATGGAGCTTGTTGGCCAGTATTACCCAAAGATTGCCAATGCTCCTGAAAACAAGGTGCATCTCGTCGGCAGTTGGCGAACCGAAGTAGGCGACTGTGACACCTTTGGTAAGATTTGAGAATGAATTTGATCTGAGACCGAGGAGAAGCTAATGTGTGTTGGCAGTGCATATTTGGGAATACCAAAAGTACGAGGGTTACCATCAATCTCGATACTCCATCACCCACCACCCCGAATTTGCGGATTTCGACAGCAAGCTGAAGCTGTTGATCAATTCTAAGAAGATTTCGCTCATGCAAGAGTTCTCTTTCTGGCCCACGACGCCACCGCGACAGCTGGGCGGCATCTTTGAGCTTCGCTCGTATACTCTACATCCCGGAAACCTGCTCGAGTGGGAGACACACTGGCGACGGGGCCTGAAGGCTCGACGAGAGGTGATGGAAGGCGTCGGCGCGTGGTTCGTTCAAATCGGCGAACTCAACACTGTTCACCACCTGTGGCAGTTTGCCAACCTGGAGGAACGTCGAGAGCGTCGGGAGAAGAGTTGGTCTGTCGAGGGATGGAGTGACACAGTTCACAAGACGGTGCCACTGATTCAGAGCATGAAGTCACGAATCCTGATTCCCATGCCCTGGTCGCCCGTGGCATAGTAGAGGTATTTCTACAATCGTCCGCATGGTAGACGGGATGAGATGGAAGCGTGGATGACGGGGAGATTGTTTTATGAGAACCAGAGGTTGTGGCTGCATTTTGTCCTGCAGAAGCATTATTCATTTCATTTGTCACTGGCGTCGGTGGACCACCACATGTATCATCAGTCAAGACCTCTTGGTAGAAGATATACTGAATGTATTGAGCATTGAAGACTTGAAAGTTTCTGTTGTCACGGGTGTTTTCATTTCTATGTGTGCAAGTTTGCACTTTGATTGAACTATATGCAACTCCGAAGGGTATCCAATGCAACGCCATGCCGCTAGCTTGAAATATTTAAAATACACAACCGTCCCTGTCTAGCTATCCATATCCAAATCCACACCCATGACTGCCGCCAAATTATACCTCGCCTGACTCAACATGTGGCTCAAGAAGCCCAACTTGGAATACAACGAGATCAAGCTCGGATCAGCACTTTCTATCCTCACCTTTTCCCTGACAAGTACATCCGCCGTCCTATCTTTCCTGCCACCCAGTCTACCCTCTAATCCACCCCTCTTTGGTTCACAGCCCCCATCCCCATCAGGATTAAACCTAAACACCGTATCCATCTCATCATGCTCCAGCCTCCTCACCGTCCCAATCGCCAGCCCCAGCTTCATGCCAAAATTAACCGGCGCATCAGCCGGCTCCAACGACCGCAGCCACAACACCAAACTACTCTCCTGTAGCGTCATGTAAAAGCTCAATCCCTCCGGTAACGCCGGCGAAAAGTGGTGCGCGGGACACGAGCTCGTCTGCCACGCTGCATCGGGTTCACTGGTCGTTGAACCCCTAAGCAGGGCTGCGGATTCGGATAGACATTCTGCGAGTGCGGTGAGCGCGGAGGCGATGCTCTCTGCGGAGGGGTTGCTGCTTAGCAGGAGGCCGAGGAGGTCGATGGCCTGTGTGAGACGGGTGTGTATCGTGTCGAGGGGGCGGATGTGGATGGGCTCGAGGGCCGAGAGGTGTATTTGCTGTGGGGGGAGGGTTCGTAGTTGGAGGTTGAGAGTCTGTTTGTCAGTTTGTATAGTGGAATGTATGTATGAGAACGTACTCCTTTCACGAGGCGGGTTCCTACGCGGGTTATTGTTCCTTTTACTTTCTCGTTGCGGTGGGTGCTCATGACGAGGGTGCTGCCGGGGTCGATGGGCGCGAGGAGCGCGTAGCAGTCTTCTATGCCGTGCTTGAGCTCGTGGCAGAGGGTTATTGTTTCTTGGGTTATCCATTGGAGTTCGCGGTCCTGAAGGGGTTGTTAATAGTGGTTGGGAGGATGGGGATGGGGGAGACGGACGAGAGATTCGGCGGCCTTTATTTGTAGCTCCTCGGGGGAGATGTGTGGCCAGACTTCGAGGGTCATGGCGTTTGGTTTTGGGGGTAGCTGTGGGGAGGGCTGGCGACGAGGGTGTGATACTTGGTTTGGTCTATAAGATGGGATGTAGCTGTGCCATAGCTAGGTGTTGAGAGCTTTGAGGGCGAGAGTTTGACTGAAGTTGAGTTGAGGGTGAAGTGACGTCGCGACAGTGTACAGTGGGGGCCAGCTGAGTCTGGTTCGTCTGCTGGCAGGTGCAGACGCAGGTGCAGGTGCAATAGTGGGGAGCTAAACTCTAACTTGACACTCACCTTTTTTTCCAAGTCAAGAAACTCACGGATCTGCGATTTGAGCACAGCATTCGTCGTTCGGGGGAAATAATACAGAGTGGTTTATCAAGATACGAGTACAGGGAATATTTACAGTACTGCTGTCTGCACATCATGGCCAAGGCACCTTCGGAACCGCACACGAAACTTCCCCCCATCTCACAAGGTAAGCATATTCACATCGTTGGCAACATGACCTAACACACCCAGGCTCCAAGATTCAAAAGCGTCCCCTGAATAAACCTCAACTCCAAGCATCCTCTAAATCTCCTACCATATATATATCCTCACATACCCCCTTCATCTCCGCAGTCAAGCGCGTACGCAAACATCTCACTAGATCTCTCCGCACCACGGCAGCAGCACCTAAACACGCATCTCTTCACTCACGCGTAGAGGCTCTACAGCGCAGCACCAACACCGTTCAGGGGAACACTACGCCAATGGTAGTCACTATCATGGGCACAGGCAAGGCTATCGACAAGACCGCGCGCCTGGCCGGTTGGTTTGAGCAAGAAGGGGACTGTGACGTGCGCCTGCGGACCAAGACGGTTGGGACGGTAGACGATGTAGTTGTTGAAGATGGGAAAGGGGATGATACGAGCAGGGTCAGGAAAGTGAGCTGTCTGGAGGTGGTTATCACGTTGAAGTGAGCCAAGCTCGGTTTTCAATGTCGGGACATGATGCCTCTTTTCGCGGTTGATGACAAGGGAGCAGGAGTGTTTCGGCAGTATCTGAATCGGATATATCCCGCATTCTGACCCTACCATTCTGCCGAGGAGCGGATTGTCTGAATGCGGTATGTTGTGCGCAAGACGGCGACTCGGAAATCGGCAAGCTGGTCCCAAATTTTCATTGTTGCAACCGACTTGAGAGTCTCATCTCTTCACCGTTGATCGGCTACTCCATCACCGCTCAGCTGTTTTTGTCCACTGCAATCGACCTAAGCCGTGTTTCTCTGCATCTGATGAACTTCGGGGCCAGCAGTAACTGCAGTTACACAAAGCAAACACCCCGAAGTCCTGGCGATGACGGCACGCTGTTTCATCATAATGTAACTACGATCGCAACAGGCTTGACGCCGAGACGGGATATGCGACAAAACAGAAGCTATTTTCACGCATGGATCAGGAGTCGTCAAGGGCCATCATCGTGGGAAGCTGAAAGTGGCACTTTTTTGCCGCCAACTTTGTCCCTCATCGACCAACTCGGAGTTAAAAAACGCCGAGTGCAACAAATGGGCAGGCACAGGAAGCAGCTAAATTCTCCGACGAGGCGGCATCTTTTCAATTTTGGGAGTCCTTGCATGAAATACTCTCCGATCTGTCTTCGTTGTCGGCCTAGCTATTTCTTCGACCCGCGTGTGTCGCTTGGTAGCTTCCGCCCAGGGGTACGGTGTAATACAAGTCATGCTTTTTCTAGTTGCTGCATTGTCTGATCCGGAGACATTTGTTGATCAATGACAAAGAGTTAGGGATATTTGGGCCGGTCCAGGTTGTACATAGTCGCAACGGCAAGCATGACTGGTCAAGTGTCCAAGCTCATGCGGCATATTAGATATGCAACTTGACCAACACAGCAACATATGAATGTAGCAATATACAGCCACCAACCACCATGTTTGCCTCAAAATATAGACTCTTCGCCAGGACCATCCCTCAGCTCATTTGGGGGCAGTGTCTAGGCGCACGAGGATTGTTCAGCTGCTCCGAGGTGACGTGCCGAACCAGAATAACGGGGCTGAATGAGAATCCGGCCAGAGACAATTGTAGAGGAGCAGACATGTCACCCCTTCCGTCACCTGTGTGGAGATGGCTTGCAGATGGAGTTTTGCCAGTCAAGTTTAGTTTCCGGAGGCTACTATCAGGGAGCGGCACCGGTCACCGAACGCCGACAAGTACCAGGCTCGCCGTTGGTACAGCATGACCCTTGTGCCGTCTTTATTTTGGTCCCAGGTACTAAATCAGGCTCGAATGCCAATCTTGATTGCGCATGTCACATTTTGCTCGATTTTCATTATTTGATCCAAGATGCAACTCGTTTCGGCTCTCTCCATAGGGTCGGAATTAGCCGCCATGGCCCCCAACAGATGCATCTCATCCATTTTCGGCCCCCACCGACGTATGGCTTTCTCTTTGCGTAATCTACCTGCTCATTCCCTGCAGAAGGTTTGTTTGACATAAGACTCGTCACCCTCTTCAAGGCAGCGAAGCGAAGCAGTGGCAGCAGCTGCTGGTCATGTCGGGAGCTGACTTTGACTGCTTGCTGTATGTGTGGCGCTCATTAGTGGCCATGTAAGCACCACCCTGTGCAGAGTGATCTCCAAGAGCAACTTAAATCCACGTACCTGTAGGGGCCAGTAAGGTTTTGCCAACATGGAAACCGTCTTGTCCAGGCCCGTACACAGAAGCCACCGCCATCGGCTCCGGGTAATAAAGATGACACGAAGCCAACGGCTGTCGACTATCTCGTGGGACTCCAGACCAACGGCCGAAGATGTTGTAACACCAACCTGTGCAACTTGAAGCGTTTCATGCAAACACGACTTCAGGTTCAACATAAATGCGAATGCTTCGGATCATTGCAGATCGTTCGGACGAAATCGACGAGGGAGAGAGGGTCAGCCATATCGGCCCATTGGGATGTGCCCGCATCACAGCTCCTGGTCACAGCACTAAGCCTTGTCTGCTTCTGCATTTTATTTTTGTCCCTTGGGTGACAGTACATGTGCATGAATTATGAAGGGCAGAAAGCGGCACAGAAAGCAACGCTAATTAATAAAGGCGCAAGCCCAGGGTTGATGCAATTCGGCCTTAAAAAGCAGTTTCCGAGATGCGAGTTGGCGACCGGCATGCGTTTTGCAAGGGCCGCAGCGCCAAGTTGCATAATGGTAATACATTGCATTTGAACTCTTGGTTTGCACGAAAACAGTACCTCTGTTTGATCTGCGGGACTTGAAATTGAAGTTGAAGTCCATCTGGCTGCCGCTTTGCATTCCTCATATGGCTTCGGAGAGTGGGCTTGACTCCTTGTTGCATTGGGCTTTGTCGGCAAAGTAGCTCAAAGTTGTTCGGATTTTCGGAACCTCTGAATCGGGAGCCCGGCCGAACCAGGACGGAGATGGTCCACCCGCGGACTTAAGACATGCTTCCATGGGTATAGTGTCAACGGCACCAGAATGAACGATGGTAAGCTACCTGTGAGGTGAGAGTGAATAGAAACCGTTGTATCGACTATACGGACAACCGAAGATCGATCTCATTCAATCCCCCGTTCGGCACTTGCCAATATGTCCGGAAAGAGTGCATCTATGCACATGCAAATGCTTTTTGTCCATGGGCCTTGCACATCTCCCACTTTTCCGCAAAGATTGGCACCCGGGATGCCAAGGCTGTTTTTCATCCACAGCCCATTGCCACAGGGCAGCCCACGGTATCAGTGGCGTTTCGGGGTTTAGAGCTCAACCAGCTCCTGCTTGCTCCAGCCAGTGTGAAAGCGTTGTCGAAGGCGATGGCAGCATCGTTTTCTCTGTCATGACCTGGTCTCATTACTTCAGAGCACCCCAGTAGGTTGAAGATTGACGTCATTTAAAACTTGCGAAGCAAGACCTGTGTCTCATCGCCAGCACTTCCACAGCATTCCTCTGTATTGTCTGGTGGCCCCAGGCTCCTGGTACCTCGGTGCACAAACTCGGCTCCGTTGAGCAAATCTGCTGGAGGGCAAACCTTTGGCCGCCACGGCGTTCCATGAATCTCAGACGGTGGGTAGCATGATTATTTGATACACTTATGCAAGGTGGCTTGCAGGAGAAGTTGTATCTGACGACGGAAGCATCAAACGGGAATCTGAGATGCCTCGGGAGTTCGGAGGGCCAAAGTTGATCGGCTTCACGGTTCCGATAAAATACTTTGCCTAAAGGATTCGCCTTACAGGATGCTTGATCTTGCAAACCGACGGTTCTCTGGCCAAATCTGGCGGAGTTCCAAGGCGTGAATGGATGTATGGCCGAAGTGGGTTGACGAGCTTGGATCCTGTAGCTTGGGTGGTAATCAAGGCTAAAACACTCAGAGCACCGTAAAGTCCGGCTCGGGCCCCGATTCACCCGCGCAGAC
This sequence comes from Pochonia chlamydosporia 170, assembly GCF_001653235.2. Lineage (NCBI taxonomy): Eukaryota > Fungi > Ascomycota > Sordariomycetes > Hypocreales > Clavicipitaceae > Pochonia > Pochonia chlamydosporia. The sequence continues at coordinate 4,468,919 of NC_035793.1, forward strand.
CAGTGCTAACTCGCCGTGGCTCAGTAAGCGGCAAAGCTGGTGTCAATGGTTGGAGTTGCCCTGGTCGTGTCTGATTCCTATTGATTCGCCGTGTCAGCCCATGACAGGACAAGCCTGGGCCAACGGACATTACGTGCGAGGGGGCGAATGGCGATGGCCGATTTCAAAGCAGTGGGAACATCCCACGGACTCAATGTGTTGACATCGTCCGCCCGGATTGTCGACGCAGCCCGCAGAACGCCCTTTAACAACAGCCATGAATACAGCGACAGCCTAAAGCATACAGCCGCGGGCCGCGGGAAGGCTCGCGTGTCTCGGGCTCTCTGGTTGATCCATGTTTCGTACGGGACAGCTGGGTAATACGACAGTTGGCTCAGTGAGTGAGCGGGTGGGTGGTAGGGGATGATGTCAAAAAAGTGGTTTGTGAAGTGAGACGCAAAAAAAACTCCGCAGACGAGATGTGAAAAGCAACGGACTTGCAGCGCTAGTTTGATATTCCAGGATGTTTGGGTGTGCATCAAATGTCGGTTGGATTTGATGTGGAAGAGACGTCTGGTGAGGTGGAATCAACGACTTGGATGGTTGACTGAAGTCTGGTGTGAAGCGCAGCAACTGTCAAGGGCGTCTGGTGCATGTCCAGACTCAAAACCAGCAAGTTTGCTCTGTTCTCCGCGCAAGGCAAGAGCTTCCCAGCTTGGAGGTTGGGTGGCGTCCGGGGCCAAGCACCAACAGGAAGGGGCGAGCCAGAGGATTTCCAATCGCCCGCCCGGTCGCTACCCGCGAAGGGGACCAGAGGGAAGGAGATATGCAGCCCAGCCAGCTGTTCGCCGAAAGCTCCTGCTCGAAAAGAGCCTTATCCCCATGTCATGTCATGTCATGTCATGCAGTCGGACGTCCCAACTTCAAGTCATGGTCTAAATTCTAATGTTTGAACCCACATGAGAAATCCGCATTCATAATCCATAAATCCATAAGTCCAGCCTCCACAACCCGGACGTTGAGCAAATGCCCGAAGCTTCCTGGTCCTTGGTCTTTTGTTTCTAGGTCTTACGAGTTACGACCTTGGGTTCTTCTTTTGCCCGCGCGCTCCTTGCTTTGTCACTCGGACTCAGACAGAGCCTCTTTCCGTCCTGCCATTTGCCTCTGCTTGCGTTTGTACTCCGTACTCCGTAATCCACACCCTCGCAAGCCCCCGGCCTCCGTAAACATCCCTATTGACATAACTAAGCTGTCTGGTCGCATTAGACGTCAGTCAGCCATCACTTGATCACCTCCTTCGGTATGTTTGCCTCTTGGCTCCGCTCGACTCAGTTGGTTGAGTGAATGAGCAGTTTTGGTCAAAAGAGAGACATTCCCCAGCTCAAACTCGCTCACATCCACACCTAGCTTGGCCTGGACCAACACCACCACACACGATCACTCACACATACTACTACTCATACGACGCACATACGACCGCAGCCAGACCTTCCTCACAGTCCCGAGCTGTCAGCTCACCTCAACACTTAACTATTTTTGCGTCGGCTCACCCAGCACTTACATCAGACCACAACTCCGCAACTTCGGGTCCGATCATCGCTACGATCTTCTTCACTGGGTTAGGAAAATTAAGGGACCGGCATCCAAAGAATATTACTTATTGTGGCCGGGTGTAGGGCATTTGGTCCAAGTCTTTCTTGGTGTAACCATTTGGTCTGCTTACAACACACCACGGCATCACCACGGAAACTGGATCGGAGGTCAATTTCGAACACCCGAATTCTATACTGAGCCCATTCAAATACTAAACTCCATGGCTACCGAAACGGAAACATGGTCGATACCCCCAACGACGACGGCACCCACCGACGTCACCTCGCCTGCACCATGCCCGCCGTCGCATCTGGACAATCGGATCCATGGTTACAGGCAGAATAGGGATCAAACAGGAGACTGGGATACCAACATGACTACACCGAGTCTCATGCCTGGATCCATGGTCGGGGGATCTGGCCCTCAACAACCAGAGCAGTATATGATGCATCACATGGGACATCCACAACAGGGCGAAGATAGCGATGTCATGTCTGACTCAGGTAGCAGCAACATGAGCAGGTAAGCATGTCCTTGGCTCCAGGTGTATCAAACACGTACTTGTTTATGTTTTCATTATGTATCCGCATTTCGTTTGTGCTGACAACGTAGCTATTCTGCCAACAGCAGCATCTTCAGTCATCCAAGTGTTGAAGAGACTTGCCGCCGGGCTCTACCTCACTTCCCTAGACCCGGCATTTCTTTCCCAATGCCCGCGCTGGAGTTTGACTTCCGCGTTGCGGTGGCCCTGAATCCAGAGCCATCGAGAGTGGAAAACAAAGTCAAGAAAGAAATCACCACTGTTGCCGCTGGACAATGGTCTGGCTCATTCGGCAACGGAAGAATTCTTGTAAGTCGGCCGGACGGTTCCCAAGTATCTTGGTCAGAAGAGCACAGTCTCTAACAGTTCGAGCAGGCCGGTGGATATGACTTGGGCCAGGCCAGAGGCTTTCGACCCATCCGTATTGTTGAAGGTGCCTTTGTCATGCAAACTACTGACCAGCCGCCAGCCATGTAAGTCGCCTTCCGGGGTGGACTAGGACATCCTAGTTGCTAACAAGCGCTTTTCATTTAGCCTTGAGATGCGAACACGAGGCTCGCTCTCGGGTCCCTGCGATATACTGGACTCACTTCTTGGGCCCGGACAGTCGAAGGACATTGATCCCCGTCAATACGGCTTCCGCATGTTTGCCACAGTAAAGACACCTGACAAGCGCTACGCTGAAATTGTCAACTGTGGTTTATGGGTGGCTAGTGGCATGTGGTCTGGCGATGAACTTATTATCGAGTATGTTCTTTCTATTGTCTTTCGTCTATGTTGGCTGTGCTCACATATCTAACTGGGTGTAGTGCCTACAGAGTTACCTGAGCTCTCAAACCCGTCCTCATCCTCACCTTTTTCAGCTCATACAACACAACAACTCCCTACTGGACTTCCTTCTCCATCAATATTCAACATGAAAACTACCGGCAGGAATCCACTCAACCACCAGCGTGCGATCTAATGAATTTGCATTTGGATCATATTCTCCCCATCAATCCACACGGGAACCTATTTACCCACGGAGTTTTTTCGCTTTTGGAGCGCGGCGCATCGGAACTTCTTGGGACAATCTTGGCATAAGTACTTACCGGCACATTAAAGGAGTTTGGTTTATTTGATTCTCATATCAGCGATTACACGAGGCCATGAACGAATGCAAATCAGTGCGCCTCTTATGAAATCCGACATCGGCTGTTTCCTCGTAGTTAGTGTTTGTCGTCACACCAATGACCCAAATTGCTTGGCTTGGCAAACCATGTAGTCAGAGCTCTTTATTCCAGTTCGTGGTGTATTGATGTCTGTTGAAGCTCAATATCACGGGTCAAGTTCCTAATTCGTTCAACCATGAACCATAACGCTCCGAGGTGTGTGCAGTGGCCCCCTTGACAGCCAGCAAGCGCCAGCATCACCACAGGGGCCAACCCTGTCTCTTTCAGCATCTTGGCAACATCACATCACATCACATCCACTCCTTGTCAAACATGAACAAGGCGTAGGGCCCACGCGTGTCCCATAGGGCCCGCATCCTGCGACCATATAAACAAAAATTTGCACCATGTGACGATGGACTACGGAGGATTGTCGCTGGAGGATATCCTGATGAACATTATTTCCGCTGTTTTCCGATCGCTGAAACAACTTCTGTACCAGGACTATCACACTTCTTCTCCTCGTAATCCTCGTTCCAAGACCCCCTGGTAACTGCATCAAGCGCAAAAGCTTGTTTCCCAAAACAGGATATATTGTGCGCCTGTTCCTCAGCCCGCAGCAATGACATGGGTAGTGACATCTTTTTTGTTGACTGAGCTTACAAAGATATCTGCAGTGTAGTTCAGCCTTGCGCCCTCGGGGGGAATATGAACATAAGCGTGCATGATGGCGATCTGGACCTTTCCAGCCGCAGGGCAGGATGTGCTGGAACGGGATGCAATCGGGTTGCGAGGATGTTAGTTAAGTTTAGGGATTTGAAATGTGTCGATGGGATGGTTTTTTCAATGTTTCTAGAATTCTTGGCGGTTCTTGGTCACGGAGATGAATGGCAATGTGGATGGCTAGTCATGTCCGAATCATCCGGTCTTGTGTGAATGGGCAATTTGTCAAGATGATGTGGTATCAAAGGAAATGACCGGTAGGTCATTTCAGCAACAGGGAATGCTCGGTTGATGCAGAGAGATAGTTCAGGTTATATTGGGGTGACATGTGTGCTTGGGGTGCATTACATTGGCCTTGGGAGCTGAACTGCAGCGATTTACTGGTATGAAGAGAACTTAAGATTATTCCTGGTTTGTTGAAATTCGTAAATCATGATTGGAAACATAACTAAATAGGAAGCATGTTGGATGCCGCCCATGTTAGAGGCATATCATTAAAAAAAAAGATGCTGACAAACGATCATCACAACCCTTCAACATCACCATCAATCTTTACTCTCCTTCGCCAACCGCCTCCAGCTCTTCTCATATCCCCTCCCAATTCTAAACTCCTCCGCATCCCTCCTCACCCTCTGCATCAGCCCATCCCTCCAACCCCCCTTCACATCATCCACCCAAACAGGCTCCTCGCCAAACGTCCACGACAACACCTCCTCAGCGCGCGCACCCCGTCCCTCCAACAACCCAACCGCCACGTCCACAATCTCCGGCCTATCCTCACAGGCATAAAACACAGCCGCCGAGCACACTCTGCAGAAATATCGGTGCGCATCAACCGACGACTGATAGCACGCTAGGGTTCCGACTGCGGCATCTCCCGCATCTGCCGCCGCCTTGAGATCCTTCATATTGTGAGGGTATGCGCCTCCATCTGCGGTCGATATGTGCGACAGGCTTGTGAATGTCCAGTGGACGATTTCGTTGGCAAAGTGCAGACGGCAGGAGTCGCAGGCGTCAAAGCTGGCGAGGCGTTTGTTGTTTCTTGGGTCGATGAACCAGGGAATTTGGTCCCTTTCTTGTGCTGCGAAGTTTCCGGGATGAAGACGTAGGTTGACTCCCTTGCAGTGACATGAAATTGTTATGGAATCTTGTTCTGGCTTAGTTTGTGGTTCTGTTTCCTCTGGCCATGTCCATGTCCATGGGATTTCTCCCGCGCGCTGCAAATACCGCGGTATCTCGACATTGTCAGGATTCGGCTTCCGAAGCCATACTGAGGCTCCGCCGTCAACTGTATCTTCCACGTATATGTGTTTCGTGAGCTTGATGAGATTGGCATCAATGTTCTTCAGCGGCCCGCTGAAGACGCCTATTTTCCCGGGTTGATCACGCTTCTCGTAGAAGAGCATGGTCGAGCATGTTCCACAGAAGAGATAGGTCAAGTTTTCGGAGAATTGGTATCTCTGGAGGCCCTCAGTGTTGACCTTGTCCTTCGATGACGGCCATGTCATGCCAATTACGTACAGCGCACCCGTGACATGACGACAAGAATTGCAGTGGCAGACACTACATTCTAGCGGGAGACTAGATTTCGGTATTTCAGTGCTGAATGTGTATTTTTTGCAGAGACATTCTACAGTGATTTCAATGTTGTTTGCGGTGTCCATGTTGTTTCACGGTTGGTGTAGAGTGGAGAGTGAGGATGCGTGAATGTGAGTGTGAATGATGTTGCGCGGGGTTTAGTTGGAGGTGTAAGTCGAAACAAGGCAGGAACGACCGATGGTAACCAAATGCCCACCATTCAGTTTGTAGATCAATTCTGGACTGCATTTCAGATTTCTTGTTCTCTATCACCAACTTGCATTTGTAGGTGGCCAGAATGCTTGTCGCAACTCAGTTTGTGACGGCTATACTTGGGAAATTACCCATTTCTTCCTTTCTTGGGTTGTATGTAAGATGCTCGACGACCATCCTTGGCTACCAGACTACACACCCATCTGAAACACAGGCAACATATTTCCGAAACTCATCATCCTATATTCTGAGGCTACTTGGATCTCTATAAACTTGAGGGTTGCTAACATTGATTGCACAGTGAGACACGCCACAGAACCGGCTGGGTCACCAGGCTCAAACCCCCGATATCATCAATCAACCAGCTGTGGACTTCGCTCTCCGCTAATCCATTGGATCTACGTCCTCTACACAGGTACCGACCGTGCTTAATTACCTGGGTACTTTCTCATTGTCAACTACAAATTGATGAAAGCCACGTCACTGCCTCTACCAAAGGCACTTATGTAGTCAGATTTGAGCTCAAGATGAGAGAATCCGAGAGCATCGATACATTAGTTGTGCAAATGGTCAAGTTAACAGGCGCCCATGTAGCTCTGCCCTCGTCACAATCAGTCCCCCCTGACATCGATATATCTTCCCCTGGCCATTGCGACGACCGCCAAGCATCTGCCTAGGATATGGCGGAGTGACATACGCTACGATATTTATAATGTGTAAGACCCCGATACATGACTGTTACCGCTTCTCCAGGGTTTCTTATATTCATCATTTACAACTAAATCGCTAAGAATTCAACAATTAAAGCCTCTTCGCGCTTCTCAATCCCTACCTTTCAAGCTCCAATTCTTGACACTTGGTGATAAATGATGTGGCTGCCGAGATCCCATCCATGAATTACCAGCAATAGTGAAGTAAAAGAAGTGGTGTCGACTACGCCATGGAATACGTAATGTGTTCAGTAGACTATTATATCAATAGCAGCATTCCAAAGCAATGAATAAGCTAACAAAGCAGCCACTAAAAGAAATACGGCTCACCCAATCCCATATCTTCTTCATAAGCAAACTGTATAAACACCCATACCTAGTAAATTGGTCGCTAGACTCCTCATTAAGCTCATACACCTAACCAATCCAGCTTCGTACCATTGCAATAAGATATAAGCCATCAACTCATCACCACAGACAACTCACACCCCAAACAACCAAGTCATCAGCAAACATCATAAACTCTCAACACCAAAACCAACATCACCCATCAACCCTCCCTGACAACCTCCCCCCTCGGCTCAACAACCCTCTCCACGCTCCTCCCCCTCACCCTCGTCCTCTCCTCAAACCCATACGCCAACCCAATCAACCTCTCCTCCCCCCATCTCCTCCCCAAAAAGCTCAACCCAAACGGCACACCCGGCCCCGTATCAACCAGCCCATTCTCCATCCTCACCACCGCATCACCCGGATAATGGCCCAGCGGAACCGTAATAATCGGCGCTCCCACCACAGCCGCCCACACCGGCGCAATCGTCGTAGGAAGAACAACAGCATCCAGCTCCAACTCTTCCAACACACGCGGCAGACAAGCGTTCCCCATGTCCATCAACTCACCATATACTCTTCCAAACTCGACATCTGTATTATCCCAACCCTGAGCAAGCGCCTCATCCCATCGATCTGTGTTCATCTCCGGGTAAGCCTCCTGCTCAGACTGTCTCGTCAGATCCCTTACGTCCTGAAGAGTCCGTATCCCACTCGGATTATACACCAACTGAGACAGATATTTCTCCAATCCGGGCACAAAATCCGCCGCAAAGACCTGAAACTCTTTCCCCCGAATATCCCTCTTACTCGCCCCAAACTCACAACCCACAACAACAGCACCGCAATCTTCCAGCATCCCCAACGCCTTCTTAAACTCCTCAATCTCAACTTCAATACCCTCCCGATCCAACAAATGAAACGGAACACCCAGCCTCGCACCCCTCAACCCATCCCTACAAGCACCCACATAGTCAGGCACACCCCCCATCTCCCAAGTATACATATCAAACTCATCCCTCCCCGCCAGAACGCCAAGCAACAAAGCCGCATCCCTCACACACCTCGCCATCGGCCCAACCGAGTCCTGATGCTCCGAAATTGGAATCACCAGATCCCGACTCGTCAGCCCAACCGTCGGCTTTATACCCACGATGCCGTTCTTCGCTGCCGGCCCCATGATCGAGCCGTCTGTCTCGGTGCCAATCGCCGCGGCTGCGAGCCCCAGATCGACAGCCACGCCGCTCCCGCTAGACGAACCAGACGGGTCTTGATTGACGTGGTATGCGCCGAGGGTTTGTCCACCGTCGGCGGACCAGCCGTCGGGGCTGTTGAGGGAGCGGTAGTTGGCCCATTGGGTGAGGTTGGTTTTGCCGAGGATGATGGCGCCGGTGGCGCGGAGGCGTGCCGCGGTGGTTGAGTCGCGGGGGACGCGGGTGCCTTTGAGGAGCGTTGAGCCGGCTGGAGTTGTGTTAGATGGGTGTGTTTGTTTGTGTGTTTGTTTGGGTTTGGGGGTGGTACCTGTTGTGTTGAGGTTGTCGGCGGTGGCGATGTTGTTCTTGAGGAGGATTGGTACTCCGTGGAGGGGGCTGTATTGTTAGTACATTCGGGAGGTGTGTGTTGACAAATGAAAATGAAAATGAAAAGGGAACAAAAGTAACAGTTATAATCATCCAGTTATACTCTTTTCTCAGTACTCATCACTGCAGCCGAAGAAAGACAACATTCAACCGACCAATTCCCCGATACAACCCTCACCAACACATCATATACAGACCAGTGATTCAACATCACAAAACGCAAATGATAGATAGGTCGACAACAAGAAAAAAGCAACTTACCCACGAACAATCCCCCTAGCCCTCTCCTCATCCAACATGCCCGCAATCTCACAAGCATCAGGATTCACTTCCGTAACCGCCCTCACTGTCTCGTTAACCTCCTCAATTCTTTTCAAATACGCCTAAGATAATGTAAATCCCCAATCTGCAAAATCCGAACCCATTAGACACTACTCACTCGAACCAGATCCAGGCTTGAAAAGAGACCGTCATCCAACGCACGCCGAATATCGTCGCATGTTGCGTCAATTAAGCGTGGGAATGCCATGTTTATTTCGCGAAACACTGTCAAATTAAAAGGACTCGGAAACTCGCTTCAAATATGTTTCGCAGTGCTCAGTGAATGTAGAGCAGGTTATTTTACAATGTCAGGCTGATTCCTCAGGTTGTCAGATATATACACAGATACCCGATATCCACGCAAATCGGCAATGCAAACATCAGACACTTACAAGAAACCAATGAGAAAAGTCATGGCCCTGAAGACCCACGCCCACGAGCTGGTTCAATTGTCGCCGCATGAGTCAACTCGACGCTAACCCCAAACAAGCACCAACGGACCCTGACAAACACAACCATTTCACTGAACATGTACAAAATATGCAAAGCACGCGTTGGGGCCATCAATTGCGCACGAGAGTGTATCTTCACTAGATAGGAAAGAAGAACGGAACATGCCAAACATCCAGCGCCTACAGTCGCCGACCTCCCTTCCATCTCACCACTCCCATAGCACGTTATCCCCGATATCCGTAATGCATCATCGTGATGGCGCCAAACACATGCAGAAGAAAAGACCATTTTCGTTTCAACTAAACGTTTTCAAAGGGCGGTCAAAAGAAGAAGAAAAAAATGAACAAAATCCTCGTCTTATAAAAGAAGACCAAGATCGTTAAGTACCTTGTGGCATAACGTACAGGTGAGAAGCGAAAGTCAGGATGCACACCTGCCAACTCCCCATCCACATCCCAGCGTCAAGCCAAAGGTATAAATCTTTTACGTGAGAACCGCACTCTCAAACTAATTTGATGCTTGCAAAAGATTTTGTCGAGGGTCTGCACGGTACGGTCCAATAATGGTATTCGGCGGGTTTGCGATAAGGGTCGCCAACAGCTGGCATCAAAATGGACACGCCAAGATTGGCTGTCGCATTTAAATGGCGGCCATGCCAAGGGGCTTGCCGACATTAGTGCCATACCGGCCACCGAAGTTGCCTAGACGATGCAAGTTAGGGTTTGATTTCGCGCCACAGAGTATGGCCAAAAGGTGCTGGACTTACCAGGGCCCTTGTAGTTGCAAACAGTGTACCAGGACTGGAGGCTCAGGACGGTGCCCGCGGCACACTTCACAGTGGCACAACCGACCTTGGTCGAGTCCTTCCAGACGAGCTGGGTAAAGTGGCCATAATCGCCGAGAGGAACGTTTGAAGGAGGGTTCTCCATGCCATAGAAGTTGGCATAGTTGCCCACCTCACCGTAGTACCACTGCTTGGTGACACCGTCGGCGGCAGTCTGAAGCTTCAGGCTATCAATATCGCCACTGGATCCGGAACTGGCGAGGTTCTGGCCATAACCACCGGTACCTTGGTTCCTGCATTTCATGTTAACATTCGAGACACAAAACTTCGGCTTCAAAAGTCTAATACTTACATGTCATGCTCAAACACACACGTGTTGGCAGTGTTGGCGGCGTACTGGGCGAGAGTAGAGTCCCACTCAAGAGCGCTGGCGGAGTGGTTAGCCCGGTGGGCATTGTGGTGCTTGAGCATCACATCCTCGTAGCTGCCCGAGTCGGGATTAGCTGGAGGAGTGTTCTTGGGAGGAGCGGGAGGAGCCGCAGGAGTCGTGGGCTTAGGCTTGGGCTGAGGCTTCACGACAACAGGTGTAGGCTTAGGCGCAGGCGGAGGAGGAGGAGGAGTTGTGGGCTTGGCCTTGGTCGTCGTTGGGGCGGGAGGAGGAGGGGGAGCAGATGTGACCTTCTTGGTCTCGACGAAAACTGCTGCCGTGGGCTTTGGGAGATCCTCCGTGACGGTGACGGTGACCAACTCGGTAACCCAATCGGTTTGAATCCAACGCTTTTTCAAGGGACTGGCGGAAGCCAGCATGGCGCTGGCGGCCAACAGGAACAATGAGGACTTCATGATGGACAAGGTGTGTGATCTGGAGAATCAAGTTAGTCTAAGTCTTTGTACACAACAGCAGTGTATATAAAGTATTCAAAAGGTGGGCAGTGCCTGGTGCGCTTCACGCATCCGTCCATGCCGTGATGCCGAACAATGACGAAACGTGGTTCCAGACGTAGCTGGCTACACCACGATGAAATCGTCACTGGCATATGGATACAAAGCCAACGTCAGCCTGACTGTCACGGCCTGGAACCGTTGGATTGCGGAGCAGTGGTGGCTGGACGGCATGATGCTCTGGAATGTTGTCCATGTGGGGAATGCTGAGAGAAACAATGGGTTGAAAGCAGACCCTGAGAGTCAAGATGACCGCTTTCGGAAGTGGCGACAATGTCAACATTAACCACCGCATTCACAGCAGTGCGGCTGGATAAGTTGAGGTTTTGTCCATGTCATGCTGTGAGGCACACATCCGCTGCCATCTTGTTTTGGCTTGAAGCACACAATGCGCGCTGGCAAAATGGTAACCAGGCAGAGCGGCAATCTGCACGTTGACGCTCCTGGCCAGTGCCACACATTTGCATACAAAAGAGAAGAAAAAGCAGCGATATCTCAGATGTTCGAGGCACAGAAAGTGGAAGCAAAATGTCCGTACCTTGTATAGGTGTTTTGTGGCTGCGGAAAACCTGCGCTGATAATGGGATCGACTGAATGTTGCGTTATAGTCTGCGTTTCTTCAGAACCAGCTGGGCAGCACTGCTGACGTTTTGTTCACGAAGCTCGAGCCGTTGGTTTGTCTTTGAGGTGTCGAATTCGGATTCTTGAACAACAGCCAAACAAGATTGACTGATGACGGAGAGTTGAAAAAGCAAGGTGCAAGGAAGGACAAGAACAGAAAATCGAAACTTGTTAAGAGGGACCTGGAAAAGATGCCCAAAAACCAGAGAATCGAGGACGAGAAGAAATCACAAGGAGCGTAAAGTGCCGTCGAGGACACAGAAAGGAGCGGAGGGCGAAGACGGTTGGGAAGCCGGTTGAAGGAGTGTAGAGGAAGAAAAAAGGTAGCAATGCCGTCAAGGCTGTCGACAACCAGGTCTTTCGCTTTGGGGGGGAAGATGGGATACGAGGGGAGGGTGGTCCAAAAGGGAACAGCGGTTAAAACGGCGCGGCCGAGTGAAGTTAATAAAGGAAGGGACGACTGAAGAGCAAAGAGGTGGTTGCTAGCTCCAGTCTAAGTGAGAAGAAGTCAAGAGCCAGGGACGCACTGGCCAGTGGAAACGAGCCAGGATCAACTTGATGCCGGTCAGCAAATGCTGGGAATGGGGAATGGAAAGAGAGAGATGGAAGGCACTTGTGGCCCAAAAGAACCAAAGACGAAGGACCAACGGACCCAGCCGGCGTCGTCCACAGTCCACAGTCCACAGTCCAGGGAACGTAGACAGACAGAAAAGACGGACAGGCAGGCATGCATGCTTGGTGTTGAACCCAAGCTAAGCAAGCCATGGCCAGGTTCCGCCTCGAGTGAACGAGTTGGCCGCCAACTCCATGTCCATGTCCTCCATGTCCCCTTCATTGTTGACGACGAGGGCAGCCATGCAGCCAAAGCCAGCTCAGACAAACTTGGATCATCAGCGACGAACCCACACCCCCGCTCACACCCCGGCCCACTCAAGTGCTCCCCTTGTCCAGATGAACAACCGATTGCAGTAGCGTCAGGGGCAATTCCAAGGTCTGTCCACACAGAGCCGCCCTGTCCCTGGCGCTACGCTGCATTTCGCCTGGGCGTGGGGGTGTCTCTAATGTACTGGCGCTCACATTCACCTCCAGTCAGGTTGACTCGACATCTTGATCAGTTGGCCCAGTTTGATCCAGCTCACTTGCTGCTCAAAGCTGTGCCAAATGCTTTCATTTTCACACAATCGCATACTTTTACGTTTCCACCATGCCTCAACAACAGGAGACCGAACCTCTCATGCGGAACAACTGATGAAGAACACCTCTCGTCCGTGCGGACTGCTTTGTGTTGTCATGACAGACTTCGAATTCGCCAGAGCCGCCGCTTCTCCAGCTTGGTCCGTTCAAATTCAGGGAGCACGTTGGGTCTCATTTCAAGTCACGACACTTGTCCTACTACCAAAGCTTTTTCCGAGTTCCCTGTACTCCTTACTGTGTTCCGATAACTCTCTCCAGACAGTTTGTATCACGCTGGCCGCTTGTTGTTGTCATCCGTTTAAATGACCTACGGAGCGAGGTGGCGCAAACCCACGACTTGGCCATGTTGCCCTGGAGTTGCAGCACCCCAGCTGCAAGAGATTAGTCGATGTGAGACCAAGAGCCAGATTCAACATCACCCATGCTCCAGATATATCCCAGCTGTTGGTAAGCACCATCTGCATACTGTTCCCCTGGTCGGCTCAAACCACAAAGGCAGGGAATAAGCGCAAATTGAGATGCAAAAACAAGCAAATGACCCACTCGGAGATCGCATGACTTTACCGAATATCATATTACTGAGATATGCGGCCTCTTCCCGGTCAAGTGGTCGTCTCTCGTCGTCCACAGGACCCGCCGTCTGATGTTCCTTCACTGTACTTGTAATGATGGTGTTCCACAGATTAGAAACCGCCACATGGCCGCTGATATATTGCGCAAAAGAAACGGACGGTTCCCCAAGCAGAGTCGAGCAGGGTCTATGAATCGAGGTTCGAAGATGGCCACAACTGGGGGTTATTGGTTTCCCGGGAAATGGAGAAGATGAGGCCTTTGTTAGCCACCAGTTCCATTCGTCCCCGTCCTCGCGGGAGGAGGTCTGATCTGGTCAAAGTTCGACATCTGCACTTTGCTTGTGCAGTTTGAACCAGACCCAACCCACAGTCGCTCACACACGCCCCTCCCGCTGCTCCTTCCATCTTTTCTTCCCTGTGCTTGTTCCTGCCTGGCTGGCCCTGCTCTCGAACAAAGAAATGGTGGCGCTGATTGCTGCAAGCTTGAAAACAGCCAACCACAGCCCGTCCTCGCCAAAGGCCCCATCGAACAAGCTATGGAGAGGCTGCGGGGCTCTTCGTCCCTGAAACCGCCCTCATCTCTTGCCCAGTGGCAAGTGGCCCGCTCTTTCCCCCCTTGGTCATCTCCAGAGGCATTTCTTGGCTTTCATCTCCCAGGCCATTCATTTATTGTGACGGCAAAAAGCTGTGATGAAGCAATTCCAATTATGGTTCGCCTTGTCAGCTTCCTCTCCAGGCAGTTGTTCTCGACTTGAATCCTGCCCAGGATGCGCCCGGCAGAGACGGCTTTGAATCGAATGACTGAAATTTTAGAAGATCTGTTTGTGGTACCACAAACATTAAGGGGCCTCAGATCAATTCTAAGTCACAGTTGCCCTGATCAGCCATGATATGAGGAACACCATGGCGAACATCCTCATGGCACCGAGCAGTTTCTTCAGAGACAACGTGTTTGATCTGCCCGACTCGCCCTCGCTACCGCGGCGAATTTGGATGCCTTGTCGTTGGCTCTCCTTCAACGCCACGTACATTGTTTCAAACCGCGGGTATCAAGGTGACGCTTTGCATCCGGATCTGCTCGCCTAGCCCTGCATGCGGGGATGATCCCTCAAATCGCCTCTGAGACAAAAAAGCAATTTACAGTACATGCCCCGTCGCATGATTATCTTCATCGTGCCTCTCGATTATTAGGCTATCTTGTCAAAACAGGCTGTTTTCAAGCCCAGAGGGGTCGCTCTTTGAGTTCTTCCTAACGTGCCGGCCCAGTCATCGCAGGAGGCAACCCCAAATACATTTTGTAACCCACAACAGAATGCAATACCTTCTATTCCATTGTCAGGTTTGTTTCGCCACTGGAAAAAATATCACTTAGGCATTCCTTAGCCGAATGGTTAATGCGGGACGGAACGTATCGGCATCAGACAGCCATGATGCTGCTATGAGTACAGGAGCCCCCCTGCACTGGAATGTGCAACCAGACAATGGATTCTTGTTTGGAAAAGAATGCCGTCTCAATGGGGCTTGACCCTTCGTGGACAGAAGTGCACACACAGTCTGTCGTGGTATCCTTCTAGCGCCCAAAGGCTCGGAATTTGTCATAGTCGAGTATTCCAAGCTTGGTGCGAGGCCAGAACGTTGTATTACTGAATGCAATTTTCGAATGGCATTGGGGATACTGCAATGCTGTAATGCCTTTGAGGATTCTACAATGCAAAGCTCGCTGGCAGCAACAATTGCATTTGTGGCTTTGGCCAACCATGCGGCGGCATCTGAACCAACACTATTGGCGCTCAGAACGAAGGCGCCAGTGGTGCGTTTCAACTCCAAGCCTGGCATGACATCCCCAGGCAGCTTTGCCCAGACGACAGTCATTGCGCAGGAGGGGACCATAGTACTGTGCGGAATACCGAGGTTCGACTAAAATCATGGAAATGGACCCAACTTTCGGACGAGTTTTCCCAAGTTGCTCCTGTTCCAACAGAGCAGCTTCAGATGGACATGACGGGAGGGCTTGCTTTGAGAACTTTGCCGTCCATCGGGGAGTCCTGATGCTGGGACGCTCATTTTGGGGTAAATTGCGGTTGGCCGAGTCGAGAATAGCTGCGTTGCGTTTATGAATCTTTCGGTCTGCCCAGCCCGTAAAGGCGTGCTTTTTGGCCACAGCCAAGCAGCTAGTGATGAAATTGACTTCTCACGATTCTTGGCCGCCAGACTCGGGCCAGCTGGTAGTTGTGCGACAAAACAAGCATCAAAAGATGCTTTTGCATCGTGCTGCAAGCCTCTCAAGTCGCCCGAGGAGGGGAAAAGAATGGGTGTATTGGACGCAGCATGTCCAAAATATCGATACAAGTTTGCTGTTGAAACAGAGGCCCAAGTGTGAGGCCCAGCACCAGGCTGTGTGCAGGTGGGCGAGGAGAGCATTGAGAACATGGAGCAGCAGCCAACATGGTCAATGTCGGGTTGCACCCCCTGCCGTGGCTCCACAAAGCCGTCCTTGCCGTGCTGCTCCATCAAAGGGAAGGTGCGGGACGCTGACTGGGCAGTTACAACACACCTCTACTCAACCTCATCTCCTTGGTGCAACATTTTGACGTCAGATTGCAATCTCTCAATGGTTGCGTTGCTGTGAACTACCGGAAGCTGTGCGGCGAAGCAGATTGGTTGCAAAGTTGTCATCCCAGCTTAGGACTACTTGTCACGAGTGTCATTGTCATCTAGAAGCTCACCGTTTTCCATGGTGTATTCTTTGGGCTCTTGGCAACTCATCAAATGGCATTAATTGCATTGTCGACCTGGTGGACAACTGAGCTAGGCAAGGCATAATACCGCTTCATGACTGAACACATGCAGGGTATTGAACCCCATAGCCTTGTTCTGTTTCCAGTCATATCAATTGAAGCTGCATTTCTACAACACGTTTGTGGGCAACTTGGCCCTGTATACTTTGGCATGTATACTTTCAGTGCCTTAGGAAAGTGGTTGTTATTGCTCATCCCATATGCTAGCCACCGCACCACTTCAATTCGGGAACGTCAAATCCGCTTGTCGAGGCGAGAGTACTTCTCGCTGCCGATATCATGGTGCTTTCCGAGAAATGTCTTAGAGCACTGATGCGAAATTGTACGTCAAGATTACCGAAGTGGTAGTCCTATCTCGGAGAATAACGTGGACAACACCCACAACCGAAATGAATGTCGGTTGCCTTGTGAAGATGCGAATTACCTTGACCAGGATTCCAAAGTTCAAAACTTGTATCTTCCGTGTTCAAGTCATTCTCACAAAACTAATTCTTTAGTCAGCTATACAAATGCCGTAAATTGTCCCACATCATGCGAGCACCAGTCACATGGTGGGGTGTAAGACCACAGCTAAGATATTAACGCAATGCAGGCATCAGATCATACTCATCACATCCTTGATGCCGGGTCCTATACTGTACCACATCTTCGACATCCCAAAGACGAGTCTCAATACAGTAGTGGAGGCGGGTATTCTTTAAGCATATTAAAGATCAACATGAGGACATCTCCACCAAGTTTCGCCATCCAGCTCATACCAAGAACCCACAACCAGATTCGAAACCTGCGCAATCTCATACAGTACCTTCATTTTTCTTTTGCAAAATTTATACAGTACTGTACTGTATCTTTAACCGCCAATATACTGTAACCCACACGCCAAGCCGACCAAAGAACACATCGAGACTGGACGCCTTGCCGTTTCACCTTGCACAAACGAACCACTCCCGCCCACGCCGTGTGATCTCCACACCCAAAAAAGCCGCGTTTCACCTCAAGAACCATGAGTAAGCCACTCGGAACCAAAGAAAAGTTTTTGGGTTTCGGACGAGGACCTGGTGTATGGGATGATCTACGGTGCATCGGGTGATTTTCACGGCGGTGTGGAACGGTTTAGCTCCATCGCGATGAGGTGTTTGATGATTGCCTATAAGCTACTAACAATATGGCAGCCTGATTTCAATGGACGTAATGTAGCAAAATTATATGGAAACTACCGGTACGGCACTGTGCTATTTGTTGTATTCCTCTTCTAGGTGTGACTTGTCCATGGTTTAAGGAGATGATGTATTAGATACGACACAAATAGTATAGGGTAGTTAACCAAAGCAGCGTATTGAAAACTCAGTCTTGAATACCCAAAGAAGTGATCGGACTTGGTATGTAAAGGGTGAAAATCGAATGATTAATGATTTCCCTTGTCAGGGGATTTTTTTATCCAAGGAGCATATTTGTAGTAGCTGAAATTGGGTTCATTTATGCCACATATCTCGCTGTTAAACAACAATGTCCAAGGAAAACGGTAGCGGAATTCCGAAACTGAGTCATCCGACGTCACGACGACGGCTGAACAGGCCAAGAGTAGTCTGCCTTGGAAATTTGAACACGACTCAGAGGCTATGATGTACTTTAATGAGGAAAACACAAAGTTCTTTGTCAGTGTAATTCAGCCACCACGTAACAAAGCACCACTCAATGAGTCAAGTATAACAAAGCAAAACTCTCTTATCAAAGAGCAGCCACCGAACTCCATCTCTCTTGAACTGTAGGTACATTAAGACACACAAAAAGGACATACAGTAGGGGGTCAGAAGTATTTGAACAAGGAAAGGTATCGCATATCGCGTTATATGTCAAGGCATATTAAGCCGTGTTAGTGTATACTTAGATATGTCTAAATACCTTTGACCACAGACTGTATACACGACGCCCATACCTCAATTCAAACAAACACAACAGACAAGTTCACACCCATAACCCAATATCGTGAGCCCTCACCACCCTCAAATCCGTGCCTTCACCACTCCCCCCCTAGCCTCGTTATTAATCCTCCTCCACATATTCCTCCTCAACTCATGACCGTTCAAAAACTCCCTAAACCACTCCCTCCTAAACCGGGGAAGTTTCCTGCCCCCATCCTCACACTCACCCGCCAACCCCCTCAGCGTCTCAAAGTAGTCCTCAAAGTCAGGAAACACAAGCGAAAACTTGGCCCCATCTCCACGCTTGCTAATCCTATCCTCTTCCCACTGCCGCATCTCCAATAGACTAGGTAGCTTCGCCGCCCTATTTGCCAACAGTCTAGCCGCGTAAACGGCCTGCCACTCAAAGACCTTGAACGTCAGCCCTGCGTGAACAGCACCAACAAAGAGCAGCGTCGGGTCATGCTGCCAGACAATATGCTGCCACAGGTCGGGGACTCGGTTATTCCGTACTGGAACCTGAGGTAGAAAGGGGAGCGTCCAGCTGTATCCAGTGCCGAAAATGATGTAGTCGACGTTGGGGATGGTCGTGCCGTTGATGAGGTGTACTGTGCGGTCTGGGCTGATGCGTGCTATGGACGGTAGCTTTTCAATCTTGGGATGGTTGAATGCCTCGCCGCCAAAGTAGCCGTTGAGGCTGTGGCCAATGTTGATGGCGTGGATTGGTGTTGTTGCTGTGTCGGTGAGGTCGAATGCTATGTCTGCAGCTGAGACGGATGCTCCTACTACTACGACTCGCTGATTTACCCCAGTTAGTAGAGTTGCCTTGATTGTAAATGAGATAATAATGTTTACCTTGTTCTTGAACTTGTCTTTTCCGCGGAAGTGCTTGCTGTGAAGCACACTACCCGGCCGCGCCTTTTCAAACTGTTCCAATCCCTCGATATCAGGAATATAAGGCACAGAGTAATGCCCGCTCGCTACAAGAACCGCATCAAACCACTCTACCCACCAGTAATCACTTTGTTTGCCCTCCTTACGAAGAGTTATCTTCCACTCGGAACCAATCTTTTCCACTCTCTCGACCGTGGTGTTGAACGACACCCAGTCTTCGTAGCCGTTGCGCTCATACAAACTTGTAATATAACGCCTCACAACTTCCCAATGCCGGAAGGGAGACGCCTTGCCATACAGTGCCTTTGAACGCTCACTTATTTCCACGGGGAAGGGCTCCTGAGAGAATTCCATAGGCAGATGGCTAATATTGGTTTCGAGATACGGATAGACAGACGACTCGGTGAAGCGCGGGCGATCAGACTTCGCCGTAGAGGCAGGCACTTTGTCAGGAATCCCAATTGGAGCATCCGCCGTTCTGTCCGCCAAAGATTTGACGTCTGATATCGTTGGTGGTGGTGAAGTGTCGCCCACCCTAGTTGATTAGCATAAGGGACGAATAAACGAAGCTGTTTACGTACCAACATCCTCCGGGACGTTCTCTCCGCTCAAAAACACGGATTAGATCGAACACATTCTCCTTTGCGAGAGCATCTACCGTGATTGCGCCGGCTGGGCCAGCCCCAATGACGGCAACTCGCTTGATCGCCGTAGCTGGCATGATGACCTAAATGGTGTAGATTTACAACTAAAAAGAAGGAATTGCACATGGCAAAGAATTTCATCAAATTAACATTCTACCGATCCGTTGGACCGGAACGGGCTCACGGCAGCCCTGCAGGTCCTGGAGTAAGCTATCCTTGGCTGCTATCACGCCATCGCGAAGAGCGACATTTACCCCACTGACAGCGTTTACCGATGATGCCATTTTCGCGTCCTATACGGCGTGGACATAATGGTCTGGATGGTAGCTGTGACTATTTGTAAGGCCAAGGAATGACGTGATGAGTATTTGTGCGGTTGATGTACCGGCTGAAATATGTGCTGTGTATAACAGCCGATATCGCTAACCAAATTGTAACCAACGATGTGTTATCACCATAGTTGTAATTCATCAACAATGCCGTGACCTTCACTACCATTTCCAAATCATTCCTTCTTTCCAAGTATGGTAGAAATGCATGGAGAAAAACCACTGGAAGACAGCTCGTCCGCCGAGCAAGGCCTCCCAGCACAAGAATGCAACGCAAAGCTGGAGAAACAAGCACGACTAAAGTAAGCCAACTTTCACATACTCTCAGACAAAATGCTAACATCCTCACAGAGTCGATTGCTCCGTCCTGGCCCTCCTTTTCCTCGGCCTCCTCGTCTTTCAGCTCGACCGTATGAACCTCGCCAGCGCCTTGACCGGAGGATTCGCACAAGACATCAACGTCAACCAAGACACCATCAATCTCGGCAACCAACTAATGTTCATGGGGATTGTAGTCCTCGAAATACCATGCAACATGGCCTTACAAAGAGTACACTTCACTCCCATAACACGACCTGAATAACTACTGACCTAATTAGCTCGGTCCTCGAAAGTGGATGCCCGCTCAGGTATTCATGTTTGGCGTCGTAGCTACAATGCAAGTCTTTGTTCGTAACCGCATCGGCTTCCTCTTAGTACGACTTATCCTCGGCCTCGCTGAAGCGGGATACATCCCGGGGGCGATATACACGCTCTCGACGTGGTACCAGAAGCGTGAGTTGGCAAAGCGTGTGGCGATTCTCTTTTTTGGCATGTTTGGCGGTAATGCCATTAGTCCGCTTTTGGCGTCGGGGATATTGAAACTGGACCATGTTCGTGGACTTCGTGGTTGGCAATGGCTTTTTCTGAGTGAGCTACCCCCTCCTATTGAATAAACATGTGGTTAACAATGTTCTAGTTGAGGGGCTGTTCACCGTATGCGTCTCGTTTCTCTTTCTCCTCTTCCTTCCTGGTTCTACGGATGAACCTAAGCCACTTTTGGGACGAGGCATCATCCGTATCTCCCATGACGAACAGGTTGTTCTTCAGCGCAGGATCGAAACGGACGACTCGGAGAAACGGCCTGGTGCTCAAGGGCTAGAGATACCATGGAAGCTTGTCTGGCGAACTGTCAAGCACTACCGTCGATGGCCGCACTATGTGTCGACATTTGCTGTCTTTTCAACCTGGAGTCCCTTGACAACATATACCCCTTCCATCATCATGTAAGCTGCGCTGCTTGCTGAAGTCTTTCGAAACAGAGCCCAACTAAAAACTCGGCATCACTGACCGCTAGACAGGGCTCTAGGTTTCGACCGCATCACTGCAAATGCCCTCGCTGCCGTTGGTGGTAGTTTGGCTCTCGTCGTTGTCTTTCTGTTTGCATACATGAGCGACAAGACGAACCTGCGGGGCGGATCTGTCATTGCCGCACATATCTGCTACCTCATCACGCTGATTGTTGCTCGACAAGTCCATCCTCACGTGGGCAAGTGGTCGCGATGGGGCTTGTGGACGGCGGTCAACAGCTTCGCTGTCGGATATCACCCCGTTCATAATTCGTGGGTTCAACTTAATTGCCGGGAACCAGGGGAGCGAAGCATCGCTATTGCGTAAGTGTGATATCTGCCAGGCACGACTCTATTGGCGGTTTCAAATAAGGAAGACTGCTAACTTGATGCTAGGATGTGGGTTATGTCGGCCATCAGCGGATTAATGGTGGGAACACAATACTTTCGAGCCAATGATGCACCATTGTAAGTGGTTCGTACGTAACGGGGTGAGCTGTACTAACGTGTCTGTAGTTATCAAACCGGGCTGAGAACAATGATCATCATGGTCTGTGTAGGTATCGTCTTTGCCAGTATTCAAGAGGCAGTGTATATTGTGCACAATCGACGTGTGGCGCGAGGAAAGATTCGGAGCAAGGACGGCTCACCGCCCATGATATATGTACCGTAGTATTGTATGACACCCGTCAGCTGAACTGGGCAAGGCCACAAATAGTTATGTAGAGCAGCTTGTTAGCTTCCAATACAGGTTCAAAGTTGTCATATGCCATTGATTCTATCACTGTCTCAGTTCCGATAGTGTAATTTCGAACTTCTCAATTCGTAGTGGTCTCGGTGTGATGGTCAACTTTGTCCCGGGCGAATAAGATCTGAACTACCAGACTGACTTCGAAGTGTGTGATCAATTTGGTAATGTCATATTCGCAAAAATACAATAACCTTGGACAAGGCTCTAGACCGTATATTGAGTGCTGCAAGAATGAAGCACAGGCAATGTCAAATTCTTGCATGAGCCTCGCCAGTTTATGAGGACGGAAACACAAAACGACTCCCATATTGTTTGAAGCTTCCACCGGTTGACTTTGAAAAGCAATGGTGAAAGGCGTGTAGTCCTCTAGCAGGGCCAAAATGTCAAAAGAATACCTGAATCCGTGCCGATTGGACGTCGAGTTATTCCATTCGAGAGGCAATACTTTAGCCGTCGTATCGCATACCTGATCTAACGCTCAGAAAAGAGTTATTTGCCGACATTGGAGCAAGGCTTGCCCAAATTATCGGGGTAAATGGTCAACCCGAGGACCTTGGAACACCACAAAAGCTCGACATGGGAACGACCCTTCAGGAACAAATTGGTTCAATTGAGCAAAATATACACGGTGTATCTAACCACCCAACCCCAACATTTATTGCTTCGCATCCTGCCCTGCAACAAAGGGCTTGCCATCCCCAGGTCCAATACGCACATCGGCAAAGATCTGCTTTGACCGCAACTCGACAGGTGTAACGTTCTTGGGCTGGTCGGGGATCTTCTTCTCCATTTTCTACACCACTAGCGTTAATTACTATTTCCCAAAGCTGTCCCTCTCTCGGCGGTGGGAAACGGGACATCTCCCAAATGCGAGTTCACGTACCAGGTTATCGAAAACACACTTATTCAACTTCCACTCAGCAGGGCGACACTGCCACAGCTGCTGATTCCGATCGTCAAGGCACTCCCAGTGCTTGCGGAACTCAGCGAGGCAGTGGGTATTGATGTCCGTGAGCCTACAATTTGTCAGCCTTCCCTATCCCTCAATCCCAATGCGGTTTCCAATCAATCATGCTCGTAGCGCCAGGCCAACGTGATGATTTCATGAGAGATATAGATGGAACGTACACGCTCTGAGCGCAGCGAGTCACCCGACGTCCCTCCTTCATGCAGTCAAACTCGCCGCGGCCAGGGTTCTCCGTCTTGCACTGCATGTAGTCATCATTGTAGTCGCGGCATCGGGCGCCGATGAAGAAGGACGCGGACAAGAGAGGCGCTGAACTGGCTCCAATCTCCTTGACGGCAGGGATATTGTCCGGCAGCGGCGTGGTGTCGATGAGGATTTCTTGATTGAACCTGCAGGTTGTCAGCCAAAGAGCCCTTTCGCCTTGTCCCCCCTCCAGTGCATCCGGCAGGGCGCCACTCTGCTCAATCGGACAGCTGGGGGAGGATGATGACCGTAAGAGACGTACTGAGGTCGTCGGGTCGCCATTTTGTCGGTGTTGCGGGCTGCCCGATTGTCGAACTGAAGATGAGTTGGCAGAGCTGGTGCGATCGCTGGATGCTGGAATTTGAGGTGAGGTTGGAATTGGCGAGCTGTGATTGGTTGAATAGTGGGGGCGAGGCTGGCCTGGCACACGAGGCAGTCTGTTTTTGAACTGGCAGTGGATGCGCGGGTTGCAGCTACAATTTTGGTCTGTGTGAAGCAGAGCGCGCAACAAAAAAAGCTGCAAAGCGACGACGACAACCACCAGCTTTGAGCTGCGCCAACGATCAAGAAGCGTGATATCTGCATGTTCTGTGCGGCCTGTTATCTGCAAATCACATCCTCGATACCATCATCAGTACGCCAACGGTCCGCGGAAGGCTGAAGTCTAGGCCAAACACAACGGTGAGCTCGATTTGAGCAACACCACGAACAGCCATCACCATGTCGCTCTTCGGTCAACCCAAGCCTCTCGGCTCCGGCGGCCTCTTTGGTCAAACACAAACAGCACAGCAGACACAGCCTGCGCAGCAAACAGGCAGTGTATTCGGCCAGACCATGGGAGGTCAACAGCTCCCCGGCGCCTCGATTGCACAACAACAACAAGTTCAGCAAATGCCAACCCTAGCCCAGTCACAAGCTCAACTATCAAGCTCACTGTGGCAACCTGGCAAAGAAACACCCCGTACGTGTTCCCTCTCCGATCAAACATCTCCTATTTACTCCCCGACTAACCCTAACCATTATAGACCAAAAACCCATCCTCGACCAGATCAAGCTCGTCACCGAGAAATGGGACCCAGCAAACCCCAGCTGCGTCTTCAAGCACCACTTCTACAACAAAGTCGACGAAGCCCACATCCCGTTCTACAAGCCGCAGCCTCACGAAGATCCCAGCGAATGGGAAGAAGCTCTCCAGAACAAACCCGCCCCGGGGTTCATGCCCGTCCTCTGCTCGGGCTACACTGGTCTCGCCGACCGCCTCAAGACACAGAAGCGCGCCATTTCCGAGTTCAACACGCGTCTGCACCAGGTCAATGGCAGCCTGGACGCCATCTTGCAGCGTCATGAGCTGGAGACGGAGGTGCGTGCTCTGGCGGCGAGGAGACGGCAGACTGCTATTAGCGAGAGGTGCTTGGCTCTGGCGGCAAAGGTGCAGATTTTGAGGAATCGCGGCTATGCGCTGAGCGGCGATGAGGATGATTTGAAGAATAGACTGCAGACACTGGAGCGCGAGGTGCAGGATCCGGCGTTGGGGGCTAGGGAGGAAGAGCTGTGGAGTAGGTTGATTGTGTTGAGAGGCTATTCGGATCGTTTGAATAAGGAATTGGATAAACCTGCTGGTCAAGATGGGGAGGGTCTGGATCCTGAGACGGAGGCCAAGGCAAAGAGGGTACGTTTTGTTTGATGCGTTGTCACTTGCGTTGCTACTGGAAGAATTATGACTGACTGAGATTACAGGTGTTGGAAGACTACGAGAAGCAGCTGCAGCATCTGAAGAAAGAGCTGGAAGCGCTTGGGGTTGATTTCGAGGAGTGGGAGAAGAGCCGCAATGCTCCTACAAAATCGAGATAATGGCGCGATTGTGCAGATATGGCTGGCTGACTGAACATGTCCCTAAGATATGACTATGGGAGCTCTGAAGACAAGCACTGGGTTGATTTGTTAAATTCCTATGGAGATGGTTTTGTAGACTGCGATTCGGAAATAGAGCTCGTGGGCAATCGCATAGGCGTTGGGCTGAATATATGTGAATCGGTGTTTTTCGGACCTAATTCTGTACTCTTTCACACCCCAGTTCGTGAGGCTCGTCAATCATTCAGCTGTCATTGGGGACACAGGTCGACCTCGGGGGCACGCCGTTGGTCTGTTGAAGCACAGCGCATGGTCCGTAAAACTTTTCGCCTGCAAATTACTCTCTATTCGGTAACCAAGTTAATGGCTCCTCGACGTTCAATAGTTGTCGCTTTATATGGTACAGCTTATTCGGTACAGGTATCCCATCCAAGAAGAAATTTCTATTATCGTACACGGGGGTAAGCTTCCCCTTGGTGTCTTCGTTTTACCAATTCGCCATGTCGTCCTCGTAAGTCAGGTCCTGACTCTACCCCCAAAAATTCACCACCACATCACCGGCGGTTAGGGTTCGGCGACCTTAAAAGATTCTGCTGGCCATGTCGATGGCAAAGGGAGCTGATATAAAGTCAGTACTCTCACAAGTATCCATCTCCATGGCGACACGTACAGAGATACAACATAAAAGCAGTAGCAACGACCTGCTGCACCGTAAAGGTAGCTTCGGCTTCCATGGCGCGGATCTCCTCGGGGGACTGCTGAGGGGGGGCGACTGTACAATCACGTCAGCTTTAGCTATTACCCAACTGATTACCCAATAGTTAGGTGCAGCAGTGGCCTAGGGGGGGTTCAATATTCATGGGGGCCAGTCCAGACGTACATCCTCCAAACATTTTGAATTTGGGTTACTGTGGTGGTATGGGTTGGGTTGGTTTGTAAAGGTGAAAAATGATTCGTTGCGTAAGGGTTTTGTCTGGCACAGTGTGCTATTTACGTAAAAAAAGGGCGACTTCGGCGGCAAGATGGTGTTGGAATCTTGGAGCTGGTACGCTGGCGTGGAAAATTTACAAAAGTCACTGGGACCAAGGGAAGTGGATGTGGCCGTAAGAGGCAGCTGTGGTGTCGCCCAGCGTCGGCCCGAGCACTCCCGATGATTTTGGTTTGTCAAGTGAGATTGACTGGAGCGTCAACTGGTTGGTGTTGGATACTTTCTGGGCAGCACAATGCAAGGCGGGAGTGGAGGCAGGCAGAGGGGAGCGCCAGGTACAGAGTACCTAGGTGCTCGACCAGGCGCCTGGGAGTGTCTGGTGGCAGGTGGGCGGTGACAGGCAAGTGCATTCAAGGTCCATGTAGGTACCACGGTCGGGTGGTTGCAGCGCGGGCAGGAACAACCGTGGTATTGCAGCTGTGGGAGAAGGAGCGCCTGGGACGAGCATTGAAGGCGGTCCACAGCAGAAGCGCCGCCTGGGGAAACCCAGATTTTTCCTCCTCCCGCTCTCTCATCTGGTGAGACACCTCACATTGACTTGGCGCATTGTGTGTGGTCTGGGCGATATCGCCGGCCAAGCATCACCACACGAATGGCCGGTCTGGGGCCACTTACGTTTTCGCGAACGCACGATACCAATGCCAGACCGCGTGCACAGATAGATGAGCGGCAGTGTGGATTGTTTGTGGATACCGCGAGCAGATGTCTGTGGGCGAACTGGGGCGACAACAAAAAAAAATCCCTGCACTAGCCGATAAAGCGGGATCCGGCGACTCAAGATGGCACTTGGCCGTCACAAGCAATGCATGGCCTGGTAATC
Organism: Pochonia chlamydosporia 170; assembly: GCF_001653235.2. NCBI lineage: Eukaryota > Fungi > Ascomycota > Sordariomycetes > Hypocreales > Clavicipitaceae > Pochonia > Pochonia chlamydosporia. Next base: position 4,495,739 of record NC_035793.1, read on the forward strand.
GATGGCTCGGTTGACTTGGTTGATATGGGATGGCATGGATCATTTAGTAACCGCCTTTTCATTCCTCATCCCCGCGATACTCTTCTTCCTCCATCTCCCCGTGTTTCTTCCTCTTCATCCTTTGCCTTGGACATAACTTTTGTTTATCTAGCGGTCTGCAGAAGACATATTCTGTTGCCGAGAGCTTGTCATCAGCCCGGCTGCATTGGTTGCTGCAGTTTCGCCGCTGCTGGCCGCCACCTGCGCATCTCGGACTTTTCTATCGCGGCACCCAGATAAGCGTCAAGCCCGTCGACCAAAAAAGTTCCCGAACATCGTCAATTAGCAGGACACGCTCCTTCCTGGCATAAAAAGACGTCCATATCCCCCGCAAAACAGGAAAGCACCAGTTCACAGCATTTCTCAAGGTCCATTGCCAGCAATGGCCTCGAGACTGGCTCTTCGGGCAGCGCCTTTGCGCTCCTCAACCGCGGTTGTTAGCCGCGCCGCGCTGCCCACCTCAACCACCGCCGCAAGCTTCACTGCGCGCGCTCCTGCTGCTCGCTCCGTTGTCGCACGAAGCTTCTCGCAGACTACCAAGCTCGCGAGCTCCAAGGCTCAATTGCAGGCTATTCGCAAGGACCCGGCCTATGCTGACATGAAAAAGACCAGAGCCGAGAACCCTGAGCCATGGATGGACTTCACATCACGACACATTGGTCCTCGGGATGAGGATATCCCCGCCATGCTCAAGCAATTGGGCCCCGGAGTTGAGTCTCTGGAGGCTTTTGTTGCTCAGGTTATTCCCAAGGACATTATGCTCCCTCCCCAAAAGACTATCCAGCCACAGACTTATAGCGAGTCTGGTGTTGCCGAGCTCTTCAAGGCTATGAATGCCCAAAACGAAATCCACACTTGGATGAACGGTGGCGGTTACTATCCCGTCGAGATCCCCGGTGTCATTAAACGAAACATTCTCGAGAACCCCGCTTGGTATACCAGCTATACTCCCTACCAGGCTGAGATCAGCCAGGGTCGTTTGCAGTCGCTGCTCAACTTCCAGACCATGATCTCTGACCTGACTGGTCTGCCTGTTGCCAATGCCAGTCTGCTCGACGAGGGTACTGCCGCCGCCGAGGCCATGACCATGTCCCTTAGCAACCTTTCTACTTCTCGTGCGAAGCGCCCTGGAAAGACGTACGTTGTCTCCAACCTCGTCCACCAGGCCACTTTTGAGGTGATGCAGGGCCGTGCCGAGGGTTTCGGCATTCGTCTGGAAACGGTGGACTTGTCTGCCTCCGATGCTATCGAGAAGATCCAGGCTCTTGGTGACGACCTGGTTGGTGTTCTTGCTCAGTATCCCGACACCAACGGTGGTGTTGGTGATTTCCGCGAACTAGCCGATGTCGCTCACAAGCAGGGCACCCTCTTCAGCGTCGCTACTGACCTGTCTGCCCTGACTCTTTTGACTCCTCCTGGAGAATGGGGTGCCGATGTTGCTTTCGGCAACTCCCAGCGATTCGGTGTCCCGCTGGGCTTCGGTGGTCCTCACGCCGCCTTCATGGCTGTCAAGGAGGCCAGCAAGCGTCGTCTGCCAGGCCGCATCATTGGCGTTTCCAAGGACCGTACCGGAGGACGTGCTCTTCGATTGGCCCTCCAGACTCGTGAGCAGCACATCCGTCGCGAGAAGGCAACTAGCAACGTCTGTACTGCCCAGGCTCTCCTGGCTAACATGGCCGCCATGTACGCCATCTACCACGGACCTGCTCAGCTCAAGGAGATGGCTGTCAACAACCTGCGCTACGCCCGTATGATCCAGTCTGCTGCTCAGCACTACGGTCTAACTGTTCCTACCGCCACTCTCGACCCCAAGGGCCGCGTTCTGTCCGACACCGTCACCGTCAGCTTCGAGGATCCCAAGGTGTGCCAGGCCCTCCGAAAGGAGCTCCTGGGACGAGGAATCAGCGGCGGAAAGGCTTGGACCAGCAACGAAGTTGTTCTCGCCGTCCCAACCACCTTCAAGCTGGATAATTATGTCCGCATTGTCGAGGCTTTCCAGGCCGTTGCCAACAAGAACCACACCGATGCCAACTTGGAGGTTGCCAACAAGTTCTGGACTGAAGGCTGGAAGCCGTCTCTGGACGAAGTTGTCAAGGATATTCCTCAAGTTGTCCGCCGAGAGTCTAGCTACTTGACTCACCCCGTCTTCAACTCTTACCACAGCGAGACTGAAATGCTTCGATACATCTACCAGCTGCAGTCCAAGGACCTGTCCCTGGTTCACTCCATGATTCCTCTGGGTTCTTGCACCATGAAGCTCAACGGAACCACGCAGATGGAACTCATCGGTCACGACAAGAGCTCCAACATTCACCCTCATGCTCCCGTAAGCAGCTACAAGGGATACCAGAGGCTTTTCAGCGCCACTTCTGCCCAGCTTGCTGCTCTTACTGGCATGGACGCCACCTCGCTGCAGCCCAACTCTGGTGCCCAGGGTGAGTTTGCCGGTCTGCGAGCAATTCGCAAGTACCACGAGCAGCAGCCTGGACCCAAGCGAGACATTTGCCTGATTCCTGTTTCTGCCCACGGTACCAACCCGGCTTCCGCTGCCATGGCTGGTATGCGCGTCGTCCCCGTCAAGTGTGACACCGTCACCGGTAACTTGGATCTCGCCGATCTCGAGGCCAAGGCTAAGAAGCACGAGAAGGAATTGGGTGCTTTCATGGTCACATACCCCAGCACATTCGGTGTCTTTGAGCCCGGCGTCAAGAAGGCTTGCGAGATTGTCCACGCCCACGGCGGTCAGGTCTACATGGACGGTGCCAACATGAACGCCCAGATTGGCCTCACTTCACCCGGAGCCCTCGGTGCTGATGTTTGCCATCTCAATCTTCACAAGACCTTTTGTATTCCCCACGGTGGCGGTGGCCCAGGTATCGGACCTATTTGCGTCAAGTCTCACCTCGAGCCTTTCCTGCCTCACAAGGACAGCCAGACTCCTGTTTCCAGTGCTGCCTTCGGCAGTGCCAGCATTGTCCCCATCAGCTGGTCTTACATTGCTACCATGGGTAAGTTGAAACGACAAGCTCTGTGTATTAACAACCAAGTAGACAAAAATACTTACATGATACAATAGGTGACAAGGGTCTTCGCAAAGCCACGTCCATGGCTCTCCTAAACGCCAACTATCTCCTCGCCCGCCTCAAGGACCACTACCCTATCCTCTACACTAACGACAACGGCCGTTGCGCCCACGAGTTCATCATCGATGCCCGTCCTTTCCGTGACACCGCCGGCGTCGAGGCCATTGACATTGCCAAGCGTCTTCAGGACTACGGCTTCCACGCTCCTACTATGAGCTGGCCCGTACCGAACACGCTCATGATTGAACCCACCGAGAGCGAGAGCAAGCAGGAGCTCGACCGCTTCGCCGACGCCCTCATCAGCATCCGCGCCGAGATTCGCGAAATCGAAGAAGGCAAGCAGCCTCGCCAAGGAAACGTTCTCCGCAACTCTCCCCACACCCAAAAGGATCTGCTCGTCGGTGACGGCGAAGGCAAGTGGGAGCGACCCTACTCTCGTGAGAAGGCCGCCTACCCTCTCCCCTATCTGATGGAGAAGAAGTTCTGGCCCACCGTGACTCGTGTCGATGACAGTAAGTGCCCCTAGTACAATTATACTCATAACGTCTCTAACATGTAGCAGCCTACGGTGATACCAACCTCTTCTGCACATGCCCCCCCGTTGAGGACACCACCCAGCAATAAGATATACCCATCCTCTATCTAGCTAAACGCCTCTGAGAGGAAAATGAGCGGCCGGAGGGGAGATTTAAAAAGCATGCGATGACTATTTCCAATTTATAATTTCAACATTTTTTTGTGCAGTGCACAAGTGCAAGGATGGGGGTGTATAGTATTTGTTCATCATGCACATCATTAGACTTGAGGCCGTTTTTCCACATATACGTGCCTCTTTATGAAATGAGTTTTGTGGTTCTTTTTTAACATTTACATGAGCCATGTGGTGTTTTGATGAGGCTCAGCTTCTTGCGTGGGATTGCGCAATTCAACATTTAGGGCGTTTGATGGGATTGGAATACAAAGATTAGTTACAAATTAGAAAAGGCTCATCTTAACAATGGGGAAACAAATATGAAGAGTTTTAGGGGTCGTTCCCTTTATGCACCATGCAGATCTTATTCTTGCTATGTAGCATCTCATTTATCAAACCTCAAATACCAAAGCAATGCCATCATCACCCGCAGTAACAACCCTCTCACCCATTTCACCCTGCACGAATCCCAAAACACCACCGCCCTCGCCATCGCCTCTATGCCCTTTCCACTCTTTAACAAGTCCCCTATCCGCGGCCCCCGCCGCATTCGTCCCCGTGGCACCACCACTCCGCAAATCCCACCTGCGGACCACGCCGTCCATACCACAACTCGTCAAAAGCCAGGTATTCTTGACGAATTCCAGCTTCACAACTGAATGTTCCTCATGGGCGCCAGAAATGTGGCGTCGCACAGCGAAGCGCCGCGTCGCGTCGTAGACGCATATAGATCCGTCGACGGAGCCGGCCGCCAGCAAAGTGGTAGGTGGGGTGGAGGCCGTGAGGGAGACAGCCAGCGATTCCACGCTGTCGCCCTGGGTGTGGAGAGAGGCGAGAATTTGGCCGCCGGCAGTGGCGTCCGAGGAGGATTTGCCGCGCACGTTGCTGGACTGGGTCGATAGACGCGGGAGGGAGACGATTTTGACGGCGCCGCCTGCTCCGCCTACGGCTGCGAATGCGCCCTTGGGGTCGATGGCGATGGAGTAGAGGCCGCCTTCGACTTCGAAGCGCTGGTCCTCGCCTGTCAGGGACACGACTGACATGCCGTTGTCGGCGGTGATGTTGCGCGCGGCGGCGTCGCCCCAGACGTCCCAGACGTAGAGGGACGAGTCTTCTGATACGGTGGCCAGGAGCTGTCCGTCTGGTGTCCAGGCGCCGGCTGTACAGGCCGCCGTGTGCAGGAAGTAGCTCTGGACTATTTGCAGGGGGTTGGAGGCGTCGGATGCGTCAATGGTGTATACCCATACTGAGCCGTCGGAGGCGCCTAGCGCAATGGTGTTTTCGTGGTTGGGCGATGGACACGCTGAAATCCAGTTGATCTCCTCTACTTCCTGTGCTTCTCCTACATGCTTCATGGCCACGCCGCTGCCAGGGCGGACATCCGCCTTCCACACTCTCATGCGGCCGTCTAGTCCGCCGCTGACGAGGAAGTCGCCTCGGGGGAGCGTCCAAGCCAGCGTGTTGATGGAGTCGGTGTGCCCGTCGAGCGAGTACAAACTGTCAAGCTGGGTGCTCTTGGGGGGTTCGGCAGCAGGATCGCTGGCATAGCTGGCTGGCAGGACGGGTCGCGATTCGGCGGCTGATGTGTCGAAGAGCCATCCCGCGCCGGGGGCATCGTCTTCCGGTGCTGCTGAGCCGCCGACTGCGATTAGGGACGGATGAACTGGGTGCTGGGCGATGGCGAAGAGCGAGTCTTGCGGCAGGTCGAAGTAAGCGATTGAGTCGTTTTGCAGGATGAGTTCTTCCTCTTCGGCGTCAGAGTCCATGGCGATATCCTGTTCGTCATTTTCGATTTCCTCTGCCGCATCCTCGGCGTCGAGGAGGTCGTCGATGTCTTCTTCGGGGTGGTTGGCGGACATTTTGGTCGGGAAACGGTGTGCACTGAGGGTTTGCGATGGGGATTGAGTAGTGCTTGGGACGGTGGTCGCAGTGTGTTGGGCTTTATTGCACTGCTGGTGTTGGTAATCGAAGGGGGCGGAAGCAAAAAGCTCTTCACTTTTTTTTTTCCACCAGACGTCACTGCATGTGCTTGATAAGCAGGTCGTGGTGGGATGGTCTTGGAGGTGAAGAGTCAGAAAAAAGTTGAAGCTACCCCCAGCCCCTCTTGCCTAATTGGTAATTGGCCACCACCAGACATTATGATTCACAACCGACAAGACTGAAGCTCGCGAGCTGCACAATCTTTCTTCCTAAAAGTATTGAGATGAATACGGTTGCCTAACAGGTAGGTACCTTGGCCACTTGCATGTCAAGGGCCAATACAATGCCGGCCCTGATACCATGAGACGCGGCTGTGGGCGGCAATGCCATCGGTAAGTTGCCCTTTGCTAGGGATTGTATCACCTCAACAAGACCTCTAACTGTACAACTTGGAGCGGTGCGACTTATTCGACCATGCACAAATTTCTTCACCAGAGATGTATCAATACAAGCTTATTATCTGACAGCCTAGCACAAGAGGCATGCAGCCTCACTCTAAACGCTTGGTCTTGGTAGTATTGACAGCCACGTCAGCCGGAATCAGCCACTCGCGGTGTGCTCAAGGGGTCTCCTTCTGGTTTGAGCATGCTGTAAATGGGGACGAAGGAATTTCTGCAGCGTAAGTCCTGGTCTGAGTGGCCGAAAGAATCGGCCTCCCGTCACACAATGTGCTGTAACTGATGATTGGACAGGTCATCCTAGCCGGTGCAGCAGATGAATTCTTGCATGGCCGCCTGTGAAGATACTCTGAGGGTGCAGCATCGTTGCTTGTTTCATTCTTTACACAATCTTCAACTTCTCCAAAGAACAAACCTGATTTTCTTGTTCGATTGCCAGTCATTGATCTTGTACGCTTGACTCTCATTTTCGAGAAGGGTGAAATAAGCTCGCCACTCCTGCCAAGAGTTGCAGGTAGTGCAGGAGGTAGTGCAGATATCCGACATACTCGGAACTATCACAGCACCAAGCCCTTCGCACGACATGGAGACGAGTCCTATTATCGCCCAACTCGAGTACTATCATGGGCGACAACAAGGCCATTGAGGATACCTCCTCCGTGGCGGAGGACAGAGCCACGCGAAGAAGAATAAGGCAACGAGAGAATCGAAAACAGAAGAGGGAGCTGGCGCGGATGGCGAAAAATGAGACCTTGTCTAATTCCAACGTTATTTTGAAGCCGTCGCAACCCAAAACAAGTCCGTTGACTACAAAAACGAGACAAAACAGCAACTCAATTCAGGAATCCGGAGTCACAACATTAGAAGAGACAAAACAGTTTCTCACAAGAATATACGAAAATGACGCGTTAGCACGGAGTGGTATCGTCTTGCAAGGTCTCAAATGCATTTTTCACGACCTGGGCTACTCTTCAACTTGGGGCGACGTTAGATTCGCATGGAGTCGGCTCTCATCCTTCCGATTTGACAGTATTGATGAGATGGAGAGTCTCGTCAAGCTTCGAGAAGAAGAGGCCGACTTGTATCAGATGCACGCATCACGAGTTCCAGAGCTACTTGACTCTATCAAAGATGGCCATGAAGATAGAGACGCGATAGAATACGGCGCTGTAGTGTTATTAGCAATTCTCCCTCTCATCGAAACCCAACGGGTTTACTTGGGGGTGCAGCTTGGCATTGCTCAAAGAAGAAACGAAGAGTACCAAGAACTTCGCGAATTGGAATTCCGACATATGGTAAATTGGGCTATGATTGCCCCTGAAGGATATTATATGGACTGTTATGACAAACGATGGGATCTCGCAGAGCGTCTTGGGGTGAGCGAAAGCAGGCTAGAAGGCGTCTTTTTGGAGCGTAGAGTGGCTGATGCACGACACAGGCTGCAAGAGGCGCTGGGGAATCGTCGTGACGAGGATTGGGTAGGTAACAAGCATCTAATTTGAATAGACCCCTATGTACAGACAGAGTATATATATACAACGAGTAAGGAAAGTCCCTAGCAGCAAATGAATATAAATGAATATATCCAAGTGCTCTAGGCCATTCAGACAGCCCAAGTGACAAAGACTCAAGGGCCAACCAGACTGCAATGCGAGATTGCAGCCACAAAACTCAACGGCATCGACCGCGGCGAGAAGATCCACATGTCCTCATCCAGGCTCACTCGACAGTGAGTTCAAGCCCTTGCCTTCAAAGCAGATGAGATTCCCTTCCAAGCCGGACGAGCCCAACAAATGATCATCAAACGTCAAGATATATCCGTCACTCCCACCATTGGTATAACCATAGTTCAAGAAAGACATCCCAACTATGCCCTTGTCCAGCCATTTGTTCCCTTGATTGGGCTCCTGGGGGAAAGACAAGTACACTGTGTGTAATATGTCACATCCTCAGATCCCTTGAACAGGAACGGCAGCCGAGTCAGAGTGTTGCGGAACCTCTCCAGCCACCACAAGTCCACTATACCTTCACTTATTGCTTCTAGTGTGTATTAACTCTTTTTCTTCCTCCCAGCTTTTGCTATGTGCACCGCCCGATGGTGGTCATTGAGTTGGGCCATGTCGTCGTATCTTTGGCTGCAATCGCCACAGACGTATGGGTTACCGAGAGGAGCTTGACATAATGCTTGGTGTTTCTTCAACCCGTCGAATCGGGCAAAGTCCACCCCGCATCGACAAATAGGTCTACCTTTCGAACGGGAGACTCTTGAGCAAGCTGTCTGGCGGTGGCGACGACGGGACCGCTCGTCGTCAAAGTTCATTTCGCAGCCTGGGGAGCCAGGTCTGTCACAGGGTATTCTAGTACGCAAGCGGCAGGAGGTTGCTTTGCCACTACGATTGCGTCCGAGGTGAGCCCTATATTATTGAAGTTGACTGTTAGTCACATGCTTTGACAGGTGGTCAAATCCAAAGATGTAGCTGAAATTGAGTGCTGCTAGGTTGCCATGTCTTACCTGTATCTTGCTGCAGCGAACCATTGACGACAGACATCGCAGTAGTTGTCTTTGGGTGCGGGCGGGATAGCCATAGTAGTTGAGCGTCGAAGGGGAACAGACGAGTGTCGGGAAGAATCAGCGTATGACGAAGGCAAAGAGCCCGACGTGCTAGAAGTCGAAAGTGTAGGAAAAGGAGTGTGGGATGTATGAGAGTCGTTACTAATGCTCTCAAGTGACCATGAATCTATGCCGGGGTTGTTCAGTGAGTCTGCCGTGAAGTCGGTTGACACACAAGAATCCCTCAGCATCCAATACACATTGCCAAGATCGAGATTAACATCCGTAACATTGTATTCCGCAGTTGGATATGTTTCCAAGACTGGGGCCGTCACGTGTGGTGGGAGTGACGTCAAAATTCGAGTTAGATGATCATAATAGTCTTGCGAGATGGTGAGCGCGCGAAGCTTTGGCTCCGCGCGGCGTCACTACGTTTGTTGGTGATGAAAGAAGAGGTCTTGACTTTTGAGTCTTGACCAGTATCAACCTCAAGTTGACCTGGGGCGCCAAAGGCAGCGCCCGTGGTTTCTTGATCCCTCTCCTCGGCCCCAAGTGTGAGTAACCTGTAATCTCGAGCCGTCAGTACGCCGCGGAGTTAAAGGGAAAGAGATTTGCATGGTAGAACCTGACATACTCACTTCTAATACAATATGATCTGAACGTTGGATGTGGTGCACCCTGAAGATCTGCCACTATCGCACTTGCAGGAATGCTGAGAGGTGAGAGGGAGGGGAACAGGTTTTGAGAAGACCAAAGCTATGATCAGCTGACATTGATAATAGTGACATGGTACACCCAGCCTTATATGCCCATGCAGGGCTTAATTTGACCGGCCCCAATTCATGTCTGGTGTCCCTCTGGCCCCCAACTGCAAGTGGAACTCTGGCTGAAGAAATCGGCCTCCAACACACCAGCTGTCCCTCTCCGAATCGACTGGCCAGGAGAATGAACCTCCAGGCCGACATATGAAGGCGTCGTCTCCACAGCTAAACCCTGCCCTTGGGTGGCCGATTTTGAGAAACCTGAGTTGTGTCATGTTGGCGTTGTTCTTGTCGCTGCAAACAACTCCCTCAGTAATGCACCGCCCATGGTGGATTGGAGGCCAATTTCACGGGCCCTGTAAGCATGAGGCAAATATTCGGAGGCCAATATCGTAGCTTCTGTCGATGCGAAAAAGGTTGTTCGAAGGCCAATTTTCCTGTGAAGTAGACCCGTTAGTGATGTTGCTGCCACGGAGGATAAAGAGGAGCCGGTGCTTCATCTTGGGTAGATGAGATGTTAAGTTCACAATCATTTGAATCTTGAGTAAAGAACCATTTTACAGTCTGGCAGACAATTATTCCGTCTACGTACCATATTCCTTGACCAGTTGAACAACATGTCTTCGCCTAGAGAAGAGACTCGGCCAATGCAAGACAAGGTTACCAGTGAGGATCAACCGTGCGGCGCCACTCAAACCAATGGCACAAATGGCGTTGCTGTAAGATTCCCCTTTCTATCCCGTCCAGTGTAATGGCGTGAAACTGATTCTTTCAGTGTTGGCTCCCTGTGCCACGACTTTGCGACCCGGAATACCAGGCACGAAACAAGTCCACTAAGTGTAAGGAGTCTCTAAGTCTGTGGAGAGAGCAGTCGCAGGCTGACGAGCCTTGGAATATTGTGGGAAGCGTTAGACTTCCATGAAACGTGTAAAGATTGCTGCAGTAGCGGTAATTTCAACATGGAAATTTTATACTCATCTTTGCAGCTAGCTCTTGAAAGAGAAGTCAGTGAACCGTGCCTCAACCAACCTGTCCAACATGTAAATAGTTTGCCCAAGCAGGAAAGTGAGATGTCAAATGCCAAATACTTACAGAGAACCCAAATATCTAACTTGGTAGCTACCCAGGTGCTGAGGATAAACTCGAAGTCCCCGCAGGCGCCACCTCCAGCCGCTTCAGGCTGTTAGGATCTTCTCGAGTCCAGGCCTGCTGTACTATTTCCATCGCGTCTGTTGCTTCTGTTTGGCTGTATAATGAGCGCTTAAGTAACGGAATTATTGAAATCGGTTGGAGACAATAAGGAACGTCGAAGACTTCAAATGTTGGCAGGAATTGTAGAAACAACATGCCTCTAGATGACATGAAGTGGGCATGAAGTCAATCGATTGACGGAAGGTTTGGCAGAGACTGTGCCATCAGTGCCCTCAATGTGACTTCAATGTCCTGTCACCTGTAGCAGTGAAACCTAGACAGAGAGACTTCGATCAAATGTCACCAGAAAGGCATATGGGAGAAAAAGGCAAGCGTGCGGCTCAGCTCCTGCCTCCTGCTAAGACTCACCCACCAGACGACGTTGGGGAGATGGCCAACCAAAGCTCTCACGCTACTGGCGGCCATTCTCTAGTCTCGCGTGGCCGAGGATTTTTAACATCGAGATGGTGTCGGGATAGACAGAGTCGGGCATCCCAGTTCGCGATGGTGACGACCATCGTGCCAGGGGATCAAAGTGAAATCCAAATCCATTGGTATCGATGCTGAACCCAATAACTATAAACAGCCCCCGTATCTCATAACGCCAGCCCTGTATTTCGAATCCAAACCAATGTACCGCCTGCATTATCCATCCAAAGTCTCAACCCAATTACTCTCCGCTTGCCTCCTCTTCCATCTCTCCCCCACCGCTTTTCGAACAATTTTCTCCTCCTCTTCCACTTCTGCAGCCTGGCCCGCCATTTCCCGAATCTGATGCTTGATCCCCAAGGGGAGCATCTTTTGCCAGCCGCTATGTGCCTTACATCGCTTCCGCTCACACATGCCCCTCACTTCGTCGTCTTCGCCTAGTGGATCGCGCAGTTTTGACGTTTTGAACACTTCCTGTCCCTCGGGTGACTTGACGAAGGCAGAGAATACGTCCCTTGCAGATACGGCGTCCAATCTTGAGTCGTAACCGCAGATATCGTCTCCAAATCGTCCGGCGGTAATTGCTGCTCGTCGTCGTTCTTGGGCCAGTTCAATCAGAGTAAACATTTTGTGACAAAGGAGCGTCTCTTCAGCCAGGTCGAAGCGTGCCCTATGTGCTTCGTCGAGGAACTTTTGTTCTTCTTCGCTCAATAACTTTGAGAATGCTTCGTCTGCTGTATGTTAGCCGTGCCGGTTGCCCGTGGGTGAGCAATGCCACTTACCACCTGCCCCATTTGCACCGTTTGTCGGGTCATCCGAAAAGGGCTTTTTGACTAGTTGCCACATGCCATGCTCATTTGTCGACCCCAGGTTGCTGTTGAGAAGCGCCATGAACTCATCTTGCCCCAACTGGTCGTTGAGCCCGTTCTTACCTCTCACTTTCGGCAGCCTGCTAACCATCCTCTCCCACCACATCTGCGCGTGCTCATTGGAACAAAACACGCTCGGTTGACTTTGGCCCAAACGCGCTGGTTTGCGACAGGCTCCCAGCGCACACGTCTTTTTATAAATAGTGGCCAGCTCGCCAGTGGAACAATTTGGACAGATGAATTTCTCAATGAGGTTCTCTCCAATCTCCTTGTTCATCTTAATACACTCGCCATGAAACCAGTCCTCGCACTTTTCGCAACAGATCATCCAGCGATGGTCATCTGGACCCCGGCACAGGCAATATGGGCCGTTGTCGGATTCCTCGTCGCCGGATGCTTCTTCAACATCTGGCGCCGCGGAGTCGGTCTTCACTTTCTTCTTCTTTTTGGCGTCACCGGGCCTTGGTCGCTTTGGGGCCTTCTTAACAGTTGCTGTGCCCTTCTTCTTTGCTGACACTGCCATGGCTGTAGCTGCAGAATCGGGTGTCTCTGTGGAAGGGAGTGGCGTTGGTGATGGTTTGAAAGGTGCGGTCGCGAGGTCTGAAACAGCTGTTCTTGGAGAACTGACTGCCTGTTCTGATTTAACAGCCCAGTCGGTAGATTCTGATCGCAAACGGTCCTCATGCGAGGACCCGGGTCGATGGTCCATTGCTGGTAGAGTGAGCGGGCGAGCCAGCTCGTGGTTGTCGCTTATTACTCTCTTTCAATTGAAGCTTGAATTATAACACAATATGATATTCAGCAAATCTCCCATTGTCAAAGTGGGATAGAGGTCAAGGTGAATCGGGTTGCATTTTTAAATAAAGCTGATTGATGCATGAGTTGATCTGCGCCTGATGCATACCCTCAATGAGATGACAATGAGATTTGAGTGAGCAGGGGTCGCGTCGCTGGCTCCTGCCCAGTCAGGTCTCGGCAAATTTTCGGTGGCAACTTTCAACGTTGAATCCACTTGGAGCTTGTCAAGTTTCTAAGCATCATGCGATTGAAGCTTCAGACTACAATTTTCAGCATCCGCACCTGAGCTCCCACAACCGTTGCTCCATCGCCGATTTCCCAACACACAATGGCGCAGTCTTTAACGCCGTCGAGAGCCCTTCTGGGCGCATTTACCAAATGCCAGCGATGCTTCTCCAGCAGCACAATCCAGCCGAAGCTCCTGCGGCCGACTCTCCCTCGTGTTGCCGTCCAGACTAGACAACCTATCGCGCAGAGACGAACAAAGTACACAACTGTCGAGCAGGCTAAGAGCCGGCATAGTACCGGCGTATGTGGATGTCCTCTATTCGAATTGATACATGCTTTGGGGAGTATATGCTGACAAACCACCTCCGCCGACAGCCCTTCTCGTGGAAAGCCGGAATTCTCTTCGTCGCAACGTGCGGTGCGCTAGTTTGGTACTTTGAGTTTGAGAAAGGACGTATGCAAAGAAAGAGAATAGCCGATGCATCCAAAGGCGTTGGCCGACCCAAGGTCGGTGGGACGTTTGAGCTTGTAGATCAGAATGGGAAGCCGTTCACGAGTGAGATGATGAAGGGCAAATATTCCTTGGTATGTTGCTTGTCTACTTCCGGATTTACTACTCTCACATCTAGTTGTGCTACATATGACGAGGAACAATTGGTTTAACTTGCCTTCTGCAGGTCTACTTTGGATTCACTCGCTGCCCCGATATTTGTCCCGAAGAGCTCGATAAGATGGCGCGCATGCTCGACGTGGTAGAGGAAAAGGCACCCGGCGGGCTCTTACCCATCTTCATTACCTGCGATCCCGAGCGCGACGACCCGCAGGCCCTTAAAGCCTACCTGGCCGAGTTTCACGACAAGTTCATCGGATTGACCGGGACATACGACCAGATCAAGGATCTTTGCAAGAAGTACCGAGTGTATTTCAGCACACCGCAGAATGTCAAGCCCGGTCAAGATTATTTGGTAGATCACAGCATTTATTTCTACCTGATGGATCCGGAGGGCGACTTTGTTGAGGCACTGGGACGACAGCACTCGCCGGACCAAGGCGCCCAGTTAATCCTGGATCATATGAAAGACTGGAAGAAATAGTGGATACTCTTAGGAATGGGGGAAAACAAAACGATTGTAGTATTTGCGTGTATGATTGGGAATACGTCCGTGTAAACTAGTGCATCACGATTTGTACATAGACTACGCCAACAATGTTGGTCAGAACAACTCAATTCTATTGTAATGTATACATCAATTGCATAATCCGAAACAGTATGATATGTGTCGAATAGAGCTCTTAGACGAACTAATCTAATTGCTGGTGACAAAACCCTTCCGATACCCGAGTTACATGACATCCGGCTGGGCGGAGATGACCCACGCCTCCGACTACGGGTCCGCATGGAGCTCATATGTAATACATCTGCAACACATCTTCAAACGCATCCAACCTCCATCAGTAACCATCTCCAACCTTTATCTCTACATCAAATTAAGGAGTGGGTGGTTGCAGCACCCCGTCGTAGCCATGTCACGCATTGCACTCTGCATGCGGCGCCTGTCTCTGACTCCTATCACCAAACCTCAACAAATTCCGTCCTCACTCAACCTCACCACCCGTATCTCATCACCGCGAACCCAAGTACGAGCCTTTCAAAGCACACCATACTTATCAGAAAAATCAACAACCTCACCAAATACCAACCCTCCACCCTCAACCTCAAACAAAGCCTTTTCAGACATCGCCTTCGCCTTCGAGTACATCCCCCATCCCCCCCCCCCTTCCCTTCCTCCAGCCACCTATCTAACATCCTCAGCATCGATGGCGTCCTCTACCGCGGCGGCCAAGGCATCCCCGGCGCACGCGAAATGCTCCGTGCCATCCGCTCCCAAAACATGCGCTACGTATTCCTCACCAACGGCGGAGGAGCCCACGAAGACGCCAAAGTAGCGTCATTGACAAAACGCCTCGGCCTCTCACCCGACGAGGACGTCATCCGGGACAGAGTCATCTTATCGCACACCCCTATGCGGGGATGGGCAGACGCAGTCAAGAAGCAGACTGTTCTGATTACGGGATCGCATCCTGAGACGGCGCGCAGGATTGCAAACGAGTATGTCTGCGAGTCATCTGTAGATGTGCGCTGACGGTTCTAGGTACGGCTTCAAGCGGGCAATAACGCCGGCGGACTTGATACACGCGAATAGTAATTTGTACCCGTTTGATAATCTGAAGGATTCGCTGCACGCAGAGTTTCGAGACTTGCCTGATGGAAAGTCTGCGTCGGCGGTGACGGATCCGTATAGTAAGGATCTGGGGGACTCGGCGGTGAAGATTGACCAGATTTTAGTGTGGAATGATCCGCGAGATTGGTCCCTTGACATACAAGTCATTCATGACTTACTCGTCTCACATAAGGGATACCTAGGTACTCTATCTGACAAGAATGGCAACCGTGAACTCCCCAACAACGGGTGGCAACAAGACGGCCAGCCGGAACTGTGGATATCAAACCTCGACCTTGTGTGGAAGACAGAATACCCCGTCAACCGCTTCGGCACAGGTGCCTTCTTAGAAGCTCTCAGGGGAGTATGGTCCGCTGTGACAAACGGCGCGGAACTGCAGTACAATGCGTTGGGGAAGCCTTCACAATTTACGTATGACTACGCGCATACCCGGCTCTTGCAGTACTATTCTGGCGTGCGTGAGGGTAAGAAGGAGGCCACGCCGCTGAAGAGGGTATACATGATTGGTGATAATCCGGAGAGTGATATCCGCGGCGCGAATGAGTTTTGTCCGGAGGACGGGACGGAGTGGGTGTCGATTTTGGTGAGGACGGGGGTGTGGCAGGAGACGGTGGCGGAGAGGGAGCCGCGGTTTCGGCCGCGTGTTATTGTGGATGATGTTGTTGATGCGATTGTTTGGGCTTTGAGGAATGAGGGTGTTGATGTTGATAGGGAGAGGTTGATTGCTGGGGGAGGTGGGTTGTGAATTTGGTGGGCTTGAGCTTGATGTTGATTATTTGGTGAGCGGATATAGATAGATTTGGATAGAGTACACATATGTCTTATTCAACATATCTTGAGATACTGTGTGGATGTCAAGTGTTGGTATTGCTATTGCGAGGTCATCACTCGTGTGTCCACATATTTTTATGGCCCAAAGAAACGTGCGCTAACCGAGCGAGTTTACGAGTCTTAGAGGCGATAGTATATTTCATCTATACGGCAATATTTATAACTGGACTAAAAACGAAATTGCGAAGCGCTGTTAGGAATCGAACCTAGCCTCCTTTATATACTCTAGAAGCTCGTTCACGGTTAGTCAATTATGAGAGTGTAGGCAGCCAGAGAAGACCCCTCCATTGGGAGACGTTCTGGCGTCCTGAGTTCGTATTATTCAGGCAGGCCGTTTGGAAATAGGATACAATGTCTCGAAATCATGACAATGCAACGATTCCGGGCCAGTCAAATGGGAGGAGAATTTCCGGATAATCGTAAATTCGTACACGACGGAAGTGTGGCAAGTCGGTTCGCACTAGGCACATAGGTTCATCGATTCTGGTCGGCTTGAAATGGATAAACTTGATGAATTGGCCTTTCATCCCATTTCCCCAGTCGCGGCTGAACTTTCCGATTGTAGCGACCGAAGACCTTTGACTAGTGGCAAGGGTTGACGCAGCGGCGCCCAACAGGCGAACCTTGCATCATGATGCAGATTGCGCAGGGTCCATTTCGCGGAATGACAGTGGTGAGGAGACATGGCCATTTCTGTCAAGCAGATCCGCCCACTTCACATGCAAAGGGACCAAATCATGACCCAAGGGAGAGGAACATCGGGATGCCAAGAATGCTAGAAGAGTAGCAGAACACAGGGAGCTGGAAGGGAGGAGTGGAGACTCATACCCGTTCCAGCATGTAGATTAGGACGAGATTTGCAGGTGTGCATCCCGATGTCACTCGGCAGCATGGTCATTTTGACTTCATGTCATCGCCATGCTGCATTTTGCGTTGAATCGAGGACTTCATTCGTGTCATTCGACCAGACATCATGGGTAGCACAACAGACAGAAAATACCTCGGGTGCGAGATGCCACATATTCGCGCTGAGGACGGTGTTTCTCGTAGGATCACGGCCTAGGAGCCGGTCGCACCAGGGTCCATATGGAGATTCTAGGCTGGCCCATTGATGACACAAACGCCATGGTTAGAAGCGGAAATGGCTGAGGCCTGGACAACATTGAGCTGAGAAAAATTGAGGAAGAGGCACACGAGCAAGGGACAGGGACAAAGGGACCAGTTGACGGAGAGTGGAGAACAGGCACCATGGCGTTTGCTTTCGGCGCACGAGGTAGGAGCGAACGACATGTTGGGGTAGCTCTTGCCGTTTGGCTCTCGGTCGACTAACAAGAACAAGGCAAGAGGTCACCTGAGCAAATCCAAGCCCTCTTCGCTCTGGTTATCTGTCGGTGTGGCCACTTCCTCCCTTCGCTTACGATTTGAAGTTGTCAAATATTTGCCTCCGACTTTCTGCATCATTTCATGCCTATTTTGCTGTGTCTTGCACTTGCACACTGACGCCTATTTCATCCTGCATAGCTGCGTAAAGTTCATGCTCAACTTGCGCCACTAGGAACGACGGAAACAGACACAGGAACTTGGCCCATATTGAGGAGCCCACACCGAATCCACTTTCTCGTCATAACCTCGCGACCCTCCACACAATCAATTGAAATCGCTATTCTAGCCTACCAGACTTCTCGTACCTTTTCCCCTTCTTCCACCCTCGATATCGACTTTCGACGGCCGCTTCCTGTGGCCAGTCTTTTTGTCCGTCACGACCAAGGTGGACATTACCTCGCCTGTCGCTTCGCCTTTCTTCGTCTTCATCACTGAGACATCCCACCTCGACGCAAACAATCACAAGCCAAGTCCGCCGTCTTCATCATGGCCGAACCTAGCCCCACGACCTTCGGCCCCGCGCCCCTGCGATCGGCCTTGAAGTCAGACGGCGATGGTGACAGAACTCCTCCTACCAGTGGTACTCTCAAAGGTACGTGTAGTCAAAATGCGGTTGGATGCCACGTATGTGTGAAGAGGTGTTGTCGCTGGACGTAGTACGGAGTAGAGTGTGTTCTATCGTGGTTCGCTTCGTGACTGCCTTACGGTGAACCCACCTAGATCGTGACCCTGCGTGGCCACGCAACTCTGTAGAAGTCGAAACCACACACATTGAATGTAAGCTTACAACTGTATAGCTGTGCAAATTGCCGAGCCGGTGCCTGACTTGGACGAGGAGTGCCAAGCTACGAAGACCTTTCGCGCAGGAACAAGCCGCCGACTCAGCGGCAAGCCAGCATCTTGCAGATCTTCAATTAGCGAAGGCTCACCAGCTATGTGGCCCGCCGATGATTCTACGCATTCTTCTAGTCAACAATCCTCTCAGAAGCACCAGTATTGCGCTGAAAAGCTGCTTGCTCAAGTTTCAGACTGGTTGGAACACGAAAAGCGAAAGAAGGCTGCCGCCCGCAAGCCCAAGTCTCACCGGCGCAAGTCCAAGTCGCCGCCTGATCAAGGAGACCGGGCGGCTCCCACACCACCAAGTCGTGAGAGATCAGATTCAGTCGACTCTCAATGCAGTGATGTGTCTTTCGAAAAGCTTGAACACATTTTGCAAGAATCTCTGGCCGCGCTTGGTCTGAGCTCAGTTCCCCAACACCCACCCAAACTTTCCCGTCGACGACGTGCCAATTCCAGGACCCTTGCGCAGCGCACGGCCTCGTCCGACACTGATTATGTTGACGGAGATGCCATTGTACCAAGCTGTGACGCCTGGCTGGACAACTCCAAAACTCTCAGCTACACTGGTGGCGCAGCAAACGAAAATGACCCAGAAGAGGGCAAGGTGGACAAAGAAAACGATCCTTGGCTGATCTTTAAGAACGAAATTATTCGCATTGCCCATACGCTGAAACTCAAGGGATGGAGACGGATCTCGTTGGGGAGCGGTGACAGCATTACCGTGGAACGACTGAGCGGCGCGCTGACCAATGCGGTTTATGTTGTAACGCCACCATCGGATCTTGATGAAGTCGATGGCAAAAAGCCCCCTCCCAAAGTGCTTCTCCGAATTTATGGCCCCCAGGTGGAACATCTGATTGACCGTGAAAACGAGTTGAAGGTGCTTCAGCGTCTGGCACGCAAGAAGATTGGTCCTCGGTTGTTGGGAACGTTCCAAAATGGCCGTTTTGAGCAGTTCTTCAACGCCATTACACTAACGCCTGCTCATTTGCGTGAGCAAGACACCACCAAGTCGATTGCCAAACGAATGCGTGAGCTTCACGATGGTATTGAACTCCTTCCGCTTGAGCGGGATGGGGGTCCAGCAGTGTGGAAGAATTGGGACCAGTGGCTGGAGAACGTAGCCAAAATTATTACCTACCTCGACAAGCAATACGAGAGCACGCCGCCACCTCCGGCCAAGTCTGACTCCGTCGTCCACGCATGGAAGGCCAATGGCTATGTTTGTGGAGTTCCTTGGGAGCAGTTCTTGGGCATGGTGACAAAGTATCGAGCGCATGTGGTAACTCGCTACAAGACTTTGAAAGCAATCAAGGAAAGATTGGTATTCGCACACAACGATGTAAGTGGCAATGCGATGGCGCTGAAATTGGGCAATATACTGACAGTGTATCGCATAGACACAATACGGCAACATTCTGCGCATCAAGCCGGACGACGAAAAGTCGCCGCTTCTTCAGGCCGCAAACAAGCACAAACAGCTGGTCGTCATTGACTTTGAATATGCTGCCGCCAATGTACCCGGCCTTGAGTTTGCCAATCACTTTACCGAATGGACATACAACTACCACGACCCGGTCTACTCCCACGCCTGTAGCCATGAACGATACCCAACGCCTGAAGAGCAGCGACGGTTCATCAAGGCTTATGTTGACCATCGGCCTCAGTTTCCTGCCGCCAGCTCTACTCCACGTATGAAGGCGCAAGATAGCGGTCCGGGGACACCATCCCTCAACCCCACAGCCTCATCCAGCTCCATTGTCGACTTCATGCTTGATGCCCGCGTTCCTCCTGGCGGATGGAGCGCCGCGGAGCGTGCTCGAGAGGAGCAGAGTGATTTGCAAGTACGTGAGCTCGTGGAGGAGACGCGTCTATGGAGACCAGTGAACAGCGCAATGTGGATTGCATGGGGTATCGTACAAGCTAAGGTCCCCGGACTGGATTGCAACAACGAGCCTGCATCTGAGGAGGAGGCTATCAAAGCTGAGCAGGAACTTGGACCCGACGAATTCGACTACTTGAGCTATGCCCAAGACCGAGCGTTGTTCTTCTGGGGTGACTGCGTGCAGCTGGGGCTGGCCAAGGCAGAGGATCTCCCAGAGAAGCTGAGATCAAGGTTGAAGATGATTGATTATTAGGCGTAGCAACTGGAAATTAGCATATGAGGGTCTGGCATAGCCCTGTATTTATGACAGTAGATTCTACATATTTCTGAATACACCCCATCCATGACAATGTGGCCATTCTATCTCCATATATGCTTTTCATCTAGTCATTCCATGTTCACATAACATACCTACCTTGCTTTGAACATGGATAATTCTATGCATCCAACTTCAACCGTTCCAACATGGCGTCAATCTTACCCAACAAAATCTGATAATTGATGGCATCCGACGCAAACTCATCCTCGGCCATCTCCCCATCCAACGTTGCAACAACACCATTTCCTTCCACCGCATCCCCATCCCCATTCATCACCTCCCCCCTTTCAGCCAACGCCGCCGCCGCCTCAGCAGTAATCTCGCCATCCTCACCCATCATCATCTCATCCAACCCCGCATCCTCGAACCGCAATCGAAACCGCTCCGACAAATAATACCGTATATCGTCCAGCAACTCAATCGTATCCGTCTCCTCACGCTTCTGAATCCGCTCCGCACTCTCCCGAATAAGGTCCTGAAAATCAGGGTCGTCGATATAATCCTCCAGCCGTGTAGCCAAGTACCGCGCCGCAAACTCCTCCAATCGCTGTACGCGCAGATCCCACGCCGCGTGAATAACGTCGTATATATTAATGGGCTCCATCTCCACGACCTCTACCTCCTGTGCTGTGCCGTTTTCACCATTGTGTTTGTGTGTGCGGTCGACCAGCGCGTTGGACGTCCCACTGCCGAGGGTGCTGATCGCCTGGGCGGCCTTGCTCTTCAGCGTATCTAGGAAGAGCATGTCTGCCGTGTACAGCAGGTCCAGGGCGTGTTCGAGCGGACAGACCGTGTTTTCGGTGTACAAGAATGTGAGGACGAGTTCGAGCACAGCGGGCGAGCAGTCTACGGTGACGACGTGCAGGTTTGCGGAGCGGTGGGACTCGACAAAGTCGCCGGAGAACATTTTTTCAAAGTACTCGCTACGGATGAGCATGGCTTTGTGGACGGGGTAGAGGGCGGATTTGCGGGTTGTCGTGGAGGAGGTGCCAAGGGGGATGCCCTGGCCGTTGAGGAGCGGTTGCGTTTCCTCGTAGGTGTCATCTGCGCGGAGGAGCACGTCTGCAAAGGCAGGATTGTCAAACTTCCACTTGATGTCGTTGACGCGTTCTGTGTCGACGACCATTTTGTTGCCCAGGACTTTGGATCTGAAAAACTCGCCGATTTGCTTGATGGCGCGGTCTTCTTCGTCTTGGTACCGCTGGCGGGCGAGGCGGCGGTCGTTTCCTGCCATGATGGCTTCCCAGAGGTGTTGGACTTCAAGCTGCTTGCTGATTTTATCTAGGCCCTTGATGACGTCCTCCTCTGAGATGAAGCTGCCGGGGGGGACGAGATCCTTGGGCAGGTCGCCGAGGTAGATGTACCGGAGGACGATTTGGATGGCTTCCACGGGGATAGTGTGGGCGAGGTTCCATGATGGTGTTTCCGGCTGGGCTTCGAGTTTGCTGCGGAAGTAGGGTGTTCGTGAGGCGAGTAGGAATTTGTGTAGGTTGAAGGTGCGTGTGTCGGCGGTGAGTGAGATGTCTGATGTGCGAGGGGTGCTGCGGGTGAGGAGGCTGGAGATGTGGGTGGACCAGTAGACGTAGGGGTCTGATGATTTTGAAAAGTCGTATTGTAAGAGGAGGTTGCGTATTCTGTCGTTGAGGGCATTGTATATGCATCTTTCTCCTTGGAAGGTGTTGCGTTCTGCGAGAGCACCTGTTGTCAATTAGTCTCCGACCTCCTGTGTAGCTACAAGAGGATATTTTCCGGGCACAGGGTGTGGTGTACCTGATTCTAATAAAAGCTGGACAAGTTCATAATGTCCACAGAGACTGGCCTAGTGTGTCTTTTAGCAAGTGACCTTGATGCGATGTCGAATGCTCTGTGAGTCTGTGATAGCTCCAGGGTAGTACTCACTATGATAAGTGGCGTGTAGTCGAACCGATCTTTGCCATTGATGTTGACACCCTGGCTGATACACTCCTGACATTTGCGCAAATCGCCATGTCGACACGCGAGCAAGAATTCGTTAAACTCATCGCTCTGGTCGAGCGGGTTCTCATCGCGCAGCACGCCGCTCTTGATCATGGCGCTCTCTTCGCCCAGCTTCCCCTCCAATTCGTGCTTACGGAGCACCATTTTGGCGGTGACATGCGCAATGATTTCCCTCTGCCGATATCCCTGTACGATAATAGATAAAGACGCTAAAAAAAAAATAATGAATGCAAGTATATAAAATGGCAAGAAATCTACTCTACATGCAGAAACATAATGAATAGAGAATGAGTGAGCTATTCAGTTTCCACTCACGCCTTTTTCGGCTGGCTCTTAGTTAATCAGTCGTTAAATCCGAAGCCTCGCCATTGGCTCAAGAATGCCGTCACACATTTTGCCGCGCCACAACTGTAAGCTCCACTGCCAGCCACGCCACTGTGGCGCTTCAACATGCTTATCGATAAGTCGTTGCCATGGCAGCGTTTCACACTGTTTACATCCGTCATGCTCACCCCGGTCACTTCACGGAACCACTGGTCGTGGGTGGCCCAATGCACAGTGGTGCTAACGCTATTCTGTGTGCACGACAACCTAAGGCCTGCTTTCTCTCAGGTGCATTGAGTGCATGGAGAACCTGGACTGCAACGACTTATCCAAAGAGGCACCGAAAACTTAGTCACACTCTCCTCGACAACATCATCAACAACAGCCTTCGTTACTAACCACAGCAGGGTTTCGTTCTTTTTCCTTTCATTTATTGCGGTTGCATATATCCACCAGCAGCGTCATCGAGTTACTTGTGCTTTTGCTGAACAGCGTTTATGGGTTGCTGAAGGAACTTGTTACCACCGTGGGATTGACATTGGCGCTCGTCTGGAAGATTATCGTTCGCCATGTCGTCAGAAGACAAGTACGAGACGCTGGAGAAGATTGGTACGTCGTTCTCTGCTTGCCACTGAGCAGTTCCCCTTTGGTGAAATATCCTTTGCTGACCGCTTGTTTGCACCATAGGCCATGGCTCCTTTGGTGTCATTCGCAAAGTCCGCCGGAAGGCAGACGGCTTCATCATGTGCCGCAAGGAGATTTCATATCTTCGCATGTCCCAAAAGGAGCGAGAGCAGCTCCATGCCGAGTTCCAGATCCTTTCGCACCTCCGACACGCAAACATCGTTGCCTACTACCACCGCGAGCATCTCAAAGCTAGCCAGGACCTGCACCTGTACATGGAGTACTGCGGGAATGGCGACCTCGGCCGAGTGATTAAGGACCTGCAGCACAAGGGACAGAGGGCCCAGGAGAGTTTTGTTTGGAGCATCTTCAGTCAGCTTGTCATGGCGCTGTACCGGTGTCACTATGGTGTTGATCCGCCGGAGGCTGGTGCAAATGCGCTTGGTTTGACGCAGGGGAGTGCTAATGGTGCTCCTCAAGTGCCTGCTGGTGCTATGACGATTCTTCATCGAGATTTGAAGCCTGAGAATGGTATGTTGTGATACTGGTGTATGTGGAAGTGATGTAGAAGTGCTGACGGTGTGTTTAGTTTTTTTGGGGGAAGACAACTCGGTCAAGTTGGGCGATTTCGGTTTATCCAAGATGATCAAGTCGCATGATTTTGCCTCCACCTACGTCGGCACACCTTTCTACATGTCGCCTGAGATTTGTGCGGCTGAAAAGTACACACTCAAGTCGGATATTTGGTCACTTGGATGTATTATATACGAGCTTTGTGCGAGGGAACCGCCGTTCAATGCAAAGACGCACTTTCAACTGGTGCAGAAGATCAAGGAAGGCAAGGTTGCGACATTGCCGGAAATGTACTCGCCGGAACTGAATCAGGTCATTCGAGATTGCCTCAAGGTGAACCCAGACAGACGTCCCGACACGGTCCAGCTACTTAATTTGCCGGTTGTCAAGTTGATGCGCAAGGAGAAAGAGGTGGTTGACCTGAACAAGTCTTTGCGCGCACGGGAAGAATTGCTTCGCCAGAAGGAGAAGGAACTGAATGAGAGACTGTCCAATATGGACCGAGAAAGGCAAATGATGCGGGAAGAGATCGATTCCCAACTGCGACGGGAATGGGAAGTCAAGGCTCGACTTGAGATTGACCGCCTTGCCAACACCGAGATCGAACAGCTGCAGATGCGATTTGAGGAGGAAATTAAACTACGAGTAGACGCTGAGCTACAAAAGACGAGACACACGAGTGCTGTTCAGTCAGAGGCAACTGGCGCCTCGGAAGATAAAGCATCGTTATTGCCTAAGTCAGATTATCCGCAGTCATCAGTTGGTGGAGGAAGTGGCGACGAATTTCCCTCAACAACAGATGCCACAGAATACTCTCTCGACAGTCCTGATACATCCAGGGATCCTAAACGAGCAGCGCGAACACCGTTTGGCCGAGCACAGACAATGTTTGCCGGACATGCTGGAACGCCGATGGATATTGAAATGGCATCGCCGAGTCCCATGGCAATCGCTAATCTTTCTCTGTCTCCTCGTCGTGGAGGAGCAACCAAGGCACCTACAACCCATTCAGGGAATATCTTTGCTGCCAATGCAAACAAAGTTTCTGATCCTAGATGGGATCTTCGCGAACCGTTGTCCATTGAATCTGACGACGAGGATATCGTCCCCTCACCCACACGAAACATTCGCTCTGCCAAGAACCCATTCACTTCTAAGAACCGGCCTGTTCTGACCTCACAAAAGTCGTGTCCCATCAATCGCCTTCGGCCTCAAACGTCAAACACTGGACTAGTCTCTAAAGCAGCAAATGGTGCTCTGGCCGAGCCACGGCCTCGGTCGCCCACGACAAATCAGCAAGATTCCCTCCATGACGAGCATCCAGACAGATTCGAATGGCAACGGCTTGACACGCAAACATTCCGTCAAGAAGGATATGAGTGGTGGCGAGGCCCTGAACAAGATGGCTGCTAAGAACAACATCAAGGGTAGAACACTTGTTGAACTGCAACAAGCCCGAGCTGGAGGACGGCCATTGAGCGCTGCCGGCGGCGCTCTCGAGAATATCAGTCCTAAACGTGCTACGTTCAAGGAGAGAGTCGCTGGAGAGCGAAGAGGTAGCGGAGGCAGCGGGAGCAGCAGCAGCGGCAGTGAATCTGTTGCTGTTTGGGACCCGGAGCGAGATGAGATGCCAAGCCCATTTTTGGTGAGGCAGAAGAGGATTGTCAAAGTCTAGGATTCTTTGCTTGGTCGAGGGGCTGGGGAATATGAATACATGACATAGTTGGGGAGCTTTTATTTCGAGCGGGGAAGGATACCATTGTGCTTCTGGCATACGCGAGACATGACAGCCTATTTTTCTTTTTCTTTTTCTTTTGGTGCTACACATTCTTTCTTCCTTTGGCTGATGCCAAACCTTTTCTTTGTGGAGGTTGAGTTGGATAGAGGGTTGGAGTACGGGAAAAGATGTAATGGGGCTGGGGATTATGAATATGGCATGTTCATGGCGTTGGGGACTGAGATTCTTTTTTGTTAGGATCGTTAGGATGCATATCTGACATCTGGCCTCTGAGGCTGTCGCTTTATTAATATGGCTGCTGCTTTATTCTTTGGAACTGTGAGCTTACTCCCCCACGCATGAATGGTAGATACTGTCTGATATAAAGACAATGTCTATGGTTGGGACAAGTGGCGTTCTGTGCAGACAATCGAGTCTAGTGATATTGCGAGTAGGATTCCTGATCAAGATGCCGAATATGGTAATGAGTGATGTGATATCTGACATGTACCCTCTGAAGTTGAGTCGCGTATCAATATGGCTTAATACTTGTAGAACTGTGAGCATTCACATCTTTACGCGTAATAGTACAGTTAGAGCCCATAATTTGAACAGCGTCTAGGTGCCAGAAGGCTATGTTTGAACAAATCTAGCGTCGTAAGTACCGAACATTGCGTGAGATATTTGGCAGTGTTCAATACATTTGACCAGCTGTAGATGTGGCATATAAAGCTACAGTACCTGGTCATATGTATCTTTCCACGCGAGTATGGGTTAGTCGCCTCAGCGGGGGCGACTTCTCATGACCTCTCACTGTACGCATGAATGGTACAAGTTCAATACAAAGAGACAATGTCTGTAGTTTGGTCAAATGACGTTCTGTGCAGACGTCAACAGCCTGATGATTGAGGAGTAGGTTCCTGATGAACGTGTCGAATATGGTATATGGTATTGTGACATCTGATATCTGACATCTTTGAGGCTGAATATTTTATTGACATGCCTGCTTCTTTATACTTGAAGAATTGTGAGTATTTACTCCTTAGGTATGTGTGAAGGGTAGATATTATGCGATATACAGCTACGCGTGAATGGTAGATGTCTAATATAAAGAGACAATGTGTAAGTGGCATTTTGTGCAGACGTCAACAGCCTAATGACTGCTGAGTCGATCCCTGATGAACGTGTCGAACATGGCAAACAAGTAATGTGATCCCTACCCATGCAACTGACTGAATACGCCATGAGTCACCGTCACACAACATATATTGAGCACAAGTAGCACAACCCACGTTGACGTTTGCTAGCAAACGTACATCGGACAATTCGACGTGCTGCTGTACACTACTCTGTACCACATCGAGAACCTGTCAATCACGTAACACAGCATTTTGTGCTCGTCCCAATCCAGCCACCAGAACGTGAGTAGACAAACAAATAGTCTTGGCGGCCCGACCTGGATCTTTCCCATACGATTGGATCACTGCTTCGGGCACAAGGAGCGTGAAAAGTGAGTGAGGGGTTCATGTAGACCGACCAACCGACTACCTGGTTCACACCGAAATTGGCACCCCCAATGTGATTGAGGTGAAGACATGACATTTTAGTCTGGACTAACTTGCTCATACCGACGTCTTAGACACTGCCTGTTTCCCCTCCCGCTCCTTGTTCTCCCCCCCAGGCTGGGAGACCACAACCCGAAAAAAAAAAAGACCAGACGCCAGTGTCTCAGCTCCCAACGCCCATCGTACAGTGCCGTCCTAAGAATCATCTTGCGATTGGTACATAAATCTTGCCGCAAATCCACCGGGTATAAACAAAGTAGTAAAAAAAAAAAATGGATAATCCCAAATTTCATACGCCATGCTTTCCTGTTGTCTTCGTTAGGTTTTCCCAATTGCTGCCCGGTGAGGCACGTCACGGAGCGATTGGTCCGTTCTGGAGCAGACATCTCGTGACTGGAAGAGACATTGTTCTTTCCTGAAATGTGATTCACTCCATCCGTACGTAGGGGGTATCAGATCCGAAACAAAGTCAAGAAAATGAAATCCGTACCAAGTTGGAGAATTCTCCTCAAGGGAAGAAAAAAAGCAAAGGGTACCCTAACCAACAAAAGCAACACAAAAAATGTGCTCAACTGAAGAAGGAAGTGTTTAAAAAAAAAATAAAAAAGAAGACAGTAATAAAAAAACGCCAGATGAACAAATTAGCGAAGCCGTGAGGCCTGTCCCTATCTTTGCACAGCCGTGAGGCTTCGATTCCATCTTTGAAGTTCCTATTCCAATCATCCGCTTCCGTAGTCATTCGTACAATCCAATCTCGATGCCCCAAACGATTTTCGGAATCTGCAACATTGCTGTTGTTCTTGGTGCTGTGGTGGTGTTTTTTTCGTCTGCCCTTTTAATGTGCCTTGTTTGAGGATAACCGGATCCTCCGTACATGGATAAGTCGCGGCCGCGTGGCGGGAATAGCCTATGAGGCCATGTAAATGTCTTTGTTCTCTTCTTCCGACCTGGTTTCTCTTGACCACTTCCAAGAGCCACTCCGAATATTGATTGGTTCAGTGCCTGCTCTTGTGAGATGAACCGTGTTTATGCGAGTGAGAATGCGAATGCGAATGCTTGTGAGACGAGTGCTTGTGGTGCCGACTTGACGATCCACTCGTCTCCAAATCTCGTTCGAGTTCCTCAACTCTGGACCGATAACCCTTGACGATTTCTTTGATGTGGGCTATTCGGTCAAAATCCGTCTCCAACTCGTCAAGTTGCACTAGAATCTGCTGGTATCTCGCGATTTCTGCGTCGGCGCCATCAATGATGTTTCCGGCTCGATCATATTGAACTTGGGTGAACATTTGTGCTTGCTCGCTGAGATATTGTATGTTCTGTTCAATGTTCGCCATCAAACGATCAAAGTACCTCCCCAGAGCAGCAAGAGAAGAGCTGTCTAGTAGCAGTAGGCCCTGACTACTGGCTCTGCTGGCGGCGCGGGAGCTCGTCGATCCTCCTCCGAGTGCTGCTTGGCCCTGCCTCAGCAGCTGTATCTCCTCTGCTGAGAGACCCAGCTGTGTGTCCGGCACAGCGTTTGTTGCCATGATGGGCGACGCGCACGAGGGGCGCCAAAGCGCCTGAGGAATTGGCGAGCCGTCAGAGTCGAGTTGCGACGGCTGTCAATGACCTCTCGAGACGGATTTAACTGAGGCGACGGGACTGGATATTCGGGGGTTCGGCGCTGATTGGACGTGCCGTGGGCATTGAAGAGCACGAGTGGGAAGGCGGTGGTTGTCCTTGATGGCTCAGTCGTGCACAATCATGCATCGTCTTGATGGAAACGACGTCGACGGGAGCCAAGTCCGCGAAGCACCGGCAGAGACCTACGGGACGGAGAATGTGGTGAAGGTGGGAGAAGAAGACTTTTGGGCGGCTTGCTATGGTGACCTCAAAGTCGAAGCTAAGCGCGGCAACAAGATGGTGGGTGCACGGCTTGTCTGGCTTGGTGGTCCTGGAGGAGATTATCGAGCCAGCTCGTGATTGGAGAATGCCCGGCGGATCAAAGGGCGGGTGCGGATCTTTCGTAGTCTCAGAAGTCAGAGCTGGTGGTTCCTCAACGGGCCAAGCCGCAAGCCCAGCCTGGCGGCTTGAGGAGGGGACGAGATGTATGTTTCCTCCCGCAGTTGATGGATGGAGAGGTAATTGTTCCTGTTCAACGCACGAGAACAAACGAGCTCGGTCAAAAAGGTTCGGAAGAACTATTGAAAGCCCAAGGGTTGCTCTTCACAAGCGCACAGGAATGTGTGTGGGTGGTGTGGCACCTCCAAGATCTGGTTGAAGCTGCAAGGAAGAAAGTTGGCAGGCGGATTGATGTGATGAACCAGGGTCAAACTGGTTCGGGACAAGATTCAGCAATATGTCGGGTGCATGCGCAAGTCCCTCCAGTTCCTGCTTCTATCGGTATCACGGATCAATTATCCAGTCCAGTGACCGGTGAGTGGAGGATTTGATCAGGTGCAGATCTAAAGATATCTGACCAGGAGAAGGGTCATGAACTCATGTTTAAGGTGCGGAGGGCTCCTTTTTAAACCCCGAGGTGAAAGGCATCAAGGTCGATACAGTCAGTCGGTCGAAGTAGACATTTGCTGCAGATAATTGTTTGCTGTTCTGTACTGCCTTTCTGCGTTTGGCCTTCGGTGCCTGGCGTGGCGTAACTTGACAGGATGTGTAGCACAGTACAGTAACTGAACATGTGCAAATGAATTGAACAGATAGCTTGCACACGATGGCAGCGGCGTCAAGTTATTGATTGATCATTGAAGGTCTGGTTTGTTCAAGTCTGGTACAAGTCGAGATGAGCCAGCCGGTGGCCAGAGAGATACCCAAGCTGCAGCGGGGGTGGAGGTGACTGGAGGTGACTGGAGACATGGATGACTGGAGACATGGATGACTGGAGCTTGAGGTTTGCACGCAAGTATGGTCTGGTGTGGACTAGCGGCCCGAGTTGCTGGGACGGGGAAGGAACGAGTCACTTCTCTGGCCAACTGCCTGCAACTGACCACCTACCACTGACCACTGACGATGTCTTGCCTGACGGGATGTAGCTTCCGCAGGAAGGAAAAAGAGGAGAGGCATCGCTATCCCAGCGCCTTCTCTTGTGAAGGTGCTTGAGTACCTGCGAAAGGATGGACAGAAAGACTAGAATGCAATTTGCATATGCGGAAATTGAGCAATCATGTACCTATAGGTACCTAGGTACGCACATAAACTTATGAAGGGTTCTGGTGGGAGAGCCTGGTCTGGCAGGTGCATCCCATGCAGGGTGCTTGCTCCGCTTGCGTCTGGTCTCACCTGGCTGCCCAAATCTTATGACGATGGTGCATGGTGGGCAGTTGGCTTCTTTGGTCTGGATTCCACTTCCACCAAAACAGAATTCTTCCAAACATGCAAGACCCATTCTCACGTTTGTCCTGTCACCAACTGGCAGTTTGCCATGACATGTTTTGCCGTCGCCCTCAACCGCCGATTTGATTGACGGAAAGGCAAAATTATTGTTTGTCTTGTCCTCATCTGTGTCGTTACTCCGTTGCGAGCTTCTGATCCTCTAGATCAGGCTGCTTTCCCCGCGCCGCGTCTTATCATATTCGACTTCTTCACACCCCATTCTCATGGTGGTGACCTTGATGTAATCATGAGGCCGATCCGCACCAACTTGGTGCCCTACCTGCGGGCCGCCCGAGCAACACTACCACGCACTGCTGCGAACCACCCGACGCTATAGGAAGCTGGAATGTGAATATTGTGACAAGACAAGCAAGTCAAATTTTGAGGTGGTGTGTATGGTGCCTCTGCGGATCACTCTGAGAGCAAGCTAGTGCCTCTTCAGAGGGTAGGAGGAATGGAACACAACATTTGAACCCTGTTGAACTGATCACGAGCATAGGAACAAACCCTCGGTTGATGACACTGTCTAGAAGATTTGCTCGTGTTGCTTCTGTTCCAAATGCATCTGCTGCACCTCATCCCACAGCCATGCGGCCCAAGGACTTGATCATGACGTGCGTTCATGTTTGTGTAACGCAGAGTGCCTTGCATGTACATGAAAGTGCATGGGAATGCATGCCGGAAGCTCCCGTTACGACGAATACAACATCGAAAAGCACCACAATTGTAGTGGTGTGTTGACTTTGTTGTCAACTGGCGGCTTGTTAAGTGCCGTCTGGACTCAATACTTCCGCGTCCTTTTTTTCTTCAATCAACACCTCCCTCCCATAACATGACGCATAGACAATTAAGGCAATGCATCATACTGTCTGCAGTTGACTTGTGAAACTTGATGGTTGTCATCCGTCCCCGCGCACTTGAGACATGGAAACAGTGGTTTGTTCGTTCCCACCAACATCCTCATAGAGCAACAGATCATAAAATCTTCACACACAACTAACCCGATTAAGGAAGAACTGCTTTGATTACCCAAGTACACTCCATGACGCATATGCAGAGAGCCGAGAGGACTTACACAACTCCAGTCTGCATCTAGGGCAGTTGATCATCGAGAATCCCGAGTCATATCGCAGAACTGAACTTATCATTGGTGGGTTCTGAGACAATCGGCTGAGACAACAGAGTTCGGATCAGCTTCCGAGGGTTGTCGCCAAGTCCTCCTTTTCGCCACGGGGAGAATTAAGAAGCTCCAAGAAGGATCCTGGAGGGGCCACAGGGAGAAATGAAAAGCTCCAAGAAGGATCCTGGAGACCGCCACCGTTAGCATCGCTTGATATCTTGTACATGGAAGTGCAAACGCACAATGCGCCTCCTTAGATAATTTAAGCGAACTCGGATAACAGCTAGCCGGACCCTTTGCG
Source organism: Pochonia chlamydosporia 170 (assembly GCF_001653235.2). Classification (NCBI taxonomy): domain Eukaryota; kingdom Fungi; phylum Ascomycota; class Sordariomycetes; order Hypocreales; family Clavicipitaceae; genus Pochonia; species Pochonia chlamydosporia. Next base: position 4,527,828 of record NC_035793.1, read on the forward strand.
TGATCCAAATGGATACAAAAACAATGCGTCTGTCGGAGAATTCCATGATTTGCAGTTACTTCATCAATAGGGCAAAGTTGAAAGATGATGTATACTCGAACAGGGGTGAGCAGTCGAAATTTCATGCATCTTCAGCAACATCAACTATTCTACATTTGACGGGCACGCGACGTTCGCCGTGTCGGAGTTGGTGATTCCGGTTTGCTCACGGTTTAGACGCTATGATCCTCAACCAGGATCGGTATCGGTGTATGTGGGTGCTATGTGTCTTCCAAATCGGGTTTATACATTAAACGCATTTGATCATAATACTGACACAGAGTTCCCATTAAGGTGAAACTCAGATCTGAGGCTCAAAGATGCACGCCAGGGTCTTGAGCAATAGCATTGATATCGGACAAGATGAAACTCACCCCTCCAAGAACCATCATCGATCTCCGCTTGGCTGTTGGTCTCGGCCCTGCCGGACCAGGTTGAATGACCCAAGTGCAAACAAGAACGGATGCGATCAGGAAAATTTGTCATTCTCATGCTCGGCAATTGGAAGAGTTTGTTTCCAAGGCGCCAAGCGCGTCCGTGGCCCTGAAACCAAGGTGTGCGAATATTGGTTTCTGCCACAATCTGCAGCGCCGATTTCTCTCCAAGACTTTCCAAGGCTTGCTGCAGAAGATTGGTAAAAGATATTTTAATTTGCATCATGAAACCCACTTGCCATGCGGTAACCGCGGACGGGCATCTAGGAACACGGCATGCTCGACTCTTCAGTGCTTCATGAATGCGCATGAGCACGTCGGCTTCGGACTATCCACGATGCAGCTTGTCTCTGGGCCACCTTGTATGACACAACTTGCAACAGAATATATTTGCCCGCAAGCAGCTTTTAGGACCAGCCAAATCCAGCATCTGATTTACAGAAATGAGGAGTACCAAGACTTTCGACTAAGCCGTCTGTCTGGCCTTCTCGTAACCCAAACAATTCAATGGAAGAACCATCATTACTTAGGTACTTGGCCGTTGGCACGTTCCGTCCGGAATTGCGCCTCATTTCCCTGGTTCGAGGGACAGCTACATCTTCTGCGAGGCATGTCTCGGCTGAGACCTCCCTACGGCATGCTCCGGCCGGTAGAGCCTCAGGTTTCGCCTCCGTTCACCAGCGTCATGGTAGTGACCCGCAAACCCCCACACAGGCTGATGAACTTGTTGTTTGGCGAAGTTGAGGTCATGGGGGGACCGAGCACTAGCAAAACCTGATAGTTATGGTCGTCCGCGAATAGAGAGAGCCTGGCGACATATCGTCTTGATCCACCATCCGCATACGACATGGCGCAAGCTCTGTAAGTGTCGAGGCAAATATAACTCAAACAACCACATCATTCTTAAAATCACGGCAGTTGTGAAAAATACTGGAAAGACTGCGTGATGCAAAAGCGTGGATTCTCCAAGTTCTTCTAGAACGTCCAAGGACTAGCTGAACCTTGTCGCAAAATACGAGGAAATAGAGCCACTGCCGGGACACCACGCCATTTAACTTTTCTGCTGGCATCTCGACAACTTATTGCAGGTCCGTTTATGGATACGCTAGGAAAATCTTCGGTCTACTAGACGCAAGGAGAAACTTGGCGTCGTTCGAGTACGGAGCCAACAACGGTCCCGAGTCGTACTCCCGAAAGGGAAGTGGGAACTATCAATCCAATATGTCAACTGGTTTGCCCATTTAGTCCCAGCAGCTTGGGAAAGATCGCCGACAAGGCCCCCCGAGTCACGTCCCGCCCACCAATGCACTTACACCCATTCGTGGCTGTTAGATGCGCCTTCTGAATTGACCCGCCCGCAATGGTGGATATCAAACGGACCACCGAGCAGTTGAATTGCACGTGTGCCATCGAGTGTGTTTGGGGTGAACGTTGACAAAATTGGATCTTCAACTCGCGCCGGCTGCCTCGGATCGGCGAGCCTCACAGGCACCACACACGCTAAAGACTCAAGGAACGGCGCCCAGTGGACCTCAACAGCCGTTAGAGGCGATTTGCCATGTCGAAATAGCAACTAGAACTTGCGTCGCCGTCGATTTCGTTGGAAATTATCTGGGCACCAAGGTGGCTAGTGCCTTGTGTACAACGCACGCTTGGCATGGCAGAACCTCGCACAACCCACGTTATCTCCGTCCCATGTGGACTTGCCGCCGCGCAAAGACGTTCTCATAACCCGCCAACTTGAGTCGGGTACAGTTACCTCAGAAGTCCAGGATCATGGCTGGACGGAGCCAGCGCCGTGAAGAACCAAACCCTGGGGGTTTCCCCTAAGCGATCTGATGCGCGGTCCCTATTTCGTCTCTAGTCTGATGGTGAGCCTCCAAACTCTCCTGTGACCTCAGCTGAGGAGCTCAGACCTCAAGCACCTCCCCAGACGATAATCGAATGATCGACGTTAAGCAGCAGGCCGTCGTTCTGTTAGCATCAGTCGGGTCCAATTCCTTTGCCTTCTTGGTCAACCAACGTGGGGCGCATGTGCAAACAAGCGTCGGGAATTTTCATCTCAATGAATCGTCTCGCCCCTTGCACGCCCCCCTTTGTCCCGCCGACTTTGTCTTCTTAGCATGTTCTCCAGTTTTAAGAATGCTCCCCCATTACTTTATCCCATTCGAACCACCCAGACCAGGAACGGGGTACGTCGGCCAACTGTGACCTCGGCTCTACCTACGCCGACTGGCCCGGCTCAATGCAGCATCAATTCTCTGCTCCACTGAAACTGTCATGTAACATGCTCCGACGGGAGCTAGACAAGTTTTTCTTCCTCACTCTTGTCGAAGCCAAGGGAAGTTACAAATGTGGTATCCGTGTAGAGGTGGTGTTTTCCATCGACTCAGCCTGCGTCATCACGACTTACTAGGTAAAAGGTGCGGGATTCGTTGCCCACCCAAATTTCCAAAGTTGGGTATTAAGATGCAGCACTTGGTATTATAGCCAGGTTCATCAATAATACGGTGGCACAACGTATAATGGAATTTTCGGAAATGACTTCCGCATTTTGTTGATGTCATCAAGAAGCCAGCATAATCTACCGTATAATACTGCCGCTAAATTCTTATGAAATGCGTCTTGTATACTACATATTTGAAAATCAGAGCCGCCAGCAAGTACCGCATGAGCGTGTGCACAACCCACTAGATCTGGCGGAGCCAAAATCAAAGACGCAAGGATACACTGCTTGAATTTCAAAAAATATCTCTCAAAATACATTCCTCTGCCCGCGCCGTGGACAGGTAACCCCTCCTTACAATGTGCTTGATGTGATCTGCCTCTTTGAACCCACAGGCACATATCCTTGCCTGACATGTAAATAAAGAGAAAACGCCTTGTTGATGCCCCTCTGCCCCCCTCCGAAGAGATCCTGTTTCCCTGTCGTATTTCTTGCCACTCCTTCGTAAGTGCACTTGTACAAACGGTCCGGGTACTCGTAAAACATCATAAACACATGTATAGATTTTGGTCAAACGACATTAAGACCAACCAAACGCCCGGTTTAAAACTCCAAAAGATCAAACATACGAGACGACCTAAAAGGACCGAAATAAATGAGGCTAAACGATAGAGACCTTATTCATAAAGAGATTTTACTCTGGGCCCTACCGCAACGGCGGGGGACCAGAGTTGATGTTGAAGCTGTGGCATCCACGCTCATGTCTCTTCATATTGCTGCGGACGCTAAAAGCCTTGCCACAACCGGCCTGTGGGCATTTAAACGGCTTTTCTCCTGTGTGGGAGTGACTGTGGATGCGTAGACTACTCGGACGGCTGAACGCCTTGCTGCACGTCGGGCAGATGTATCTATCTTGGCTTTGCGGGTAGGCGGTCCCGTGAACGGGGTTGAGGTAGTGGTGATGTTGCCACGGGTTGTTGCCTGACGACGGGGCGTATGTCAAGGGAACTGTAATGGGGGGAAATGCCTGCGGCAGCGGCTGCTGGTAATAGACGTTTGTTATTTGTGGTTGAGCCGTTGTCGTTGCTGGGAGTGCTGAGTGGAAGTAGCCGGCTTGGCTTTGGAACGATCCCATGGGTAGGTTCTGCTGGCCAGTTCCCTGAGGGCCGCTTACTGTTGATGCAGACTGTGGCAAGTGGACTTGGACTCGACGGGTGTCGCTATCCAGAGGAGGTGGTGTTGCTTCAAGAAATCTACCTCCGGAGAAGGATGAGGTGGACAGTTGCCTTGATGATTTGGTGACGGGGGAGCTGTGGTTGTCGAAGGAGAAATCCGATCCTAGGGGGGGAGTAGGCGGCAGACCTCTTGAATAGTGGACGTGTTGTGAATAACTTGAGTTTGGACGGCTGTCATGGGCGGTAAACGGTGTTTCTTGTCGTCGGGTTGCTGATGGGGCTATTACCACAAGGTTAGTTATTTCCGTAGGTTGCAATACTTTTCTGTTGGTTTTTTTCTTGGTCATCTTTCCAAGTCCCGTACCTTCAACACGAGGAGACTCGGAAGTCGAGTCTGGTGATGCGATAGTGGTGGGTGATCCAGCGTCAGCGATCCCCAACAATTTGGAGATGGAAGGCAATGAGCACTTGGCTTCTTCCATTGGAGGTGACGGGGGCGGTTGAGGAGCGTGTCGGTGATACTCGCTCTGCCCAGTAGTATGATGTCGTGCTATAGAGTGTACAGCCATGTCGAGAAACCCACGAGGGATATCAAGGTTTCAATTTTCCAGTTGATGAGATGAAGTAGTGTGCAGAACTCTTCGGATGAGTGAGCTGACAATGTTTTGGGAACCAGCGTCGGCTATGTTTGTGATGGTTGGACTAGTTGGCGAGGACGAACAAGTCCCTGCTGTTGTCTTGAATTATGGCACCAACTCTGATTAGGCTTTATTTTCCTGGTTTTGATGATACGTTTAATATATCCTCGATATGGATTTGGCGAGTCGGTTTGTGTAGTTGGATGGCGGTTCTGACAACACAGCCGGATGGGGACGATCCAGGTATAAGTATGTCTGTCTGCCTCTGGGTCCCGCAGAATAACACAAAGGCACAAAACAGCCTGTTAATCGGGAGCACTGTAAATCAGATCTGGGGGGTCCCGACACACTCCTCCCAGTAAACGATCCCGGGATGCCTGGGGGGTGGATGCTTGACTGCAAGCACCAGACATCTGTCACAAATTAGCAGTGGGTCAACTCTAGCTGAACGATTTGCCCCAAGACCAGACAAGAAAATCCTTGGACGAAGAAGGCCGTGAGATTCTTCTTTGGGAAGATAGAGGGTTCAGGAGGTGGGGTGGTGAAGTGAGGTGAAGCCGGATGAACAACCACGGAGTAACAAGCCATTGCGTCCATCTGAGCTCGACTCCCCCCAACACTGACTGACACAGTCCCGGGCTTGTCACAGTGAGTATAACAGAGGGGTGTGTGTCATGGTTGACAGATTTGGAGTCTGGTGGAAGAGAGAGGGCGTGAATTCCGTACCGCGGGCCGGGCAGGTGGGGGGAAGGGGGTGGTAGGAGTAACTTCTTGTCTGGCCGAGTGGAAAATCCGTCTGGTCCCAATGTTTGAAGAACCGCGGCCTCAGATCTTTGGTGGGTTGAGAAGGCGTGGCGTAGGTGGCAACCGCAACACCGACAGCAACAGCATTGGCACCAGGCCGGGCCCCAAGCCTCCCCCCATTGAATGTCACTGGGATCCGTTCATGGTCAAACGGTGATTGTGGATAGGGTTTAATGCATGGGTTTGGGATCAACTCGAGACGATCTACCTCGTTAGGGGGTCGTGGATCAAGGCCCATGTGCGACCGGATGGACAAGCTGATCTTATGCCGGGCATGGTTGAGTTGACGATGCAAGCCAATACAAGCTTGGCTAGTTTCGTGGCACTTGGACAAGTGTTGCGAATTATGTTTGGTTCGTTTCGTTTTGTATTATGTTGACCACGCGGTGCGCGTGCATTGAACGGGAGCAATGTCGGTTTGCGGGAGTGTTTCGGATCTTCCCCAAGACATTTTATTTGTATTTGTATTTGTACGCGCAATCGCAGATGTGCGTCATCTTGCTGGACTCTGCGGCGGGCAGGCCAAGCTGAGATAAGGTCTGATCGCGTCACAATCGATTTGCACAAGTATCAGCCGAGAAAAGTCAATGTCAAGTCTGGTACTTCGTACACCGGATCGGAGTTCAGTCGTGTTGTGTTGTAAGTTTTCGGATTGACTCAACATGCTTGACTTTGAAAATCCCACCATATTCCCAAGTCCTCGGATGTGGTCTGGCCAATGACCGACCATCAAATACAATCAAATCAATGTCTGGGTCCACGGAAGGTGCATCCCTCAACTCCAGACCCAGACTTCGATCAGCATCGCCAAACAATCTCGTCTCAAGCCGCCAACTTTTTTGGCATCAACCTGGAAGTGATGTTCGGCTCCGGGAACGATTTTGCAGAGCACCAGACACAATTGTTGTTACCCCTAGACCATTAACATCCCCATCTCATCCTGCAACGGTGGCAGTTTGACAGATGGCAGCCCTGTGTCCGTCCCCCGACCCCGACAACTTCAAGTCTGCTTTTCTCCATCATCCCTGTTCCCTGTCATTCGTGGCATTTGAGCATCCCGCTCCTCTTCCAATACCAGGCATCTTTCCCGCGCTTCAACGCTCTTCCTGCATCCTGTCCCATCCTGTCCCATCCTATTTGATCCTTGGTAGAGCTTAACAAGACCAGACCGGATCCGCAGCAGCGATCCCCCAAGAGTGAGCAACCAAGCATGCACACATGCATACATGCATGGGTCGAATGTACTTCGTCGCCCCCAACCTGATTGCCTTCTCGCTTCCCTTCTAAGGTTGTGCCCTTCTCTTCCCCTTCCACTTTTCTTCAATGTTCCCTTCTCTTGCCCTCAGCCCAGCCGCATCCAACACATCAAATCCCATCCCACCAAGCCGGCTAATACTGACGCCACTCACTTGCTGTCAGAGTGTTTGGTCGTCGCCTTTATCTATTTGTTGAATACAAGCTCTTGTGTTTAGCAAGATCCAGCACGAAAGAAAAAAACATATTCTACTACGCGTGGGGCAATGCTTCTGTGCGTGCTGTTGTATTGTAGTTCTAATATGACGCATCAAGACATTCGGCGGCATGACTGTATGTCAGCCATCTCCGCCTACCTAGATACCAGATGATCATTGATTCTTATGAAAATCTGACTCTCCTGTTGCCATGTAGACGATACGATGCGCAAAGCCCGTCAACCCTAGCGCCCAAGCCACCGGCTAATTTGAGAATCGACCAAGGTCGTGATCCTCGTTGTTCTCAGGCCAACTTTTGCAATGCCGCCATGTTGAGTATCATCAACACAGCGGAGGAGAAGGGCACTGCATCCGTGCATTACGCCTTTCTGTGGCGGAGTTCGTTGCACAAAGCTTCCTCCCAAGAAGGAAGCATTGAAGCCGCCTCATGTCTCTCGTCACTGCCTCCCAAGCCATCTGTCGACGCATACCCGCCATCCATCGTGCCTGCACATTTACCAAATTCGTTGACTGGTGAGTTACTGTGGGCAAATCGGATATCTGACGTATTTGATGTATTCTACCGGATCTGCAGCCGTGCAAACTGAATGTATCGACAGTCATGAGATGCTGGTCCGCGACTTTTGTGTGGTGGAAATTCCCGGCAAAATGCAATGTGAATCCGGCCCGTCTGAAATGGCGCCGCACGTCTGCTCCTGACCGAACATGAGACCTCTCTAGATGGCCGAGCACCAATATCACTCGGTGGTAAGAATGGAACATTCTCGGTCTGTCCTGTCACCTCATGCCATACCACGGTGATCCGGTCCGAGCTAGCATGGGGGTCGGGCCTGGATGGAGTGTCCGGTAATTGCACCATATTCAGTCTTGAGGTAAGACCTAAAGGCATCGATGTGAAGGTTCAATTGCTGGGAATATTTTATGCGGAAGTCGGACAAGGGACGAACATCGGTTGAATGGCTGTTGGCAACTTGGCATAGAGTCCATGAACGCATCCTCTACCATTAGCCAAATTGTCAGCTGGCTTTTCTGACAAGCACAATCAACGGCACAAGAACTTGGATCCTTGAAATATGCCAGGCACTTGTGAATCCATCTCTGGATGCCAGACTGTACTTCAAATATTGAGCTACAAGCACTAGAAGTGATATTGAAGTTGGCTTTCCCTAATTAAGCCTGTGACGATCCGCCGGTCTGTGCTCTTCGTGGTGGCACGGCGGCAGCCATTTGCCGATATCAAATGTGCACCTTAAATCTGCCAGGCCGGGATAAGATTGAGTTGCCATCTGTCATCCGTGCGAGAGGCTATTAGTCAACTTCACGTCGCCCTGAAACTGTGAGATGGAGTTCCGTAGTTTAAATGTGTTGCTTTTGCTGTGGTGGCCGCCAGCCACATATCAATGAGGCTGTTAATGCATGGATGGACAGCTATTGGCGTATTTTGATACGGAGTACGGAGTCTCAGCTTGGCTCTCTGGTCGAGCTTCGGCGCACTGGGAGCCAAAGCATGCACCATGCTACGTAGCAGAGCTGTTGACTGGGATGCACCTCGATGCTGATTGTTCCGGGCCGGACTTTGAATTCGGACTGACTGAAGAGGATGGTGCCTGACCTGGTATCCTGGTGGTGTAGGTGTCAACGGAAAATCCAAATGGCATCGCGATTGGTCATGGCCCCTGTGATCCCGTCCTGCTAAGGTGGAGTTAATGCCGGGTTGACTTCCAGAATGGTGCACTGCGGAGGGTAAGGGGTTTAATCACTGACGCCTTTATTGAAAGCAAATGATCTTCCTGCCAAGTCTCAACATGGCTATGGCTTGCTTGGTCCCCTGTTGGCGTGCATGTACTCTGTAGGCTAGACTGCTCACAAGTCGATCTCATCAAGTCGATGGAGACGTCTTGGACATGAAAGCAAAGGAAAATAAGAACAGAGACACCTGAGGTGGCTAGCGTGGAACTAGAGAGGAGATCTTCACGGGGAGAATTGAAACAGCCCCGAACACTGAAGACCCTTTGGCAGCAGGGCCTTAGTTTAGTACGACAAGTCGATTGAGCTGGCGGGAGATGCGATTTGGAAGACCAGACGGCAACCTGCGTTGCAAAACTGGTGAGCTGTGTCAACCTGCGGGACTCATGTTTGGTTCCCATGCATTCGTGCAAATGTGGCATAGCGACGGTGTCATTTGGTGCAGCTGAACGAGACCGAAGAGCAACGGGCCAGTTGAGCTTGGAATTTGTCGAGCCTTGTGGTTTCAGGGGCATGGACTGTTGGGAACAGGGTAGGGCGTGTTGGCGTGTTTGTGTGTTTGTGTACTCATGGTTGGGACAGGAAGTGAACATTGAGGTTTAGGATGTTTGACAAGAAAAGTCAAGTCTGGCTCAACATTGACTGGCCAACTAGGAGTTCGACAGTGCGGTTGCAGGTGCAGGTGCAGGTGCCTGGCAGAATCTTCATGCACGTCTGGTTTGCTGCAAGGGAAGGAGCGAACGACACATCGGGAACCTGCGTTTTGTGGCAGGAGCTTGGACTTGACCAACCCAATAAAGTGTCGCAGTTGGGACATATGTGCAACATTATGTGTCCTTCGTCTTTGGAACCGAATCACGTCTAGCTGATCTAATTTTATGACTCTACATCCTTTCATGCTGACAGACTGCATTCTCGATCGGGCAGCTCGAGACGTCAGCCGAGCGTCTCTGCATGAAATACTCCAGTGCTCGCCTGGTTGTCGTCATCCAGCTTGGGTTAGAGCCTTGGATACAACCTACCCACAAAGACCACTTCAGGTGGCTTGGGAACCAAATATTGATCGAAATAGGTTCCGTCCAGTCTTTGGGGTTGCTTGTGCTAGGATCGCTCAAGGATACCCATGACAAAGACACGGCCGAATCCCAGTGTTCCTCCTTTACCAAAGTTCCAGAAAAAGCGTGAAAGTCGCTTCACGTTCTTTCCGATGCGAGAAGGCAGGAGACCTTATTCATCATGAAAATGGCTCACAAGCCAGACACTGCCATTTCGTCCTCCCCCCGCGTCGACAACATGGTGTTCGGGGCACGCGTTACACAAGGTGGTGGTGGAGAGGAGGGAGGGCCTCAAGTCTGGTCACCGTGGGTGTCATTGGAGAAATACCGATTCTACAACTAATTCCTCGTTTGTTTTGGGTCATTCGGGAAGGGATGTCCTCCGTCTTGCGTATCTTTCGGGCAAATCAGGCAAGTTATGACCAAATCCAGCCCTGGCATGCTGCCGGTATCAACATCAAAGTCAGGTAAATGAGTCGCCATCGCTCGATTGATCTTCCAGACTTGCTTGTGCGCCTGCTGAATTCTATTTCAACTGGAAGAAAATCGCCCCTGGTGCCAGAGAATGCCGTCCCATTGGTGATGAATCGAAGAACCTGCAGCTGATCGTCCACAGCGCCAGAATCAGATGCCAATAGCCTGTTCGGTTAAACTATTCGTTCCGGACCTGGGAGCCGAGGAAGAGAAAATCAGCGCTGTTCCGGCCTTCTGCATGACACAAACAGGCTTGAAATGATGAGAACAGACAGCTGTGCCGGCTCGCTTCCACCAGATTATTGCTGGAGTGGTGATCCAGGCAAGGGTCTACCATGCAAGTCCACGCGACAGGTGGAGAGGAAACACCAGCCGGCCCTGTCAACGGCGTTGCCCCTGCTAGCGCGGTCGAGTTGTGGTGGCTTGGGTTATTAATATTGTTGGAAGTCTCCGACAACCCTTCACCCGCAGGTCTCCGAAGAAATTGTTGGTTACATCTTTTCCGACGTCTCCGTCCCAGCATGGAACAAAGACTCTTCTTGGCCTTGTAATATCCGTTATTGCACAAAAAAGCCTTTCTAAAGTATTATCATACGGGCCGATATAGCGGCTGGATCTCGACAAGATCGTTTTATCCTGTCTGGTTCCCACAATTTTCCTTCCAGTCTTCTACCCAGCAATACTGCCTGAACTACCCATGCACGGGCAACCCTTTCAAACTGTTGGCATCCTCCACCAAAAAGGACAAGACTTTGGGCACGTTCGCTTTGTCTCTTGAGGCACCGTTCGCCCCGCAAAGCATAGGTCAGCTCTCCAGCTGTGGTTCCCAGGTAACAACGGTCTTATGTTGCGCTTGACTGAACCATGGGTGTCGCGAATGAAAGTTTGGTACTCTGCCACACCCATTCCACCCGGTCACTGCATCAAAGTCTGGAGACTGGTCAAACGAGCGGGACTTTTGGATGCTCTCATGCCACCAAAAGTACAGCATCCAAACAAGGTAACGAACCCAGCTTCTTACGGAATGTGACCTCGCGATCGACTCTGCAGTCATGCGTGGCGATCCATGTGTGAGAGGTATCGGAACCCCGCGGGCTGTGGTTGTATTGCGTTAAAGTGATCGTCAACTCACCATAACTGCCGCGACGGGAGTCAAGTTGCCTGTGCTCACAGGTAGGGGGCGACGATATTGTGCAGTTGACGGACTCCAGCTCTGCAGAATTGCCAATTGTTTGTTCTGCCGACAAGGAAGTTCTTGCCAACCTGACCTGGCATATTGTTGGACCAATATAGCTCCACACTGCAAGTGTGCTTCCGGTGACCGAGCCTCGAAGACTAAGTCTTGTGATCGACATCCAAGTCTTCGGTGGACCGCAACCAAAGTGCCAGAAACTGCTCCGATGGGTCGTCTGGCTATGACTCAATGAAGTCCATTTCTACCTAGCTTACAATAATCCATTGTGATGTTGTGCTGAAGAGGAATCCAGGCGGACAATGAATACCACCATCTTCTTGAGCTCTTCAACTTTACTCCGGCTAATCTTCTGGGCATGATGTCAACTAACGCATTGTCCGAAAATCACCCACCAACCAGGATGCTTTTGATTTAGCATATTGGAACTATGTGCTTTGCCTCTACCACCCCTATTTCGAAACGCCCAGACACGTCCACAGCCACACAACTGACCAACCCTAACCCAACGATCTAGGCTTCTTGGGGAGACTTTTTGGCAGATAAAAGCAATGTACATCACCATCTGAAACCGACAGCACTGATCTCACTGCTTACTTTGCGTGAGAGCTATTGGTTGATGGCGGTGAAAGTGGCCTTACATTTGGGTCGGCTTCTTCCACTTTGCTTTGCAACCGAATTTGACTGTGCCTTGCCAGATGTGAAGGACGGGGTGGTGGTGCGCCTAGGTTGTTTCAAGGTGAAGAAATACCTGTACATCAAAGGTTGGAAAGCCCCAAATGAAGATGGAGACAAACTTTGATGATGGGCGCTGAACTGCAGATGGCCACCCAAAATCCAGGGCATAAAGAGACATTCCGCACTAATGTCAATGACCCCAGGCTGCTTCTTGGCGAGTGGCGGTATGCTGGATAATATGAAATGGTGGATGTCAGGTTGCTAGGCAAACCCTGTTCTGACACAAGTCAAGACCTGTTTCTTGATGTTGAGTCTTTCTTTTCGTTTCCTCCTTCACCATTTCTTCCTTGTTTGGGATGCTCCCCATCCAGATCGACGAGTCTTCTGCTCGGAACAAAATGGCTGAGGACTGTTGTTCGCCCTACAAAACTCTCGGTTTTGTTGAGATAAAGCCCACCAAAGTAGTTACGAGAGAAGCAGCAAAGTACAAACTTTAGGGTACTGTATTTCGCCAAAAAGACAGTGCCGTGTTGTGAAACGCCACGCTGAGAGCTGCACTGGCTCGGTTGATCTCCCTCGGGGTAATTGTCATACCCGTCCGTCCCCAGGATAATCGGCACCCTTACAAACTTGTGCAGCGATACCCGGCAAAAAGCCTGCCACATGGGTTTGAAAAACCAATCTTTACCAGAGGCTGTCGAGATACATCCCGATGACCGTCGTTCAAGAGTGTTATTTACGGTTTCGACCACCAACCGCTGTTCCTAGAACTCCCACATCGATCAGAACGGCTCTGTGAAGCACATTCCAAGAGGTATCAATAGTCCGCTGAGCTCCCAACTGACAAGACAAGAGTACTGTCCCGCCGGACTACCTTGGTACATATCCCTGGACGACCTCAATGGGGCTGGATCGCCGCGCAAGGAAGGCAACATGACGCCCACCTTACGACGTTGCTTTTGCCCCCACTGGTGAACACTTGCACCCTGCTTACACTCCACTTCGACAACGGCTTATTTGTGGAATGAACCATCAGTTGTTGTTGTGGAACGAAATGCATACTCCCCACAGAGATTGCTGTACAGTCGAGCCAGGACTTGGCACCCACGATGCTGCGGCGTTGGCCGAATCAAGAGCCCTGCAGAACCAGGCGTTACAGGGTGTGTGTGCAAAGAAATTCGCCTGCAGCCTTGGAATATCACATGGCATTCGCTTGATGCTTTCTCCTTCACCGGGCATACGAAGAGCTTACCCAGAAAATAGTTGAAATCAGCCATGGTTTCTGGTATAAGGAGAAGCGCTGAAATGGTGGCGCTGAGCATGTTATCTCGTTCCCGGGAACTAGTCTCTTCTCGATGTGAATAGCAATGCACCCTATTGGATGGAAGAAGCGATTGGTGAAATCAAAACGCTTGTGCGTCTGCGACATTGGCTGAGAAACGGAAAGCAGGCTGTCAAAATTTGGTGGCATAATGTGACCTGTTGAGCCAGAGGGTTGGGTGCCTTGGCTCATCTTGGTTGGCCTCTTCTTGTCACGACAGTTTGGATAATTTCATGCCGTCGTTTGCATCAAGCACGCTTTGATACCGAGCTAATTTCGTTGGTGCGGACACTCTCGTTTGGAGAGGTTCGGAATTTCGGAACCAAACATGATATCCCAGCATCAACAGCCTGAAAAGTTAGTGAAACCCTGGCAGAAAAGTGCTAATCTCATCAATCCAAGAATGGACAGGATCCCGAGGAGATTTGCGTTGCTTTCTCCGAATTTTAACGGACGGTAATGGGCCGGTGAGCCGCGGAATTTCGATATCTTGCAGCCTTGTGGCTCCCAAAGATCATGGTTGTCTCCGTTCCCGTCCCGACAGAGCCTGCATCTTGGTTGAGCTCGCGATAGGTCGACCAAGCAAAGACTAATGGTTCCTCCACATTCGTCCATCGCTCAGCTCTGAAGTGCCGTGAAAGAAGGTCTGTGTAACGGTACGAGTGCACGAACAAGGTCGAGTGCGACTTGGATGAAGCGATTATTCACAAGGAGAAAAAGAGAACCCGTAAAGGAACTCTGGCTGAAGCTATTTACACAATGCTCACAAAGTGAGACATTCATTAAACGGGCAGGTCACATGATTCCCTCACAGTCTGCGAGAGCTCTGTCCCGCTTCCTGAAAATCCACAACAGATCCCGGAGCAGTACATCATCGTCTGGTCTGAATGGCCCAGAGAGACGGAGACAGTTTCTGTGAGTCTTGTCTTTACGAAGCGTTTGATACCGTGAGAGGATTTGCTCCGCTGAAAGTGGACCATTTCGAATCTTTGTCTTCTTGTGCAAGCTGCGACTGTTCAGCATTCTTGCCATCGGCCGGTCCCGTTTCTTGTTGTTTCAAGGGAGCTGGAGCGAGATGTTCGACCCACATGCAAGTCAAAAGGTAAGGGATAACAGCGGACTCAGCTCGAGAGTGACGAATAAATCTATGTGAAGTGATTGAGGCTACTACTTTTGTCTTCCAAGTTCAAGGAAGTATTGTGATAGCTTCAGGTCTCTTGCCGTGGTGTTGAAAATCTTTGCATGCAGGATAGCGAAAGTCGTGTTCAAACCTGGCCTTAAAAGAGCCCTAATAATATCGAACCGGTTTTCTCATTGTTCTACAACAGTCGTCTGCAGCGGAAGAGGCATTGGATGGCCTGCAGAACTATGAAACCAGCCTGTGCAAAGCAGGCGAAGCTTGGTAGGGGTAAGATTTTTGTGATCTCGAGAAGCGTGCAACAATGCAGTTCGCATCACTCAATGAGCCATTGAAAATGGCTTCAAAACTGCTGCACTTGATATGATATAGTGAACTATGTAGGAATGAACAATCACCAGAAGCTGATGAGATGCTGCTGTTGGTAATCTCACGGTACGTACCCCAGACCAATAAAAGCTCAGACCAATGGTGTTGAAGATAAAAAAAAATGCGTCTTGGCTGCCTGTTTCGGCCTAGCGTCAAAACGGCGTCAACTTCCCCCAAAGGCTCGCATCAGCTCGCTCACCGGAATATCCAAACAAATTCAGCCGGGAACTTGTCAAACACAGCAGCACTGAGAGCAAAAGACTTTTCCTTTCCCTTTCTGAAACCCCCCGCCACTCAGTCACCTAATCGCTAGAGATGCATGCTGCGCCGATGGGCCGACAGGCTCAATCGACTTGGAATTACCAGATACAGCGAACCCATCCTGCTCTGACTCTAATGGTCTGACCTCAACCTAGCCATGGATCCGATCAACCCCCCAACCAAGCCCTGTCACAACTGCCGGCGTCAGCGGCTCCGGTGTGACCGCTCATACCCACACTGCAATAAGTGTATTGCTGCTGGTAAGGATTGCCTTGGATATGGCAAGCTGTTTCGATGGACGGGAGCTGTTGCCAGCCGCGGCAAGCTGGCTGGGAGGACGTCCAGTGCTCCCGTAGAGGCCGGTGGCAAGGCTGTATCGCCATGTCCAAAGGAGGATGGCAAGAAGGCCGATTTGGATTTCTTTGCGCCAAGCACCTCCCCTACTGCTACCAGCAGTAACGTGGGAAGTCCCAGTGATGGTTCCATGCTGGGCTATGGAGGAGATATGCAGCTGGTTACACGATCACCATCGCCAGAGAGTGTTGTTGGTAGCCCGTGGGTCTTGGCCGATCCTCTATATCAAGATATGCAACATTCACATCGATATTATCTATCGTATTGTAAGTTGGTGCTTCGATGCCTACCCATTGCCAACGCAGACAACTCGTGGCTAATTTCGATTAATAAAACATAGTCACGGAACGTGTCTGTAAAGACCTCGTGTCGCAAGATATTCCTGAACGCAATCCATTCCGTGGATTGCTTCCACTAACTAGATCTCATCCACTGCTGCAGCACATTGTCGTCGCCGCATCAGCGGCTCACATGTCCAATTTGGTTCGCGCTCCGTTAGCATATAGCGTAAAAAGTGCAGACGACAGCTTCACTTCGGGCATTGAACAGGCGTCTCGACGAGCGCTCAAGGACGCATTGGTCGCTAAGACCAAAGCGTTGACACTGATGCGTGGCGCGGTGGAGAACATCAATACCACCGGGGGTGATGTTGTGCTTGCTGCTGCTCTCTTCTTTATCAACGTGGAGTTGATTGAGTCCGGCAAGCATGGCTGGAAAGCTCACCTGGAAGGAGCTGGCCGAATCATGTCGCTGCTACGACCTAATATGGTGGCAGATTCTGCATTGCGAGACTACATGCTGTCTGATTGCTTCATGTGAGTCAAACCCTTTAGAACACCACTGCAGTCACGGTATTGAGTAACTTGGCTAACGATATTCAAGCTATTTCATCCTGGCATCTGCCTTCATGCCCGCCAAATCCTTTGATACCCAGTCCTACTTTCAGCCGGAGCAGATCCCTTCTATCCTGCAGCGAGCAGCGGCCAATAGCTACCTCTGCTGTCCACCTGAGATTCTCAGCATCCTACATTCAGCGTCCCAATTATCCAACGTCCCTCCAGAAGTCGCATCGGAGGACGATGTTCGTGCAGCCGGCCTAGCCCTCGTTCAGCAAGCTCAAGCGTTTGATATCGACTCCTGGGCAAATGATGTCCGCAATATATCCTACCTGCAAGACGCGCCTATCGAGAGCAGAAAGCACGCCGCATCAGCCCACCGCCTTGCAGCATGTCTTTATATTTTGCAGGCAATTCCATCTTTGAGCAACATGACAGATCATGACGAAGTGGCCGAGGCCCTGAGCCGGGACATTTTTAAGCACTTGTCTCATATTCCTGACGACGACCCGAATTTCAAGGCTACGACATGGCCTACTTTTATCGTTGGAGCCGAGGCTAGTGGTCGTGCAAGAAGAGAATGGGTCATGGATAGACTACAGCGACTCGTGCGGTCTTGCCCTTGGGGCTTTTTATATACGGCCATGGAGACGCTGCAAGTTGTCTGGAACCTGGATAATAATGGAAAAGGCACGAAGAGCTGGGTTCAGACGTTGAAGGATCCTGAAATGAATTTTCTCATCGTGTGAGAACGATTCGAGGACTGACGAAGTGTTCAATGGCATTGATGTCAGTTATGTTTTCGCTACGGATGACCATCCAGTCAGCCCCGAGAGGCTGAATTGAACACTGCCCGCCCCGCCGCCTCTTTTGTCAGAGCTGAGCTCGAGCTGAGTCATCGCATCAATTCTACAGAACGCCAACTTTTGAGATTATTTAGCATGGCGATGGCGCATATTTGATGAAGCTGTACGGACCCAAGACTATGAAAATGGATCGAAGAATAGCAGATTGCATACTGCCCAACTCTCCTCAAGTGCGGTGTCTTGACCGCTTCAGCATTTTGGGTGATGATCTCGAGGGCGACGATGGGCTTGTGCCACTTTGGCCGCTTCTGCAAAGCGTTTTATCTGGAAAAGTCAATTCGACCTCAGGTGTCATCGATGTTTTAGATACCATATCAAATTGTATTCGTGGCTCGTCGGGCTCGTCAGGGAATTACGGTATGCTCAAGCAGGTTATCGACAACTTCGATCCCTCAATTTTTACCATCATCTGGCCCAATATCGTGCAGTTTGCATTGAAACTGACTGAAAGTTTTCCGACTGGCAAACTCGAACACCTCGGGTCTGGCGGTCGCATACGGTTATCCAGAGGTCAAGTTGGATGTCTCGTGGCTCATCAGTTTCTCTGCACACTTCCTGCTCCTTCTTGGCGCGACGACTTTTATGACTTTAGTATTTGGTATGACTCGTCACAAAGACATCCTAAAGCAGTCGAAATGTATCTTACCGCGCTCTTCACTTACTTTGAGAGATTGAATGCTGTTGATGCAAGTGTGGACTTGGAGGTAGTTGAGTACTCACTTCACGCGTCGAGTCTCGAGGATATTCCAGCAATTGGTCCGAGGAACAATTCACCGCTCACCCAAGCAACTGTTGTCAATGTTCCCGATTATAGTACAGAGCAACAGGAACTTCTCTGTCAAGGACGCGACGGAGCTGTCGTCGTATCCGCCAACAAGGACATCGGCTTTGGCCAGTCTGCCACCCAGGAAGAACTTTATGTCGGCAACTGTCCTGAGGCATGTCCAGCTGTACTCGTAACCCCAACTCTACACCCTGACCAAGTTCTCGTTATCAAGGGCGCCAGACCAATGCTGCGAATACTTGGCCAACGCCGCGACATCTCATGGTCTATTCTGGAACCACCTGCCCAAGGAGGACGGATGCTGTTTATGGACGCTCTTGAAATCGATGAGGTGGACAAAAACGACGGACTACTACCCGATTTGAAGCCGCAAAATGTGGAACGAGAGATTCTAAAAGCCTACACTGCATTTTCAGCGTGGGAGTCTGACGATGCCGCGGAAGTTTGGAGCGGAATATGGGGTTGTGGAGCGTTTAATGGAGACCCAGGTGTGAAAATGTGCATCTTATGGATAGCGGCGTCTTTGGCTAGGAAAACATTGCGAATTTTATGTGATTTGTCTCAGGCAGAGTTTTCAGCGTTGTTTGGCAAGTTTATTGGACAGGCTGGCGTGACTGGGACGGTTGCAGAGTTGAGAGACCGGCTGGATGCGATTCCGAAATCTACAAAACGTCTTGGAACTATGGAAGCTCTACTAAAACCTTTTGAGAGCTGATGGGTATGTTGGCGTTGACTGGGTTTGGGCATTGGTGGGATGGCAACGAAACACTCATGATTGTGCATGAACGGTCATTTGACCAGAGCAATTTAGCGTATACTATAAGAGTTTATATTCTATCTATCGTAAATGTTAACTGTGCTTTTCGTGCCGCAGGAATTGACCGTTGTTGTGGGACTTACAATCGCATAAGAGCACATGTTCACCACATGGAGAAATAGCCTGCACGTACATTGCACGGGCAATATTCTGCAGCAGTATACTATTATTAACTCCTTAACCAATACAAACATAACAAGATGTAATTAAAGCTTTTTTATGAAACTGCGATGCTGCAAACACTATTGGTTGGTTGTGCGTAGCTGTGGTGCAGTTTGCTCCTCGTAAATGCTATTTCAACGCTTGTAGGACCGGAATGGAAGAACAGCACTCACGTTTCTCCAAGTGAAGGTGTTGTCTAGCTATTGTCCAGTTACCAGAAACAATATTATGCAGTCTATCGGGTGGGAATAAGAAGGCGCATGCATGCTGCTAAAATAGCTGTAACTCGACTTCCAAGACAAGTAATGCGGCATAGTATGTGAACAACATCGATTCGTAAACTAAGCCAAACACAACAGTATCATGCGACTAAACATTGCGCTACACCCATTTATGATATGTCATTATATTTATGTGTAACTACACCCATCCCCTTCAGCAAAGCGCATCCAACTGTTGCCCGACCTGCCCAAAATTAGCCTCCTCTCTTTTCCAACTCTAATTATCACATAGATTCACACTTTATTCATGACACTATTCGTATTTATCGGTATTTATGGTGTATTTACAACCATGCTTTACATCTTATACAAAAATGATGTACGGCAACGCTCAGCTGAAAGAAGCAACTCAGAATGTCCACTCCAAAGTGAGGTGACATGACCACCCCTCCGTCATGCCACCGAGAGCTCAAGCCTACATGCTTTGTGAAACCATCGGGATATGGAGTCATTGGCTGCTCCTCTATGCTACGTGGTCATGCAGAACTTATTACTTCTCTGTGCATGACCACCACTTCAGCTCTCATGACCCCTCAGTTCTCAAACTTCTTGTAGTAATAAGTCGCCGAAGACTTAACTCACATCGTGTTCTGATTCAGAAACTTGTACTTGATATTCGTGTTCCGCCTTAAGCGTTTTAACACAGGGTTGAATATCTTATCACAAGTGCACTTGGCTGCCAGCTTCAGCAATGAATTGTAAGTCACAAACCAAACTATAGGCGGCCCGGCATGCTCGGCGACTTTTATTGCCTTACATTGCTTTTGACGCTTATTGGGCAACTTCTTTTGCAATGTGTACTGAAGATACTCTTGTATAGCCAGCGATGCGTCTGAAAAGCGGGCAAGTTCATTGTCCGATGTTGAAAATCCGCGGCCTGACCAGCCCAAGAGCTACAAAGAGAAGTATGCCGTTATCTCCGCAATTTAGCTATTTGCAATGAACATTCTCATATTGACGGCTCCCTGGCTATATCAAGATCCAAGTACAAATTCGGTGACCCGTTAGCCGCAGGTTAGCAAGGGACTGTTGTTAAGGCATATGGTCCGTCGGGTCAGGTGGCTATTAGAGTGATTTCAAAAAAGAACTTCAAAGCCATCGACGACAAAGTCTACGAAGAGCTTGAAACCCTGCAACGTTTAAGACACCCTAATATTGTCCAAATTGAGGAGTGGTTCGAGTCCATAGTAAGACCTGATGATACAAAAATGTGTGGGCTGTGATGGATGTTCTCGCTGACACTTTGTTGCATTCAAAGGATACGTTCTATGTTGTTGCAGAGTCTGCGTACGGCTACGAGCTGGTCGAACAGCTTTTGCAACAAAATGAGTTTGCAGAAAAGAATGTCTGTGAGATAATTAAGCAGGTAATAAATGCCGTTGACTATCTTCACAGTTACGATATTGTTCATGGAGGTGCGTAGATTCAGCTGCGGATGGGGTCGGAGGTGAGTGAGCACAGAGGAACGACACTGACGGTGCCTCATCTACTAGATATCAGGCTGGAAAACCTTTTCTATCAGAGACGAAACTCTAAGTTTTATGTCGTTCTTGCCAATTTTGGCCTCGTACAGACAATGAATGTCGAGGAACTTGCCTGCAAGCCAATTGGCCCGTCATTTAACTACCCGGCACCTGAAGTGTTTGAACAGAAGGCGCCAGACAAACCTACGGACCTGTGGTCTACAGGAATCATTACCCATATTCTTCTTTGCGGGTACGCGCCCTTCTGCAGTGACAATCTCCCCGATCTGCTACGATATTATAAAGCGTCGCGGCTGTGGAACCGCTCGGAGCATCGGGAGGATATCAGTCCACATGGACTAGACTTCGTCTTCCGACTCTTCGAGTTCGACCCCGAGAGGCGTCTGACCAGCAGGGTAAGCCAGACAGCTAGCTACTAAGCACTGTACTGATTGAAACCTCAAAACATTTAGCAAGTCAAAGATGAGTCCTGGTTGAGCGGCAATAGCGCAACAAACAACGACCTGCATCCCAAATTGGAAGTCTACCTAGATAACCGACTTGCCTGCGATGTCGGTCTGTGGAACGAAATTGCGAACCACGAGGAAGACTTTACCGAATTCGATTTAATCAAGTTGAGCCTCAGGGACAATTCCTCCGGTGTAGGACGCGTCTCAAGATCTTCGTCGCCAGAAATTTCGGCATTGCGAGACTAAGTAGAGGAGAAAAGCGCGCTGCGAGTACCAGGGAGGCTAGGAGAAGACAGTCGGGTGCTATCGAGTTCATCCAAATCGTTCTCCGAGGT
Source organism: Pochonia chlamydosporia 170 (assembly GCF_001653235.2). Classification (NCBI taxonomy): domain Eukaryota; kingdom Fungi; phylum Ascomycota; class Sordariomycetes; order Hypocreales; family Clavicipitaceae; genus Pochonia; species Pochonia chlamydosporia. Next base: position 4,549,438 of record NC_035793.1, read on the forward strand.
CTCAAAAGATACGCAGTGCTGGGGTTTATCATCATTAATTTTGAGTGACGATGTGAAGATCAACCGTCCACCGGACCTCCTGGGCCATCATGAGTCAAAGAATTTGGGTAGAGGCAATCAGCCACTCGCGACCATTGTGCACCCAGCTCCAGGAAGCATCGCGGAAGCTTTGACGTATGAAAATGCAGATGATCTCGCAATCTTCTTGACAGAAAGATTTAGCGAATCCGCACACGGCGAGTATGCCTGGATAGCAGAGCTCAAGGACATAGGATATACGCATACGGAGATTGCGGAGCTGCTCTACGAGAGAGTTCACGACTCGCCTTGGATTTACTTTGAACCCTCATATTTCCCATCTATGAGGACCCTACAAAATCACCATTTAGACGACTGCGCTCATCAGCTCCTCAATCCCTCTTCCTCAGGGAAGCTCACCTTGCTGGAAGATCAGGATAGGAACGTCCTGCTAGCGATCGAAGAATTATGCGGTTTGGGTGGCATATGTCCGTTCACACGGGACAAGACCATCTGGAACGGATCAGCCGAATTTGAGGAAGAAAATTCGGCCGTTTTTCTCAGACATCGACTCTCACCATCCGAGTTAGACGCCGCCCACCCAGATACTGCCCCTTTGCTTCTCAGAGTGGCCGACAGATTCCTATCGGCCGTTCGGATAGTCCAGGATGCCAAGTTCTGCTGCGACTCATTTACTATATTGAAAATTTACGGAACATCTAAGGTCAAGCTGTCACAAATCAAGTTTCAGCTGGCAGAACAGATGTTGGTTTGCCTTGATAAGCTTTGTGTCCCAGCCACAGCGCTTCAAAAGTATCAAATCAGGCTTCGCCTGAGGCGATTGTCCCAAGAGATCATCGATTTCGCCACTGAACAAATCCTCGACCCAGGAAGAGATAATGTTTGTCACATGGCGTCGTTGGCGCTGCAGGTTCTTTGTGTCGGCTTCCTATCCTACGCACAAGCCCATATCGGAATGTTGAAGCCAATTTTTGTCGACACACCACTAAAACGTATCAGACTTCTGGGAACGGCGTCATCGAGCAGTCCGTTAAATTGTATTGAAGCAAATCTTGTTGACCTGACTTGTCTTGGTGGTTTGTGTCAGGGTCCGGTGCTTGCATTTGAGCATGGGTGGCGCATCTCACACCATCGTCTCGAGAAATTCGATGTGCTTGCCCGTCCCGACGACATTTTAGACACATGGGGTCCTGGTGAGCTCATATTTCGGCAAAATGAGACCTCACCATTGGGAATCAAAATAGGCGGAGGATATATCAGCCATCCACCAACAATACCACACGACAAATACCACTGGGATCGCTTCTTAAGCATGCCTAACTGGTCATCTTCGCCAGAGAGTCTGAAGTTTGGAAGAGAAATCCTCATTGGAGGCTTGGTAACATGCAACAACCGCTGCAGCAACGACGAAAAACTCTGCTGGACAGGATCTTTGAGAGATTTTGAAGAACTAGGCACATATCGAGGATATCTCGAATCCACCGAATATCAGCTTGGGTTCCAGAGTGGAGTGGACCACTTCAACATCACTGGCACCAAGGTTTGGGCCAAGAGACGTGGCAGAACAATCAAAGATAAGAACCTTGAGCGAGACGATGACATGCTCGTGCCATTTCTTGACTTTTACTGGGGAGTCAGAGTCAGTTTCTGCACAGGAGTCGCCCAACGAGTGTTGCTGCGCCAGCTCGTGGCCGGCCTGTTGCCGGCATTTTCGCAGTCCATGATTGGGAGTGGGTTCAGCGATCTCTGGACGGACCTGGAGACAAACCACGGGTTCACCCAAGTTCTTAGAAACGATGCAGTCTCCATTCGCCATTGGATGGGTAGCCTGCCGGAAGAGCTGTGCCGCCTCGGGCTCCGCCTGGTCCGACTTATACTTGGCACACTTCAAGACACGGGTTTAAGTCCGGATGGCACGAACTTCCTAGTGGCGTGGCCACATGACGGGATGGTCAATCGGTGTTTTCGAATCCCGCTAGGTAAGGATAACAAGTGGACGCCAATGCTTGCAGACTCTGACGATTGCGCTACGTTCGCATACATGTCGAACATGTGTCTGGAAGCAGGAGCCATCACTTGTCGCGGTCCAAATCCAAAGTGGGAGGACAAGATTCGTCTTCTCGAGACGGCGGTGTTATGCCCGGCCAGCACTGAGGCTTTGCAGCATGAGCAGACTTATTTCTTCTACAAGCTAACCAATAACTTGTTCTGGGTGAAGTGCACGAGAGAGTCCTTCAGTCGCACTGGTGAAACTAGACTCTATACGGTCGTTACCGTTTGATGTAATGCGAAGGCTCGTGTTCAATGAGGAGAGAAAGAAGCAAAGAAGAAGACTGAGGGAGAAGGATCTGGCAGCTGTGAAGGCAGAAGTTGTTGCTGTGTGGTCACAGAACTCGGTAATAAGACGTTGATGGGAGGCAGAGATGACGCGACTCAATCTGCACCACCATTAGCAGCAAGGATCTAATTGCCCTTATCTGATTCTCTAATAATGAACTGCTGTAAGCACTGTGATCATAAAAGCCCTTAGAATTTTCGATGCCGTGTATTACATTTTGATGCCTTTGGGTTTCGATTCGCGGTTGTCGGTGAGATCTAACGCCGACGTCGGTCAAGTGAAGCTGCCCAAAACTCGAGCTTCTGGCATCACGATAGGCAATTGAGCTCAAATGCTGGTCAAATCACCGGCAGGCATAATCAATGCCGCTGCCGCGTCTGTTCAGCAACCCACCGGAATTGACAGGTCTGAAGAATGGACAGCCAACGGACGGGCTGGGCTGCTGCAGGGGCATCGAATACCGCATTGTGGCGGTCCGGTTCGGAGCAGGAGTTGAAGGTGATGTGTGGCCTTTGCTCGATTTGCTGGAGATAATGGAAGACAGTCTTGGAGCCAGCCAGTCATCAGTCATCACTATTGGCTCTCGGTCCCCAACGGCTGCCGCCTGCATGTCCAGAGGCACAGGCAGGCCCATGTCACCGACCGACAGCCATGACAGCAGCCGAACTTTGACCCCACAGAGTCCGCAGCCGAACCAAACACGGACTGGGACCGCCTGAGCACTTGACCCCACCAAACATTGAATGAACTGCCAACTTGGAAGGAGCATTGGAATCTCCAAATGCCATACATTTCAACCAGACTTGACACCTTTCCCAACATTTTGCCATCCACAACACATTCCCTCAAACGATACAAGGGCATCGTAAAACAGTATTATTCCAAGTTACACGGCGTCCCGCCACTTTTGGCACAATGTCCCTAACACCAACAATGTCAAAACATACGAAGCCGTCCACCAACGAAGACGACTACTACAACCTCGGCACCCACCATCGCCACATCACCACATCAGACCCAAACGCACAAATATGGTTCAACCGTGGTCTTGTCTGGTGCTACGGCTTCAACCACGAAGAAGCGGCAAAATGCTTTCAACGAGTCATTGACTACGACCCATCATGTGCAATTGCCTACTGGGCCCTTGCATACGCCCTCGGCCCTAATTACAACAAGCCTTGGGAACTCTTTGCCAAACACGAGCTCACAAGCACTGCACAACGGACACATCGCGCTGTGGAACAAGCCAAAGCAAATTGTACAAATGCCACGCCGGTGGAAAAGGCTCTCATTGAAGCCATTCATTTCAGATATCCAAGGATACACGCTCCCGCCAAATCAGACTACTGTATCTGGAACCGCGAATACGCTGATGCCATGGCCGGCGTAGCTTCTCAGTTCCCAGACGACCTCGATGTAGCCACCTTGTACGCCGACTCCATGATGAACCTCACCCCCTGGCAGCTATGGGACATCAAAACCGGCGAGCCCTCCAACGGAGCACGCACCGTCGAGATCAAGCGGGTGCTCGACAGGGCCATCGCCCAACAAGGCGGCGACCAACACCCAGGCCTCCTCCACCTCTACATCCACCTCATGGAAATGTCACAAACACCCGAAGCAGGTATGCCGGCAGCAGATAAACTGCGTGGTCTTGTACCCGACGCAGGACACCTCAACCACATGCCTTCTCACCTGGACATCCTTGTGGGCGACTATGCCCGCGCCGTCACCGCCAACACAGATGCCATTCTCGCAGACGAAAAGTTCCTCCGCCGCGAAGGTCCCATGAACTTTTACACCCTTTACCGCAGCCACGACTACCACTTCCGCCTCTACGGCGCCATGTTCTCCGGCCAGTCTAAAATCGCCTTTGAAACTGTCGACATGCTTGAGGCCAGCATTTCTGAGGAGCTTCTTCGCGTGGAAACTCCTCCCATGGCAGACTGGCTAGAAGCATTCCTGGCCATGCGCGTCCACGCACTCATCCGCTTTGGAAAGTGGCAAGAAGTTCTGGCCCTAAAACTACCGCAAGACAAGGACTTATACTGCGTCACCACAGCGCTTCTCCACTACGCAAAGGGCGTGGCATACGCCGCGCTGAACCGGGTCGAAGAAGCAAACATGCATAGAAAGCTGTTCCGCGAATCAGTGCCTCTTGTTAAACCCTCAAGGACGCTGTTCAACAATAAATGCGTCGACATTCTGGACGTAGCAGAGGCCTTACTGAACGGCGAGATCGAATACCGCTGCGGTAATTACGACGCTGCATTCGCGCATCTACGAGAAGCCATATTGCGCTACGACTGGTTACCGTTTGACGAACCGTGGGGGTGGATGCAGCCCGTTCGTCATGCCTACGGCGCATTGTTACTGGAGCAGGGCCACGTCGAGGAGGCATTGGGCATTTACAAGGCTGACCTGGGATTAGATGATACATTACCTAGGGTACATCGGCATCCCAATAACGTATGGGCCCTTCATGGCTATCACGAATGCTGTGTCAAGCTGGGCAGGATGGTGGAGGCAAAGGAAATTGAACCAGCGTTAAAGAGGGCATTGGAAGTGGCTGATGTGCCAGTGAAGAGTTCGTGTTTTTGTCGGACGAGCGTAACGGCTAAGATATGACTATCTGAGGGGTAGGGGACATGGAATCGCCAAATTGCATATCTGCTGGTGTGAGATATGAATTCCTGGGTCTTGCAAAGGCAGATCATGTTATCGGATCTGCTCCACCACTTTTGGCATCGTGTGCCCCTCCCCCCTCTACGGAGATGCTTCATGTACCCCTCCCTCCACACTGGGTCTCTCTACTCTCCCCTCCCTCCACACAAATAATCTTATCTTGACTTCACTTGGGTATCGGGACGACTTAGATAGGAATGGATTTAGAGGAGGCAATAGGGCTTCAAGTACTGAGAAGATACAGCGCCATATAAATATTTCATTCCAACATTGACTCTTAGTTTCATAACACAAAGTACCTAGACCGCCGCAAGCTTCTCCTTGACACCTGAAGTATCTTCACCGTACACCCTCTCCTTCTCCTGAATGAGAAACTCCTCTTGTTCTCTGGCACTCTTCTCGAGATCCAAGAATGTCCAGATTCCAATGGCACTCAACAAACTCAATGCAAACAAGAAGTAGAACGGTGCGCTGTCATTTGTCCCACCGGGTGTCGCATCGATGATAGCACTGCTGATCAGAGGTCCAATAAAACTTGATGCCTTGCCGATGATGTTGAATACTGAGAAAAATAGGAACTCCTTTCCTCGGGGCGTTACCGAACTAATCATGATTTGGGAGTAGCTGTACCATGGACAAACGACAAGTCCGTAGTAGGCCTGGTACATCCACACCTCCCACACGTTCTTGAAGCCAAATTTGTCAGTCCAGTTACCAATCATGCCCCAGCCATCTAGAAGGATGATGAAAACCATAATGGCGTTGAACATGGTCTTGGCACTGAGGTTAAATTTCTTCTGGATGAGCCAGAAACCGCCGATTCCGAGTGCTTGGGTGCCAATTCCGACAATGAGTAGGTACGTCAGCGTGAGGGTGTTGTAGCTGACAACTTCGTTTTGAAGGGTGGCAATGACTGTGACGGTCGTGTTGAGTGAGTCGCCGAGAAGGAAGTATCCAGCAAGGTAAATTAGACTCTGCTTGAGGCGCCAAATTTGCGTGGCGGCTTCGTATAACTGCCACAGGCCGACGGTGACAATGTTCTTGCCCGGTGGAATCCTCATTCCAGGGCGCTTCTTCTCCAGGATAAACCATGGGATGGAGAGTGCCAGCCAACAGGCCGTGGCAAAAGCGATGAGGACCGATAGACCCCAGTTGTTGCTAGCCGTACTCGAGTCCACATGAACAGCAAACATTATTCCGACAATGATGGCCAGAATGACAATCTCACCACAAGATTGTATCCAAAAAGCAACATTGCTGAGCCTGCTGCGTTCCATTTCATCTCGCTTGTCTAGTTCTTCCTGGCTGATTTCACGATTTTCGAAAGCTAGCTGGGACTCTTTGATGTGTACCGTATTGCGGGCTAGTGATGGAAATGCCGCGGTCCAGTATGTCAATGTGAGCTGATATGCAATTAAGCCCACAATGTACAACCCAGCACCAATCTTCCACTTGTCGGGGTCGTGAACTCCAAGCCATCCAAAGCCGATGCCATAGGCGATGATGGACCAGACGAACAGCACCCAAGGCCGGCCTGTCCCAAAATCTGCATACGCACCAATGAGTAGGAATAGCGCTGCTTGGATTGCGAATGACATGCCATTGGCAAGCAAGACAATACTGTTGACATCACGCTCCCGACCCGCGAAGTAGAGTAGTCCGGAGTCACCCGCAGCTTGGGCAAGGAGGTTCTGAAAAGCCGTTGGTCCAAAATTAAAAAGCGCAAGGCCATTGGACCCAATGTAGTAGAGGTACCATGACCAAATTTCCCATTTGCTTGTTGTAGGTATATCGCCCTCTTCCAGAGCGGGAGTTACAACTTCTCGTCGCTCCTCAGACGGCGCTGCGGCGAGTGGCGAGCTTGGCTGCTTCTCGTCTGTGTTTGGTAACTGTGCATCAGCAGTATCTCCATTCTTCCGCTCCTCAGACTTGACGTCCTTTGCGTCGACGTTACTGGTGGATGACATGGCCGGCTCGACAAAATTGCGATTCAGCGGCCGGGTTGATGAAGGAAGAAAAAAGAGAATCAAAGACTGGATCTGGGCCCAGTTTGAGGGGTTTTGCCTTCTTCAGTCCGCTTGTACGACACGGGCAGATTCGTTTCATTTTGTGTTCAACCTCTTCACCTTGCGTCGATTGCGGACTTATTGTGGATGTCGGCAGCTCCAAAAGGCTAGGTTGGTGTTGGATGACCAACACCATCAACGGGTATGGCGGATTGTGATGGGCCACTTGCTGGTTGGCGGCATCCAGTTTAACCAGTAGCACGCGCTAGGGGCAAGCCTCAAGAATTGGCGGCATTTGAAATGGGCCATGGTTTTCAGGAGGATCGAAATCTGGAAGAAGATTGTTGGAATATGGGGTTGTTGTGTGTTCGCTGAGTGGCTGACAAGCCAGCGACGTCACTGGCCACTCCACAAGAAGCATGGATGAAGCTGTGGTCATTGAGTGTCTGGACCTGGTGAGATTGGCCATTCGGGATTCGGAATGCAACGTTCTGGCGACAATATGACAATATTGAACGAATTGGACAGGGTGTGACATATATTGACTGGTCGCCTTTGCTCCAAGTTACCCGGATAAAAAAGATGGGCGTTGGTCCCAGGAGACAGATGCTGGTCGTCAGCTGTTGATGCTGATGATAACAGGGAAGGTGAGGCCCACGCAGATGAGTGGGTCTTCCCTGTGCTGATAACGCTGGCCAAGCCTGAGGAAAGAGCGATTGCAGTCTTGGCTGGTTCCAACCTGCCAAGGTTTGTAGCAACTGCCAACTGTAGCGATGGCCTTGAATTCCAAGTCTGGCTTTGAGACTCTATGGACTCAAGTGCTCTCTTTGCCTTGTCGCATACTATCTAGGTACCTAGGTAGGTAGACACTTGACGTTTTCAACCGTGACCAAGTCAAGCTGCAATTTTGCCGCAGCTGTCGGCTTCACCGTGCTCACTTGCCTGACTTGGCTGCTGAATGGCTGGGCATTGCAATTACCCGTATAGGGTGGTGCATGCAGACACAAGCAAAACCAATATTGTCGATCCTCTTGTCACGCTGTTGGCTGCTCTTAATGAAGGAGATTCCTCGGGGAGTGCCAGTAAGTTTCAGTCTTTACCCTTCACTGCTTAGCCCATTGCCGCTGGCCGAGGACTTTTGCTATGCTCATTCTGGCTTCTGAAGTACCCATATACGATGCCTGTGCTGATTGGTCTTAGTTATGATGTGTTTCGTGCACTGACATTGCCAAGGTCCTCATTTGATAGAATTGAGCGAAATTATGACTCGTTCCACGAACTCGACATGGCATACTGAACCCGGAGAGGCTTGGATGAGCATGATACACAATTTTGGGATGTCATGATGTTCATGTCATAAAGTCGCACGGTACCGCTGCATGTGACCGCCCTGCGGACCGAGATGGAGCCCAGGCGTATGCAAGAGGTTACAGAAGGAATTTATCTCCATCCTCTCATTACTATACCGTCCCTTCCACCGCTACAGGATCAAATGTCCAAAGCCTATAACAAGACTGATGCCGGAACGGATTTCTGTTTCTGGACGCCCCGCTCTTCCTCTCCGCATTCTCTTCAGACTACCCCGTATGTTCTAGCCCCAATCCTAAACATATAGGTTGTGCGGGTGTTGTATTTAAATAGAGGTGATACGACTGCCGAGAAGTGGCTGAGAAATTTGAGGGGTAAGCATTTATGTTTTGGGCAAGTTTACGTACAACGAGCTTCGAAGTAATAAGGTAACCCTGCTCTTTTGACTTCTGTCATAGACACCAGCTCTTTCAGAACTGTGCTATGAAGAAGGAGATTGTAGCATTATATCATACCTCGGTGATACAAGGATCTATGGCCATGAAGGCTGCGAAAGTCAGACAGCTCTCTTCTCTCCTGAGAAGCAGCGGTCAACTTTGCTGGCATCAAATTACAGCTCGTAGATCTTGGAAATCAAACCCATCAATTTTTATCCTCATTCTGCACCGCGATAAGTGCATGCAATGTCAATCTGCAGAAGTTTCTGCACAGCGGAACAGACATCAATTGATGCTTTCCCTGAAGGCATTCCATTCACTTCTTAGTTCAGATGTAAGTCTTCATTAAGCATGGGAAACAGTTAACTCGTAAATGGCTTCGAAAAGTTGAAGCGGCATCTTCGACAATGAGCAACATATCTGCCCAAACAAACCCTGACCACATGGATTGGCTGTCAGGTCCAAGTTTCTCCACTTTCACGTTAAACCCCAGTTTCCACCAGGCAGAACATCTCAATTCCTACATTCAAGGTGCGGCATATCACCACACAACCCACGTCTTCCGGAGACGCCTGTCATAGTTCACCAGCCTTCGACGTGACGAGAAAGGGTTAACTGGTCAACTGGTAATGCTGACCAATTTCCCTGCGGAGCTGCTTGACGCCATCATTGCGCACCTGCCCGCAGATCGCCACGTCAACTCCCTGGCTCAAACAAGTCGTCACCTTTATTTGGCTGTCAATCCCTCTTTATATCGTCGAAAGCCTTATGCACTTTCATGGGCTGCTGAAAATGGGCGAATAACAACAGCACAGCTAGCTTTGAATGGCTGTCCAGACCTGGATCTCGATGAGGCAGCATCGAATACCGGCGAGAGCATCTTGAGCTTGGCTGCCAAGAATGGACACAAGCACATGGTGGAATGGCTGCTGGCCAAGAATATAATCCATGTGAATCACCGCGATGAGGCAACCGGTCGCACGGCTTTGATACATGCCATCGGAGAAGGCCATATAGACATCATCAAAACACTGCTGGCACATCCTTACATTGATGTGAATCTCCAGGCCACGGGCTTCCCCTACTCACCTTTTGGATTGGCTGTTGAAATCGGAAACGAGCACGTGGTGAAGCTGCTACTGCAAGTACCAAACATTGAAGTTGATGTTCGTGACGGCGCTGGAAATACACCACTCATGCATGCTGCTGATGCCGGCGCAGTGTCCATCGTCAAGCTCCTGCTGGACACTGGAAAAGTGGAAGATGGTTCAGATGACTTTGAAAATATTCCTCCTGCTGCTTGGTTAGCCGCTTTGACCTTTTCACGCTATGGAAAACCGGAACAGCTGGAAGTGCTGAAACTTCTCCTTGATGATCCTAATGCCAGGCCAGATTACAGAGGCGACAATGGTGACACATTTCTAATTTGGACAGCCAGAACTGGCTTACTGGACGTCGTCAAGATAATTATCAAGTCTGGAAAGTTCGACATCGGCGCAGCTAACCATGCTGGAGCAACTGCCTTCTCATGCGCAGCTGGCTCCTCGTTGCAGGTTATGAAGTGTCTCTATCAGACGGGCGAAATAGACATCAACAAGCCAGAAACCGGCTTTAGCCCCATCAGGGTCGCGATTCGGTCAAACTATCGTTGGTCTGTAGAATGGCTTCTCTCCTTGGACGGCTTGGATGTCGAAGCACGAGACCGCTCCGGGTACACCTTGCTGGAACATGCAGTGTGCAACGATCTTCCCGACATGGTGGACGCACTATTGACCTCGCCCAAAATTGACCCAAATACAAAAAATAAGCACGGCGAGACGCCGCTACATCGGGCAGCGATTCAAGGCAACGACAAGCTGGTCAAAAGGCTTGTGGATTCGCCAAAGGTGGATGTCAATGCTGGCGACAAGCGTGGCCGGACTGCGATCTCCTGGGCCGTGGAGATGGGATTCAACGCTGTCACGATGGCCATTCTCACGTCGGGTAGGGCAGACATACTGAAGGCTGATCTGGATGGGGTAACGCCCTTGGCGCTGGCTAAGCGCAACAGGAGCTCAGTCTGCGTTCAATTGATGTGGAATTCGGGCCTGCTGGATTTCAAGTTGGAGCAAGATGGATCGACTGAAGCGCGGCGGCCGTTGGATCACAGGGCACAAGAGTATATCGACAAGTATTTGACGGAAGATCGGCTTCAATGGGCGGGGCAGGATGATTGAACCACGGGATCAAGTTGCTCAAGGCTCCCAGTTGTTTGAAAGGACGGCCGCGAGCTCGAAAGTGTGACGGCCCGTTTCACCAGGTATCGAAAAGACTAAGTTGGACCGGCAGAGCTGTAGGGCATGATCCGCCATTTCCAGCTCTGGTCTTGGGGGACATTTCACCCATGCGGTTTAAGCAATTTATTACTGGTATATTCCATTCTGATAATGCTTCGCAAGAGGTACAAAATGATGAAACGCCTACCACTTTATAGCTCTGCAGCCACAGCAATGTGCTCATAAGTCATATAAAGGAACATCGCGGGCAACCCTAAAGAACATCCACCAAAAAGCTAACCTCCTAGCAAAACACTCCTCCACTCCTAATCATCTACGACTCATTAAGTTTCTCCGCATGCTTATACAACGGAGGCAAAGGCTCCAACTTCTGCCGCAACACCCAAACCCGGAAATGCCAAATAGCATTTTTAATCTGATAGCTCATATGCTTCCTCGTCGACACACTAAACACCTGGTCCAATTCTTCGAGTGTAAGCGCCTTTGTCTCCGGCACAAAGAACAAGATCAAGAACCACAGAATCGCACACCAAGCCGCGTACCACCCAAACGCGCCCTGCGGCGTAAACGCAGCTTTAAGCTTATCCCACGTAAAAGAAATGAGGAAGTTGAAGCACCACGTCGTCGCCGTCGCCCACGACATACCCACATCTCGGACATGCACGGGGAACGCCTCCGCCGAATATGTAAACGGCACAGGACCCTCACCCGGCGAGTAGAAGATTTCAAAGAGGTACATCCCCGTGGTGACCATAGCGACACGCGGAATCTTGGATGTGATGAAGAAGGACATTCCTGTCCAGAGCAGCGTGAGCGACAAGAAGGGGAACGTGAAGAGGAGGAGGTTGCGGCGGCCCCATCTGTCGATGGTGAAGAGCGCGGGGATGGCGAAGAAGAAGTTGAGGATGCCGGTGCCCATGGACACGAGGAGCGCGGCGTTGATGTCGAACCCGCTGTCGAGGAAGATGTTTGTGCTGTAGTAGGCGATAATGTTAACTCCGCAGAATTGTTGTCCAAACATGACGATCCAGCTGGCGAGAGTAGCCCGTCGGTTTCGTGGCACGGTGAAGAGTTCGACGAATTGGGTGAAGAGGTTTTTGCCCTTGTTTGCTTCACGTTCCAGCTCGACGCCTACGTAGGTGTAGTAGGTGTCTCTTGCGGCTTGGACGTTGGAGAAGCGAAGTCTTTGGAAGGATCGGAAGGCTTTTTCGACTTTGCCGTGTTTGATGTACCATCTTGACAGGTTAGCGATGAGTTTAAGACAGTGCCGCAAATATGGGAGGCTACCTTGGAGATTCGGGACAAAAGTAAACCTGAGCGCAAACAATGAGAGGAAGAACAACTGTGCTTCCAAGCATGAGTCGCCAGCCCAGATCTTCACTGATACCGGTTGATGGACCGAACGCAACACCCATAATGTTACCTAACATGATGCCGAAAGCAGTCCACATTTGCCATTCTATCACCACATGTCAGATTTACCACCACAAGATGAGAGTAAAGAAACTTACGCATAACCAAAGCACCCCGAATAGGCGCGGGCGCACACTCGGCCGCATAAACAGGAACAGTTGACGACTTGGGCCCGATTCCAAAACCAAGAACAAACCGCGCAATAAACAAATTCACCCACGTATTCGCCACGCCCTCCCATATAGACGCAACAGCCGCAATCAAGCAGGAAACAAAAATAGTGCCCCTCCGCCCGATGAGACGGTTCACCGGCTCCGTGACCCAGCACCCAATTACGGCACAGCAAAGATACGGCGCTCCCACGATGAGGCCAGTAATCAGCGGCGCCTGCTGCTCGTCGAAGATGGCGGGCTCCCCGTTCTCCGTCTTGATTCTAAAGTGGCGGAGGTATAGTTCCTGGGCGCCATTGTTGACTGTCTCGTCCATGCCCTGCACGGCAGCGGCGAGAGAGCACATCACGCAGAGCCAGTACAGAGTGAAGGGCTGACTCCAGCGGTGAGTGTGCTCTCTGTCCAGGGTGCTTCTGTCGTCGGGACTGAGGTTGGGGAGGTCGTGTACGCTGTTTGGGTTCTGGGCGATGAGGGCGCCGTGGCGGAAGTCGTCTGTGAAGTCTGTGAGGTTGTGGGTCTTGCAAAAGTCGTCGACGTTGCTCATGAGTTCTTCTTTGGTGAATCGTGCGAGGGGGTTTTCGAAGGCGGTTGAGAGGTTTTCGATGCCGGCGAAGGAGCTTTTTCGGCGGGCGTGTTCCACGGTTTGGGCGTCGTGGGCGTCGCGGCTTACTTTTTTTTCTGTTTCTGCCTCCATTTTGGAGTTTTGTGAGGGGAAGTTGGATGAATTACTTTGGGATATGAGTTTGAGAGTGTTGAGTGAATATAAGTTACACCTAGTTGCACAAGGGTTCACACTTGGAACCTATTGTGTAAGTTGGGCAAGCAGGAGGCAATGGTGTTTTCAACAGAACTTCACAGGGTCTTTATCAAACGTAGCATTATTCTCATCTGGAACAACTCCTATATATGTTTCGTAAGTGGCTGTCAGCTGTCATCCCCAGATTCCCTCACATCGTCTGGGGTTGATAACCTGGTTTGACTGGCCATGCATGCATCGTGCCGCGTCTCCACCATGACGACGATCATGATGCTCGAGCTGGACCAACATTGCAAAGCAGTACTCGATTAACTAGTTATTGGATGAGCTACTGTCAGAACTAGCAAAACTAACAGGCAACTCTCAAATGGTGGAGGGTAAGTCAGTTCCATTCATGAGAAACACTGTGCTCTGCTCCTCTCCCTAACTACTAGCCCGGAAGCGATGCAACTGTCTCAACCCACATCTCGCGTGAGAACGTGGTAGAGCCATGCCTTACATCCAACGGTATTGATTGTCCTCCGTGTCAGTCTGAATCCACATATACTGTCACCCGCGCACGTCAAAGACCAACTTGTTTAACCGTAATCCGACGCACGCGAGAGCCGCTCAACAAGGCAGGACATGCCGCCCTAAACAAAGCTTATGACGTCGTACTTCCTGGGGTAATGTGGCGAGATCTTCGATCCAGCTCCCAACGTGCGCCTCATTCGACAAGGCGTAACCACTCATCTCCACATCCAATCCGTCATGTTCGAACCCAAAGTAACAATATTCCGCTGAGGGACTTATGAACGTTAAAGTGAAGGGTGTCGCGCAAGCCGTTCAAGTCGCAGGGGTCATGCTGACTCTGTGTGGCTTTTGGTGTTGGTTTCCATCTCAATCCGCGGAGTTGAACGTGGTGATGTAATTGCCGTTTGGTGGCTGGCTTGGCGCACCGGATAGCCCTGCCTGCCGATTGTGCCGTATTGGCATTGTCTTGGCCTGGGAATAGGCATTATTCCCGGAGACGTTGAAGTTTCGAGATATTTCAAAGGTAACTACAGTATACAGTTCAATTAGGGCCTTTGGGATATGGGGCTCCGCGACTGAATCCAGGACAAATACTACAGGAATGGGTCGATCAATTTCAGGAGTCAATTCACTACAAGCAGGTAACCGTTCTTGAATCGCGCGAGCACAAACACTAACCATGTGTGGTGGAGGGAGGTAATAACCGGGATGTGTGGTGAGTGATGCAGGAATTGCGTCAACGGTTCACTTCGGTCATCCGACCTGCACGACGGGACTCTCTTGGGCTGGGCACCAGAAACAGACGAAGAATATTGCATTGCTGTTCTACATACAAAGAAAATTGACAAATACATTGTGTGACATCGATTATGGTGTAACGTGCATTCATTTGTCCATGTCTGGCTGGAGTGACGAGTGAGTGTCTCATCTCATCACTTCAGTTTGCAGCCAGTCCTCGACACCGTCTAATCTGACATGTGTTACCAGAATAGAACAGGAATATCCATCAGCAAGATGTGATCAACATCTTTGAGTCTTTGATGTCGGCGCAGCTACTCCTCAGCGCCGAAAGAACGATCGCAGCCGCCTACCTTCATTGCCTCTCCGAATCTCTTCAGAAGAATGCTCGTCTTCGTTCCCAACATATGTATCTTCATCACTCGCCCATTCAGTACTCGATGATCCAGAACTTGACGGTTCACAACGCGCTAATTCAGCACGCACCCATCTAGAAATCGCCCATCCAGTCCTTGTCTCAAGCATTTGGCGGTCTTTCCCCTTCCCCTCTCCCTCCCCTGTGTCTTCTTCTTCCTCCTCTTCCTTCTCTTCGTCCTCTTTGCTTTCCTCCTCCTCGTATTCCCCCTCTTCATCACCATCTCTACCTCTCACCCCATTAATCACCCGAAACTCCTCCTCAAGATAAGCCTGCACATCCCACGACACAGGAATGACCTGCTCGAGGGGTCCGTCCCAGACATACATCTCAGCTTGCACCACCTCCCCCGTAGGTTCTCTATCATCGTCCAAAACATGAGCTTGGACCGGTGCAGCCTGGAAGAGCTCGCCCTCGTACCATTCCAGATTTCCTCTCTGCCAGTCGTGCTCCAGCGTGACTAAATAGCCGGATATGCTGGACCCTGGAACTGCAACCGCGCCAGGAAATCTGCATCCCCGGAGACGGAACCGAGCGTAGTTGTCCACTTTTGCCCATCTTACCAGTGGTAGTATGGCTGAGACAGCGTCTTCATCGCAGTAGCCTGTCAGGATTTCTGCCAGTGCGTGAAGACTGACGAAGGTGCCGTAGACGAAAATGGGGGTTGGGGTGGTTGATGAGGTTGCGTTGGAAGTAGAAGCTGCATTGGAAGTAGAGGCTCTTCCTTGTTGGTCCGCCGCACATTTGGCGCATAGGAGAGTCATTTTGGTTGAGTGTCTTGTTCCGTTCTTCAAGTGATTTATCTGGGAATATGGTCGTGAAGTTGTGAATTGTTTGTGATTGAGTCCTTCGCAAGGCGCGAATTGTTAAGAGAGTAACCCAATTTTTGGAGAGGGCAAAAGGACAGGAGAGTCTGGTCCGTTACCAAGCAAACATCCCGTATATATAGCAGGAATTTCGGACTACTAAATAAGTTACTTTCTCGATATACGCCTATTATGTTAGTATCTCACGATCCAAAGTTTACAGCACCTAGCGCCATGTACTTGGTTAGAACTTTATATACCAACAATACGCTCCGATACGCTATTAGAACCGACTCTAACTCAGTCACCAAACAGTACATCGGCTTGTGAAAGTATCTCCCTCCATATAAAAGTAGGCACTACGTTAAAGTATTCTTGTCACGGGAACCTCATCAGGAAGCGAGCAAAGTTTCCAAAAAAGTTCAAATTCGCAATACACTAAATCAACCTACGCTTCCCCCAAACCTTCCAGCCTCAGCCGGCCGAGCTTAAACTCCAGTGGAGAACTCCACGCAACGACTGAGGCATGCCTACCATTCACGCACACCCGAGTTCCTCTTTGAACGCTGCGACGCCCTTGTCCGCAGCTACGTCAAAGTTACCTGGTAGGACGCCCAGACTGAGGACTAAAGCGCGGCGGCCTACTGAGATGGCTGTGTCGACGTTGCGAGGGCAGGCTGCTCGTCGTGCGTTTTCGTTGATGGCGGTGCTGGCGCCGTAGGTGGCTAGGGCGGTTAAGAGAATGAGTGAGGTCTTCATTGTGAGGTGTTTTCTGAGTGTGTTTGACAGTGAAGTGAGGATCTATTTGGATCTATTTGGCGTAGTGTTTGTGTGGTCATGTTGGGCGGTAGGGAGGTTAATATACGTACAGCTACAATTCGATTTCTAATGCAATTGAGCAACTGTGAATTGCACACCCGTTATCTAGTTGGTGTCTTGATCTTTAGAGACATGCATCTAGTCACGATCTCACAAAGTAAGCGTTGCGATAAGATGTTCCAGTGCTTCATCTTGCGTTGCTTGGGGCATGAGGTCGGGGAGAGACATCTTGTTGGAAGAACTTCAAACATGAGACACCTTTGGCTCTTACGGCTCATTACTGATACCACGTACTAGTCATACGAGCTCAACCACTAATAGAACTAAGTCACCGGCAGAAGATGATGTAATATTGGAGTCGTACGGCAGTGTGATCGAGCTGGTTTGCAGATTTCGCCAAACGCAAACCGAACTGTCATTATTGATCACCATGTAAGTTCCACCAGTATCGTAATTACAAATAAATCGCCGGCAATGCGCGATCCAGCAGCATACAACCCACGTCAACAACGCCCAAAGTAGAAGTGGGTGAGGAAAATGACCATGACTGATGGGCAAAGGGTCTATTATTTTTGCGTTGATCCACACAGCGCATGCAAGTATCCGCTAAATCATCACATCTATGTCTAAAATGCCTTGCGCTTCAAACCTCAAACCTCCCCAGTCCAGTGCGACGTCTCCGTCTTCTGTCTCCTATAATACACCCGCTTAACCCACTTCCAACCCTCATTGCCGCCCATGTATATTCCCACGGCGATGAACACCACCGCCCACTCCCAGGAGATTCCCTTGTGCATAAACACCACGTCGTTGATGACGGGGATATACAGCGTGGGGAAGACGGCGATAAAGACAACCGTAACCGAGAAGAATAGAAACTTGTTGCTCCAGAAGTGTGCGAGCCACGCCTTGAATCCATTGGGCATGTCGAAGAGTGACCGGCGGAAGTCAATGAGTTCCCAGGCGAAAATGAGGAAGATCCAGGTCATGGTAGTGTAGCTTGTCGCGCGGGCTCGGAAAACGGCTTCGCAAGACGACGAGTACGAATTGTTGCAGTCAGCGCCGAGGTTGCCGTCGTTGAAACCATAGATTACGATGGTAAAGGACCCGATCGTGCAGCAGGCCATGAGAGCGCCATAGATGACCATGTCGAGCAGAAACTCTGGAGTGAAGACGCCATATTTGAGCTATAACTGGTTAGTTTGAGTCCTTTTGTGACATTCCTCCGTAAACTCACATTTTGAGGAGCGCGATTCAGAATATCTGGAACCGCACGCTCGAATCCCAATCCAGTTTCACAAAACGCTCCCGTAGCCATGAGCATCCATAGAATCTCAACTGGCGTCAATAAAAACACAGATACCTTCGAATTGTCTTTGAATGCCAGACCAGTCAGTAACGCAACCACAAAGCCAATATTCGCCGCCAACACGTGCAAAATGAATTTCTGGATGTTGTCAAAGATGCGTCTTCCTTCTTCAATTGCATTCAGAATAGACGCAAAATTGTCATCCGTTAGAACGATATCGGCGCTCTCTTTAGCCACGTCTGATCCCGTACCCATGGCAATGCCAATATCTGCACGCTTTAAACTAGGACTGTCGTTGACACCATCACCAGTCATGGCAACGTAGCGATTTCTTCTGTGGAGAGCTTCAATCATGCGAACCTTGGTGCTGGGGGCACATCGGGCAACAACAAGTGGCAGCTGCTGCAGACTGTCGATCTGGCTGTCTGACAGGGCATCAAATTCTTGAGCCGTCATCATGAGAGAGCGAGAAACGTCGGCTGGCAACATGCGAATCTTGTCTTCGGACGGGAGAATATTAACTTCCGTGGCGATGGCCCGAGCCGTCTGTGGGTGGTCACCAGTGAGCATATGCACCATGATGCCAGCTCCTTGACATGCCTTGACGCTGGGCAGTGACTCGGGTCGAGGAGGATCGTAGATGCCGATAAGACCGCGGAAGATGAGATTTTGTTCGAACTCGCCACGGTCTGGAGAGCTTCCGTGTGCGAATTCAGCTTCGGAGACGTCGCGCTCATTGCGTTTATGAGCAAGTGCAAGAACTCGAAGACCTTGGCCAGCCAGTGCGACCATGTTGTCCAGGATGTCGGACTTGATGTGTTCAGTGAGCGGTTCAGTTTTGTCGTTGAACGAAATGCGATCGCAGGTTTCTAGAACTCGCTCAACAGCTCCCTTCGAAGGTTGGTTAGCATGATGTCGGAAATTGGTAAATAGCTTCTATAGCTTACCTTTGTGAAAACATGTGCCTCTTGTGACTCGCAGTTCCTAAATATGACCGACATCTTTTTTACATCCGAATCAAACGGGAATTCAGCAACATGCTGCCATGACCGCTTTTCACCTTCAGACAACTGAACACGGTTCCATCCGAACCGGGAAGCAAACACTTCAATAGCAATCTCAGTCGGAGCTCCACGCGCTTTCCACTCTTCGGGGCTTTCAGCGGTAGCCTCAAACTTCTCCAGCGTCGCCAGGTTTGCCAGTGACGCAATGGTGAGGTACCACTGAAGTGCCGGCTTGTTCCCAACATCCTCGCGAGGAGTTACTACTAATGTCGAATTCCGCTTCTCGTCTATTTGTGACACATCTTTGGGCTGCGATGAGCTAAACGCAACTTCGCCAGCAGTCGGATTGTAGACTTCGTTGCCGGATTCTACAGAATAGGTGCCGCAACCGGGAATCCAGGCTTTTCGGACAACCATGCGTCCCTGTGTGATGGTGCCAGTTTTGTCAGAGCAAATATCTACAATTCTGTTAGTGAACAATTCCAGGACAACTGACACCCTTGGGTTGCTTGGATAACATACTGGTGACGCCTCCTAAAGCTTCCAGGCTCTGCAGATTGCGAACAATAACGTGTCTCTCCACCATCTTTTTAGTTCCAGCTGCCATCGTAACCGTCAAGACCAAGAGCAGCGAAACCGGAATAGTTCCTACGGATGTCGTGACCGCATACAAAATGACATCTTTCCTAGTATCAAACTTATTGGCCCCCAAGACAATGATGGCGCATACGATGGCAAAGCAAAACAGGGACACGAATAGCTGAGAAAGCTTCTTCTGCAGTGGCGTTCCAACAGTCAGGCCCAGGAATTCTCCTACCCAGTTCTTCAACATCCGCCCAGCTTGCTTGACGTATGCGAAGGCGGATGGTCGCTCATCCTCATCGTCGACGATAATCTTGCCGTCGCTGTTCAAAGCGCTGGCGATTGCACCGATTTCGGTAAACATACCCGTCGCAAAAACGATGCCACGGCCACGGCCTTTGGTGATTGTTGTAGAGCTGTAGACAACATTGAGGCGGTCTCCTGGGCCAGTATCTTCGTCAAAAGTGGATTTAGGGCTTTTGGATATAGGAATTGCTTCTCCAGTGAGGAGTGCCTCGTCTGCTTCCAGGTTCACGGCTTCAATGAGGCGGATATCTGCTGGGACGGAGTCGCCCGTGTTGAGGTCAACGATATCACCAGGAACTACATCAGCAGTTTGGATGTTGATGGTGTCCCCATCTCTGTAGACGTTGCATGTTGGAAATCCGAGAGTTCGAAGAGAGTCGATTGTCTTTTCAGCCTGCAAGGTTTGAAAGAAACCAATAAAGATATTCAATACGATGATGCCTCCGAGAATACCACCAGCGATCCAAGCTTGAATGCCAAAGCTAGCAGCCAAAGCAAGGATGAGTACCTAGTGGTCAACACAGTTAGCCATGAAGGTCTATGACATAGCCTCAGTTTTTGCAGGTCTCACCAAAGTCATGGCATTGAAAATCTGCTCAATGAAGATTGCCACAGGCTGTACGCCTTTCCTCTCTTTGAGCTGGTTAGGGCCATAGTCGACTAGCCTCTCGGCAGCGTCGGTGCTTGTCAAGCCGCGTGAAGGATTTGCTTGCAGCTCCTTCACAACATCGTCGCTCGACAAACTGTGTGCTGGGCGGCTCAGTGGCTTGTTACACTGGCCCGAAACGTGCCCTGCCAGAGCTTGCTGCTGAGCCGTCATTGCGCCCATGATGGGTTGGGGTTATGGTGAAGGCGATCCACCGAAGTATGCGAGGTGGAATGAGAGTGACAGACGGTGTAGCATTGATGCATACGACGAGGTAACGTCTAAATATACATGTTTTCTGTTGCCGTATGCCATGGCGGGCTTGTCCGAATCGAAAACACAACTCATGCCGTAAAGGAAATTCAAGAATTGAGGAGTCCTAACGGGTCCTGTCACGTATGCACATTAGATGCCATTTTCGGAAATGGGTCGTGGGTTGGAGATGATGGTGACTGTCCTCGGTGGCCGAACCGCCCGGCGGGCCATCTAATGACAGAGCCGTTCATCATGGGTCCCTGAACCACAATAGGGCAGTTGGGTGGCAATGGGCGAGATGCGTGAGATGGCCAATGTGCCTGGTTATAAAAAAGCGTTTGTGTCTGTGGAGTAATTTGTGCGGCGTCGACAACAAAGTTGGAGGAAGATCTCGAGTTTACGCACGCTAAACCGAATAAGGCAGCCAAGAAACATCTTTGAGCATGCAAAATGTGGGTCCGGGATTGGCTGGCCTTTTCGTTGTTTGCAACCTCATCACGACTTCATCTCGGGATATCAGATCGAGCCGCAAATATGGGGGCTTGCAGCAGCCACTGAAGACTCAAAAAGGCAGCCGAGCCTCATTCAAAGACAATAAGTCGGCTTTCCATCCGGTTCATTGTCTTTTGCCTTGTCAAGCGCTCAACTTCGCCATTCAACTCGGCGCAGCCGCGGGGAGACTTTTTGATGACAAGAAGACAAATTGGGTTCTACTCGGCTGTGAAGACAACCGTCTAAGAAACCATCATGCCCTATTCTAGCCAGGCTACGTATGTAGCCACCGGGCATTGATACATGGGGCAACCCGTGGCATGCTGCTTTTGTCAGGAACAGTCGATTACGCGCCTACCCTAGACAACACTGCTCACCGCCAAATTCGCCGAGAGCTTTGGGTCTTCGAGTGATAAATAATAGAGAGTTGACAGTTCCATTGGTAAGTGTATCAAATGCGGCACTTCAGCTTGCTGAGGCTGGCGGTTGAGGAAAGGGTAGTTTGTAGATATTCGATAAGGCAACTCGACGAAGCAGCTGACGTTGTTCCATACAGCACAAGATAATAATACAGATTAGACGAAATTAGCTCCAGCTTCCAAATCATTTGCAGGGCCTGATTCACTTCGGACTTAGCAACAGTCGCCGATTGCTTCGGTTCATTATCCTCTAAATCCCGCACCAAGGAGGACAGCCGCTAATTCATTTGCCATGGTAAAGGGAAACGCTCCGCGAATGCAGAAGATAATATACGTTGTGTTCGTTGACACATCGGATAATGAAGTACATTCTATATCAAATAATGTTAGGTAGATGATACCCAAATGTCAATGAGTGTAACTTAGGCTATCCACCAGCACTAGCGGCTGTTTTCCTTTTGCCAGCACAAATAGCCTAGTAGTCATTTTCTTTGATACCAGTTGTGTATGTGTTTCCACAAATTTGCCGAGCGTGGTATGTGTTGGTATGTCATTGTTGTTGAAAGTACAAGTTGGCTCAACTGGAGCATGTTGAGAGATCCAGTGCCTCTAATGGTCAAGCAAGAGGCATAAAGAAGCCAGAAAGGAGGTTTTGAAGAGCCTGAGTTAAATATAGTGATTCAATCTATCATGGCGCTTTGTGTCATGAGTTGGGTTCAGTTCTGCAAACAGCAATATGTACGCAGACATCAAACGAAACCTAAGGCGTGGAGTTTCGAAATGGTATCACATGCCTCTCTACGCGCGCAACATGTTAATCTTTATTCAATCTGTGATTTGAAGTCAGCCTCGTTGGAACGGGAAGACCCGACAACCGACCAGACAGAAATGTTGAAGGAAATAACCCTGTCTTGTATCTTTAGCGTCGTTTTGATTCCCCATTATGCACCGTAAGCCATGCCCTCAAGTGTGTTTTGTTCTGATCGCAACTATTCAATTGGTTCCACATCTCTCCAGTTTGTGGTACTCAACACTGAACAGCAACGGTCGACCGGGCCAAAATAACAGTCCGTTCTCATAAAAATCAGGACAAGAAGGAAAGCTCAATAAACAACACCTCGGCATTCATTGCGGGGTAAAAGGGAAATAAGCTGGAAAATCTCCACATTAGCAACCGTTTTGTTGGGAAAGTCGGGTTTTATGAGTAACTAGTGATACATTCTCACTGAAGCAGGTGTATTTCATCACCATGCAGGGTTAGGTCTGTTTGAGGCATGTGAAGAATTGCTGCAATGGCTGCATATATTAGCGCGTTAAATCCCTTTAACCAGCTGAGTGGTAACGGTCGAGCATATTATACCAGTCAAGAGTCAATGAATGTTTCACACATTTACAACTGATAACTTATTTCGTCAATCGACGCTTCACACCCGACTTCGTCTTCGTTCTGGTGTTGTATCGGAGTTGGATTTTTAAGTCAGCATCAAGACACCTGGAGACAACGACATGTCGGCAACGAAAATAAGGCCGGATGATGACATCCCCAGAGGCAACCCAAAAGACTCCATCAAGTCGACCTGGAGGTTTGGCGATCGAAGCAAATGGACAGTGTACCACTGGATAATCGAACTGTTAAACGTATACCACTGGGATCCAAAGCGTCCCATACCAGTCCACAAGAAATCAGATAAGATTCCCTTCGTTCCACAATGGTCAATACACTGTTGGATTCTCCTCCATGCCTTTATCCCCCTTGCCATCCACCAAGCCTGGATTTCCGCAACAGGGATGGATCTACCGGCCCTTCTGGCCATAGGATACTATACTGTGGCCTTCATAGCAGTGGTAATCCTTGAGCTCCGAGAGATTCGACGACTTGGTCACACTTTCGGCTTCCTCGACGGTGATGTACACGACCGGGACGGTATCCCCGATATTGGCGTCGCCAGGGTGGTGATGGCTGGTCCAAAGACAGCAGGGGGGCGGATGGCCATGACCGTCTTCCTGACTTACAACATGTCTGTGTCGCCGGCCGATGCCATGAGCTCATGGACCTGGTGGGCCTGGCTGACTCTCCAGATCGGTCTGTATGGAGTCGTCCTTGACTTTTGGTTCTACTGGTACCACCGATCCATGCATGACATCAGCTTCCTGTGGAAATTTCATCGCACGCATCATCTAACTAAACATCCTAACCCTAGCCTTGGCGCCTACGCCGATGAGGAGCAGGAATTCTTTGACATGATTGGCGTTCCTTTCATGACATGGCTTACCTTTAAGGCCGTTGGCATTCCGCTCGACTTTTATAGTTGGTGGGTTTGTCATCAGTATATCGCGTTTACGGAGTTTGGTGGACATAGTGGTCTTCGGCTGCACATTCAGGCTACCTCCACAATTAGCTGGTTGCTTGAATATCTTGGGATGGAACTTGTGATTGAGGATCATGATTTGCATCATCGGAAGGGTTGGAGGAAGAGCCATAATTATGGGAAGCAGACGCGTGTTTGGGATCGCATTTTTGGCACTTGTCATGCGCGCATAGAATCGGTTGCGTCGAATGTGGATTACGATAATCCAGTTTACCTTTCAATGTTTTAGTTATAAAATTGGATGTGGGAGTGGGAGTACACTTTATGATACCTAGATTGCCTTAGAGAGCCGTCAGCAGCAGATGTATTCCTTCGAACAAATATGTTCTGCTATTATATGAAACAAGTAATGCCGTTGGGGATCTTTCGCTACCCAACTGATAACAAGTCTGGTCTCATTTGTTTCTCTGATTTACGTTGTTGTCATGCCTGACGGCAACAAGTTACTAGAGACTCATCGTCAGCCCCGAACAACTCTCATCCATGGTCCAATTTTGGGGAGCTCGTTCTGCAGCTGAACATGCTAGGAACTTAGCCAAGCTTATCAGTGACACACCCCGGTCATGCTGAGTTGTGATAGTCCACCCCGCCCGTTGTGCTTAATCCATGCATATCATTCTCAGACACTCCAGGACTCAACCTCGCACCTCGCAATGGACCAGTTTGCAGGGCAGATAACTCGCAATTCTGTCGCCCAGTTATATAATAACCTCTATTTAAACCCAGCATATCGTGAGATCCGACTGCTGAGTATCGCCCCAGGTGCTTGGTCGGCAGAAATACGGTGCAACTTAGTCAAGACTTCACTGAACATTCGCCCAGCCTATCGAGCCCTCTCTTACACTTGGGGTGATGCCAGGACCACGCAGGTCGTATCTGTCAATGGCAATCCATTCCCGGTTACGCGGAACCTCGCCCGAGCTCTGCGGCGACTCCGGTATATTTCTGGCCATCAATGGTTCTGGTGGATCGACGCCATTTGCATCAACCAAACCAACCTCAGTGAAAGGAGTCAGCAGGTCAGCATAATGCGAGACATTTACGCTTCGTGCATAGAAACTCTTATATATCTTGGCGAGCCGCCCTCCAGCAGCGTCGATGGAGAAAATCTCATCGAAGGAACGAGACCAATCGTTTGGCATGGCGACGTCCGTGACAAGCCAGCGTTAGATTCGTACTGGAACGATTTCTCCATCGACCAAGAACAGAAATATCATGTCAAATCCATTAATACCATTGACCGCACTTTTCATGCCTTTGCTTTCCTCCGCCTACTTGCCGCGGATTTGCACCTCACACAGCTACCCCCGTTCCAGAAATGGGAAAAGGCGACGGAAGACCCTTACTGCATAGCCGTCACTGATGCTCTGATGCATATTGGACAAAGTCCGTGGTGGAGGCGCGTTTGGACCGTACAGGAAACAGTCATGCCCCCCAAAGCCATGATTCTGTATGGACCGGTGGTTGTCCCGCTATCCCTTCTGTATTTGGCCTGGGAGCGCTTCGGGATACACTTCAACTCATGTTGTCTTCATAACAAGGTGGCCATGAATGTTGGCCGAGGGCTAGTTGAGATCATGGGGCAGGATATGGACGAGATCATGACTTTGAGAGACGTCTTTGTTCGTGGCGTCAATCACAATTACCATGGGAACATCTTCCGTCTCTGCACAAAGTTTGGGGCTCGCGCGTCTACAGATCCCGTCGACAAGGTGTACGCCTTGCTCGGTCTTGTAACTAACTGGTATGGGCGCGAGCCAATTTTGCCAGATTATACCGTCTCCGCCACCTCACTCTATCGACGGCTGACGGTGGATGTTCTCCTGACGGATATGACATTACATGCCATAATAGGCGACATGGAAAGGAAAGACCATCCGGAACTTCCCTCTTGGGTTATCGATTGGACAAACCGTAATGTGGAGGATGTAGACTGTGACCGAAAGCAACTCATCAACTATTATCGTGCCACAGGGGAAACAAAGGCAAATATCCAGTTCCTTGGCTTCTCTATGCTCCGCGTGACTGGGTTTCAAGTCGATTGGGTTTGTGAAGTCCTGGATCCGCTTCGTCTAAGAGCCAAGTCTAACCCACCAGACACTATTTCAAGCGATCAGAGAATACTATGCGAGTTTTACCGCCTAGCCGGGCTGCATCAGGGACCAGATCGGCCGTACCCAGGCGGAGGAACGTACCGAGAGGCTTTCTGGCGGGTGTTATGCGGTGATGGCATGGTCCCGACGGTGGTAAATGGCCAAGAATCTGTTTCCAGGTCCTTTCGAAGGGCGACATTGTCTGATTCGGTGCACTTTGAGGACTGGGCTATGTGTACTGTCTATTCCCCGTTTACCGCCGAGCCCAATGGTCTAACGGAAGAGGAATCTGCCGCGTTCAAAAATCTTCAAGGATTTGGAGAGACTCGTGCTTTTCCCAAAAACGACCCTGGAAAGAGAAGTTTTCAGGGGGGCATGACAGCTAGTGTCAGGGATCGGAGTCTTTTCATCACCCAGGGAGGGTTCCTAGGTATTGGCCATTGTCAAACGAAACCTGGGGATGAGCTGTTTATGCTCATCGGTGCCAACGTGCCTTTTGCACTCCGGCCGACTGGGGATACAACCAATGGCTCCGAGGGATCTGGTTTTCGGTCCGTTCAGAGAGGCAGACCCTTGCATAAAATCGTAGGAGATTGTTACTTGCATGGTCTCATGGATGGGCAAGCGATGCAGGGGCAGTATAGCTCGGTGGATGATGTATACCTGGTATAAAAATTGTTTGTTCAATGTTGAAAGTAGCTTCTACAAAGGCAGGAGAACTTGTGCAATCTTGACACGCCGAGCCTAAACAGAGGGGTTTATGTGCTTTTAGGTTGGCATCGTGTTGATGCTCACGGACGGAGGAACTCGTAGTACTATTAAGTGTTCGAACATTGTTCAGCATATGCTTCTCTGATTTGGTGGGCATTCTGACCCGCATTCTCAACATACATATGCAAAATATTGTCAGATTCATATGTTACTATGTTTCAAAGTGATGTTCCCAGGTGAGCTATGAAGGGCATAAGTAATAGTTGTAACTGTCTACCGCGTTCTTCGGCTGACTAGAGCTCCTTATTCCACTACAAATTCCCACATTCAAGCATTCCAAGTTGCCCAGCGAGTTCGAGGCTGTAAAAGCTCTTCATAGCCCAAATAACTTCACAAGTAAACTGCTCAGTGAACTTGATTCATTCAAGGAGTCTGGCATTGACAAAAACACCAGGCCTAGGCTGGCCCCTCGCAAACCAGCTGGCAGACGAACTCGCAATAATCACAATCATTATCTGCAACCTGTAGGGTATGACAATCAGTATGTTTCTGATCAATTTGGACTCGAATTTACCTACGCATCCATTCTTCTTGCAATCGTCACCACAGCTCTTACACAGGTTGGGATCTTGTCTTCCCGTGAGGCTTCGCTTAGAGTTTCTGCCGCAGAGGTCCTTGGTCAATTTGACAACGGTCTCTTATTTTCCAGGTGAGTTAGCTATCGTGAGACAGAGATTTCAATTAGGCAGTATTACGTGTCATAGACTTATCGACTCCGCATTTCTTTAGGCTTGGTTCAGATTCTTGGATGATTTTGTCAATGTTGTCGCATAAAGTAGCAATTGGGCCATTCGCATTGCACTTGAGTTTATTGGCACTGGTTACCAAAGCAGGTGCAACGCATTTGGCCTTCTTCAGCAGTGGCTTTAGGCCGCCGAGAAGTTTCCCAATGTCCAGGGCGCTGGCAACGGAGATAAAGGTGAGGACGGCGAGGAACTTCATCTTGGGTGAGAAAAGGTAAACCAACGAGGGCTGTTGTGAGATTGGAAATTGATAAGAGGATACTGGAGAATAGAGGTCATTGAACTGGTGAGACGGCCCTTGAAGGAGGATTACGCCGGCCTTTTATAGCCCGTACTTTCATGAAGGACAGAAGACTCTTTACAATGTGGTGCGGGATATCCCTTGCTTCGGCTCAAGACGCAACTTCCACGACACGAGACCGGCTAACGTCGATTCGTGTGGCTTCATGTTGTGATCCATTGAGACATTTCAATAAAGCAATGACTAAAAGAAAAGAATATTCATCGTCTGTTGCAATCGTGGCCCAGAAGGTAGGCGGTTTGTCCCGCAAGTTGTTTCGTTCCCCTTACACCGACAACTTCAGCTGGCTAACCATGTTGTAGCTCCCTCTTCAGATGTAGGCCTAGTTTCTGTCTTTGATAAAGTTATTTGCCGAATGTCACATCCACTCCAGTGTTGGTCCTCACTTTGATTTTCACTTGCTACCTCTTCATAGGTTTACATCTACACAAAGAGCACGACGGCTACATCGACAAGCTCAGAGCATTGGGGAATGTTCATCTGCTACACAATAAGCGCTCGTGAAAATATAGCAACGAGCCGCATATATTTTCTCAAACTTTCCTGTCGAGTTTAGAGAGAATTGCCGAGAAGACAATTTGGAGTAGTCTAACGCTATTCGCGGCTCATCAATATCAACGGCCCATTTAATCGTGGGTTGTCTCATAAGACAGCACAAGTGAACCCACGGCATAACTTCTATTGGTTAGCCAGGTTCTCGGTAGGAGGTCACTATTCCATAGCCGTCATGTGTCTTGACATTGTGTTTCAGCCCCACTGCCACAAGGACCTGAATCAGTCGGATTCGACTGAGAAGTAGAGCGGTAAAGGCAAAGCTGAAACTTTTCTGAGGCCGCGTATGGCCTTTGGTTATGATAGCTGCAAAATTAGCTGAAAGAACGAGAAACGTGAATTATGTTATGTGAAGTGTGCCGTGCCGGCACCCTAAGCAACAATCAAATAGCCACAGCCCATTGCCCTCTGCTCATGCCACAACTCACAGCATCAATGGCAAAACTTCTTATGATATAAAAATATCACACATTTTAAACATGTCCAACCAAAGTTAGGTCTGCGGTAAGCCACGCCGTCTCGCACTTAGTTGTACACGGCAGATATGAACAGTGGCATCCCATCAGAATCCTGCCCCGTCCGTCCCACTATATGTTTTAGTTCGGCATACAACGTTAACAATCGCTGAATGAAACCGGGTTTTAATATGGGAGTGTTGCGGTTATCCAGCTGATGTATAACAAGGCCCGAGATGTCGAGATGTCGGGGAGCAAGGCAACATTGAATCTAAAATAATGGGGCCAATTGCCATGAATCCACAAATGCCATGTCCCATCTGGTGTTATCGATAAAGCTGCCGTATCCACATGCACGTAAAGGGCAGCCCACCCCTCGACGATTGAAAGTGTCTGGTGGTCTAGTGACCTTCTCCTCCTGCAACACACCAGTTGACATCTTAACTACAACACTCGACGGTGCTGTGGCCGGGAGCATTATTCGACCTGGCGTGTGCATGCCATGTCACCACCAAGGTACACTGTGCTTGTACGGGTACCAATACCCAGGGGAGACTTTGTTGATCCTCCTCCTGTAAGTTCAGCAATCTACTATTGCGTCATCTTAGGTCCTGTGGCATCGGCTGACTTGTACTTGTGCCTTAGGTGCACTGGGATTCTTCCAAGGATGAGGCCCTGTGGAAGATACTGTCTGGTGCCGCGCAGACCGAGATTGATTGTAAGTTGTTAAAGTTCAGTTCATGCAAACTTCAGGGTATTCCTCATGCTGATGTTGTGTTACACAGGGAGTCAAGTGTATGTGTGCCATGTGTGTGTGTATTTAGTGCCCGAGCTAGCTGTACTGACATGGTCTCCAGCGCTGAACGATTCCATGTGCCCGTCGACTTTCTCCTACAACAAGTTGCTTATTTGACCGAAAGACATGCATCGCAGGTTCGAGCCCAGGTTCGAAAGGCTACGGCCGCTGCGAAAGGGTCATCCGCGCCGTCTCCAGTGCCTGGTTCCGAACCTTCATCATCAGTGCAGCAACGAGCCCCATCTGCCCTGTCAGGACGACGCGATTCTCCCATGCCTGGACACGACGGAACAACAAGTGGAACGCCGCTTGCGATACCTATCCGTCCAAATATAAGTCGAGATACGTCTACAAATACGACCATTCTTAAGGACGCGGCTGGCTCCGCCTCCCCTCGTCATTGGACGTCCTTCCCAAGCAGAGGCCAGGAACAAGGAGGCAGGAAGAGATTATCATCATTACCTATAGCATCGCCCAAGGCAAAATCACCTGAACCCCGCCAGGTGGATCAACGTCGCGATGAGAATGCCTCCCCGGGTCCAGCCGAGTCGAGCTCCAACGAGTCGTCTGATGATGAGTCTAGCCCCGCACAATCTCGAATTATCCGCCGACCGCCGCGATTTCAACAACAGCAAGAAGCTACCGAGACTTACCAAGACGATGGAGATGATGAATCAGAGCCTGCATTTCGGCCGTATCAGGCGTCCGATCAATCTGGACAAGACATGGCTTCAACATTGAGAGGGGATGGACGGGTTTCCGGCCGACGGAGTCATAAGAACTCGAGACGAGATTTTATCCACCAATCTCAGACATCCGATGATTCATCCACAGGCTCCCCTACTGCCTTACAAAATCCCAAATCGAAGGACTCCAAACTTCCAGGACCGCTCTCTCCACGACGGACGGCTGAGTTGGCAGGACGTAGTCCCAGTGGCAAAGCCGGAGCTGCCTCTCGTGAAGGCAGCGATGGCACTCCAAGCATGGGTAGCAGCTTTAGTGATTTGGATGGTATGCACCCCATGGAATATGCTCGGCCAAAAGTCTTCTTCTTACTAACTCATGAGCAGACGCATCGGTTACCCAGTCGGCCCTTGAAGAAGCTCTTGCGAGCCACATGAACCGCGGCGCAAGTAGTCGGTTCAGTATCAGCCAGGCTTTTAGGAGCAGATATAATCCAAGTTCGGGCTAGTCGTCGAGTTTCATTGACGCAGGAACTAGCAGGCGTTTGGATGGATTTTGTAGGACAAGGTTTGGAGTTGGCGGCCCAACGTAATGTCTTCATTTACTGGATATTCTGATGTCACGACTACATCTGCACGGAGGCAAATTTTAAATTGGGCGATATCTAATGCAGTTCCACATGTCGTTAGAACTAGAGCAGCTTCTAATCAGGAGTTCAAACGTCAAGGTGCGGCCGCGTTTCCAAATGTTAACGCTAGAGCCTGGTGGCTGGGCAGTTGCAAGTGAAAGTGGTGTTTCAACTGGCACCAGACATATCAAATACGATGAATACCAGTTGAAGTGTATTGAGATCGTCGACGGGCGGACCAGACTGTTGGCACCTGGTAGACAGCTGGCAACCCCGTTTGCAGCCCACCACGGTGCACATATGTAAACCCGGCGGCTCTACTGCATAAAATTCTTCATCCTTCTTCGTTGAAAGTTATCATTCATCAGAAATCCAGACTACGGAATAGCCTGGTTCACCTATTATCAACACACAAACTCAGAGAACAAACTTGAACACCTTAGCCATGTTTCGCCGTCACTGGTCTGGTCTTCCTCAAGACGTGGCTTTTCCATCCGATCTTAAAAGCCTAGGGTTTGATCCAACAGCTCCAGGACGAAAGAATGCCATCTAACATGTGCAGATACTTTGTAAACGAGCAGGATGAAGTCCGATCCATCAATAATCCAGGCCAGTACTTCAACTTCTTCATCAACAAGAATGAGCGCATCAGACAGCGCCAGAGATTCGAGTTTGACAGTAAGATTTCTCTTGTTTCTGATAATTTGGCCAGAGAAGAGGCTAGCTAACGAGCGCTTTGATCAGATGCTCTGCAGGATATTGTCCACGAGCGCCTCCTGGCCGAAGGTGTAGAGAAAATTGCTCTTCCTCTCGGAACGCCAACGACTCAGCCTCATGTTCCAGTGTTTGCAACGACCAACCTAGCTTCGAAATCTAGAATAGTATTATTTATCGGTGAACCAACGCAGGCTTTAGGCGTGCTAGCGGGCCGAGTTGCTAATGGTCCTGGGGGAATCAACAAGGGCTCCATGGTTTCCGTTGTCCAAGAGCTTCAGAAACATGCATCTTCTCCGAAAGATGCATCCCCGCCGGGATTATTCATCGCCAATCCCGGCCAGCTTTACTGGTGGCCAGAAGGCTGTCGCTGCCTCACAGTGACAGCTAGCTCGGCAATCCCGCTACCGAGTCTTGTTCACATTGGAAGAAGATACATCCCCGAAATCAACAGCGTGAAAGGGCATGAAACGCCAAAGGATCACGTGGAATCAGTATTCAGCACACTGCTCGGCATGATTGATGGTAGCCCGAAAGTCAGTTTAATCGCCATTGGGCAGAGCTGCGAGATGGTAACCCAGTTCCTGGACAACCAGGAGAATTGGGACACCTGGAAGGGCCACCTGGACTCCATGCTGCTTTTGGGAACTGTTTACCCGGCAGATGACTTGAAAAACGACAATCTTCGCAAGTTTCTCGCCAGGGTAAGTCGAGTCATTTTTCTGGCTATCCATCACTAACTTTGTCCAGCGTACCCGCGCATACACTACGTCTCCCGAACCTCTGGACACCCCTCTTGCACCACCCTCTGGCAATGAGGATGAGCAAATCCCAGCGTTTGGGTGTCCGTGCTATTCGTCGTCTGAGCCATTTTACATTGAGACGATTCTCATACGGGCTCTTACACCGGCACTTGAATACCTTGAACGTGTCGCTCTAACGCCAGAGTATGAGAATGACGAGGTTTTGGTGGCAGAGAGGCCACGAAAGGAATTTACAGATGAGGATTGGGACAGGCTTTCTGATTCGGAGAAGCCGTTCGTGGGAGCGGTGGATGAGGAAGCTATGAAGCGGGAGATGAAGATTGCGAAGAGGTGGAGGAAGTTTCGGGAGACGGGAGGAGACCTTGGTACTGATTCGTCTGATGATGAAGACGAAACGTAAGGCGTTTGTTGGACAGCCTGCTCTTGAGAGTACACGTTGCATGACCTGAACAGATGGTTATGATGGTGCGTAGTAGGGGGCATGTCGCACGACTTGAATAAATGACTATGATGGCGCGTAGCAGGGTATTTTTAATCTTCGTTCCTAGACACTAATAGTACACTAGCTTTGCTGAGAAATTTACATTACGCCTTAAAGTAGGACAGAATGCTAAATGAAGGGGGGGTTATATCGTCCATTAACTCACGAGTCCGCCTCGTTCGCTCCTGGACAACAGCCTCCTCCGCCGCCCATCTCCCCTCCGCGTCTTGGGTGCCGCCCCAGAAAGAAAACATGCCAGATGCGGATGCGCCGCTCTTCTTAGCCTCTTCCGCGCGAGCCAAGCGAGACACCATTGTCGTCCAGTTTTCTAGTCCAGTACCCAGGCACTCTCGACAAATTTGTTTCGTTGCTTTGTCCCTATTTGCTGACCCAAGCGCACGTAGCTGTTCCTCCGCTTGATCCACGCCATCTCTTGTCCACGCCAGGCCCTCGTCTCTCGAGGATGTAGCGTATAAAATTTCACCAATGTACAAATTGAGCGATGCTTCCTGGCACCGCTCGTAGGGGCTCCGCCAGGGGGGCTGGGTGCCATCTGGTCCTGGGGCCGGATAAGGAGGTGGGCCGAAGAAATTGACAAATCGTTTGTAGGCAGACAGTGTGTTAGCTTTTGATCGGTCCGCGGGTGGTGGGATGTCCGATAGCGAGCGCCGTGTCCTGAGGAGAGAGATGTAGATAGGCAGGGCGGAGGAGATGTCGCCTCGCCGGGCTTTCTGGTTCGCAATTGCTGTCAAAGCATCGAGGATGTTCATTGACGGCGCTGGCATCCCATCTTTGACAACGAATGTTGTGGTGTCGTATGGGAGTTTCGACGAGTCGACTCCTGCGGACGCTGATGCTAGGGCGAGGCTATATAGCGCTTCCGCACCTTCTTGTCCATTCTTGAATTCCATAAAACTGGCGTATTCCAGTGCGCCTTCCATCTTTTGCCGAGGCGTTAGCCCTGTCGTTGCAAGGATCTTCATATACCAGTTGTCGGCAACCGGGTATGCTTGCTCGCAATCTTCTTCTCTTGGTGCATGTGGCTGCCCAGGGGGTATAGGCGTTGGTCGTGGGTTTGAAGGACCGATGACAAATTCCGGGGCGCAAACCACGTTCCGCGTTTTGTCTCTCACCCATCCTTCTAGATGTTCAGCGGCTTTGGCGGCGAGCATGATAGCCTCAAAGTATCCTCTTCGCCATTCTTCCGACATAGCTGATATGTCGCAGTTGATAAATTCCCCGGGTACTTCAAGACTTGGGTCAACCTCGTCGCTGAGTTTGGTGACCTTTTCACCACCAAGCTTAGGGTCCTCCAATCGTATTACCACCCCACGCGCCAGCTCCAGACATCTCGCCCAATTGATTTCGCCATTTTTTGGGTCCTTGCAGCTTTGCGCATCTCTCAGAAACTTCCTCGTCAGGAAATGCCATTCGGGGGGTGTGGGAAATTCTCGCTCCAGGGTCTCTTCGCCGACGGCAAAGAAGATCAAGACTCCGCATATCGCAAGACCCCAAAATGTGATGGTGTATCTCGCGACAAGCTTTGCTTCGTGTTTGAACCACCGTTTGCGCTCAGAGGTAAACGATCGGGCAACCGAGGGATTAGTCTTCGGGACGAGGAGGAAGGGAAGGCTTGGTCGGGACTTTGTAGATGTGAATTTAGTTTGGTTTGCGAAGGACCGGGAACATATCGGCTGTGGGCTGAAGGGAACGAAGCGGATGGGTTGTTGTCGGCGGACAACGAGCCTGGCACGCATGGCGAGAGCTGCGGCCCGGCTGGCTTATTGGTCGACAGAACAGTCAATTCACGATTGCGCTATGTCGGCCGGGTCTTCGATGTGAATATCGTGCTTGACGTTGGCGGTAATTTGATGGATGATGATTGTAGAAGTTGGGCTGGGTTGACAGGCCTGCCAATCATGGTGGTCGCCTTAGAGTTTTGGACTGACTAAGCAAAAGCGAGAATGTGGATCCTCAAAATTCTGGATGCACGGAGTATTGTGATTCATTCTCTAATATCCCACTTCCCTCAATTATGCAAACAACAACGGTCAATCTGGTGAATTTGGCGCTTTGGGCTGGTTAAGTCTTGTCATGTCATGAAAAATGGCTTCTTTTCTTTCTGATACATTTTCAAACCCGCGATTTCAGCTTATTGCCACAGCTGTGCTGTCAGGCGCAACTGCTGCGTCACTCATACTTGGGTATCAAGCATTGGAGCGAGAAGAGAGACTTTCCGAGCTCAAAAGTTCTATTCCCTCGCTGGGGGATGGTGCTCACCATATCAAAAAACTGAATGACTTTGGCGCGTCTTCAGAATCAGCAGCTGACAAGGAGGATGCACGCAATCAAGCACTCGCGAGGAGGGCACAAGCAGGAGATTTTGATGAAGAGCTGATCCTCGAACAACTGGCACGGAACAGAGTCTTTCTCACTCTTGAGGGACTCGCAAAGCTACGTGATTCATTTGTCATTGTGGTAGGCTGCGGCGGTGTTGGATCGCACTGCACTGCGTCACTTGCACGCTCAGGCGTTTCTAAGATTCGACTGATTGACTTTGATCAAGTCACCCTCAGCTCTCTGAACAGACATGCCGTTGCTACATTGGCAGATGTCGGCATTCCCAAGGTCTACTGCCTTCAACGACGGTTGATCGCCATTGCTCCCTGGGTGAAATTTGATCTTCAACAAGAGAAATTTGATGGATCCGTGGCATCACAGATGTTGGGTGCTTGGGGAGATGGACGACAGCCTGACTTCATTGTTGATGCCATCGACAA
Source organism: Pochonia chlamydosporia 170 (assembly GCF_001653235.2). Taxonomy (NCBI): domain Eukaryota; kingdom Fungi; phylum Ascomycota; class Sordariomycetes; order Hypocreales; family Clavicipitaceae; genus Pochonia; species Pochonia chlamydosporia. The sequence continues at coordinate 4,585,302 of NC_035793.1, forward strand.
TATCGATACTAAAGTTGAGCTTTTGAAGTACTGTTACGATCACAAACTGCCAGTAATTAGCGCAATGGGGGCCGGCTGCAAAAGTGATCCGACGAGAATTGTCATCGGGGACATTGGATCGAGTCGAGACGATGGGCTATCACGGGCAACCAGGCGGCGTCTCAAGCTGCTGGGCATCACTAGCGGCATCCCGGCAGTCTATTCAACCGAACAGTCCGGGGAAGGCAAGGCCGAGTTGCTGCCGCTTCCCGATGAGGAGTTTCAAAAGGGTTCCGTCGGTGACCTTGGTGTGATGCCCAACTTCAGAGTCAGAATACTTCCAGTGCTGGGTACTATGCCTGCTATTTTTGGACTCACGACAGCAAACCATGTCATCTTAAGTATCACGGGCTATCCGCTAGACTATGCTCCTGCCAAAGGCCGAGAGAAAATGTACGAGGGAATGATGACGTATGTTCAAGGCTCTGAAGACAGACTTGCTCGAATCTTGGGTTTGGACTCGGTTGGCTTAAAGACTCCTCTTACATCCGGAGATGTTGCCTTTTTGGCAGAAGAGTTATATCACGGGCGTAGTGCCGTCAGTGGTATATCGACAAAACTTGTACTGGCGCGATGGCAGAGACCGCACAGTACAAACATGAGTGTCATTGGGGAGGGTAAAGATGTACAGAAATGCTCTACTGTGCGACTACGAGATCTTGTGTGTATGACCAAGGAAGAAGCAACAAGACATGAGAAGGAGATCTTCAAGGCGGGCAAGGCTCTGAACGACGTGTACGATACGGAAACGATTGAAAGGATTGAAGCGAAGTTGGCAGTGGCTGCCAAGTACGAACAATATAGATAGGCTTGGATTGTACGAAATTTCATAAATGGAGACAGCTGGAAGGCAGCTTTATACGCAATTGGCCGGTGCTCAACATTGAGTTCTCTCCCCGTTTAGATCTGGTTCGCCTGGTCAGCATGGAACCCACGCCGCACTAACACAAGCACGAAATGCCTTGTTGGAGATGCTGTGCGATTTAGTACAAGCTTTGTAGCAGGTCTGGCGTATTTTGTTTCTGCAAGTTGACCGATATAGATACCTCTGAAGTTATATTGCACTAGAATAGCGAGAGCCCGGCTGTCCGAGCGAATTAGATGGAACAGAGTTATCGAAACGGCTTTACTGTGATACTTGAGCATGCTTACACTAGATTCCCTTTGTCCCGCTTTTGGATACCGTGGTGCTGTAAAGGGAGTTGTATAACCCTTCTGTGTGACACCGCATCACGTTTCCAATACGGTGTTCTTGCGCAGCCATGTTCTCCCAGATACGGAGAAACTCCCTTGGTGAAAGCTACAAGGTCATATTGACCGGCAGCTTGGGGCACATGGACTTACCAGGTATACGATTGAAAAGTCTGCGTAGACATTAGCAATTCGTATTTCGTCTCAATACTACCCCGTAGGGAGTACTGACCAAATCCCCCGGTCTCCGCCGAGGCCAAACCTGGACAAAGTTACGTTTCTGTATCGCCAATTATAGACCAAAATGCACGTCGGGTTCGAGGTTCCGCTCGACAACTTCAATAGTCAACATGTGTGCATGGCACGAAGCTGCATTGGCATGGTGTGACGCGACATGTCGGCGAGGACTGAGTCGAGGTGGAAAGTTGTGAGACATGGCAATTCATACACCTGTCTATTTTTCTTCACCAATTCGACAATGATGGCGTCAAGCCGCGGGCCTTGACACGGGTGACTTTGCGACAAATATGTGAAGTTGACTCTGACGTAAACAGTTACCGTGTCTTGATGCAATAAGGCCAAGACGAGACATCGGCGATCCATGGGCGAACCAGATCCTGGTCTTCTAACAAACAAGAAGAAATGAATGACCGAGACGGATGATATGAGAGCCACAAACTTTGATCATGGCGCCTTCAGCTGGTAGCCTCAGGACAAGAGGCTCAATAAAAGCAAACAATTGTCGCTTCATCTTACCCGCAGAGACCGGACTCTTCGGTCAGCAGCATGGCGCGCATTTTACGAACAAAATTTGCTCCAATGTTCGCAAAAATTTTTGCATCGGCAATACCTGCCTTGGATTTTCACCGAGGAGGGCGCAAGATTATGGAGCTTTGATAACCTCAGGGTAGAAGGCTGAAGCCTAGACAGCCTTGCTTCGATAGAACTTCCGGAAAGTAGAGTTCAATGCGATTGGAAACTTGTTCGCCGGGCGCTCAGCTGAAAATTCAGCCATACTGCTGCCTCGACGGAAGTCTGGGGTAGATGAACACTTGTGATGGAGGAGAACCATGTGAATGTTTGAACATGCGACATCCTGGTCTAGGCACTCATGCTGATGCGCATCTGAGGGACAACGCCAGCCCTGTAAAAGAAGAGAAGTGTCTAAATCACCAGTAGGCATAGTTTCAGCTGAAACATGAAGTTTGCTGAGTTGTCGCGGTTCTTCGCCATCCGAGCAACGCTCATATCTCGTAGGATGCAAAGTGAGAACCGATTGAAACTGAGATATAATATTCCTTGACAATCCCCCTTGAAGAAATGGCTTATTACCCAGCTTTGAGCAAGGGTTCAGGCCCCGCTCTACATGGTAGGTTTACATACGGACATGCGAGAGTCAAGTCCTGGCAGATATTGATCCATGCTATTCACTCCGTCTTATCGGAGACGGTTACATCCGACCCAAAAAAGGCACACATTTTCCGCCTCGTCTTTTCCTGTTACCTGTTGGACAGTCATCAGATTACAGGTAGTAAGGCGACCCATTTATCGCACTCAATAATGGTCGCCTTTGTGTTTTGGAAACACAAGGCCTATCACGCCCAGAAAAAATCTCTACAATCAGGCAACTGAATTACTCACTGCTTTGAAAAGGCTCATCTTACCACTGAGGCGCTGAACACCGAAGGTACTGTCATGGTGATCAAGGAGATGGGAATAGTGATGACATGATCCGACTGTTATAAATGCGTCTCCATTCCATTTACACAGAAAGTTGAGCTCTCCGTGCAGGTTCAAAAACTACTTGGCGGCAAAGGCCACTTACCAAGCAATAGTCCAACTGCTGCGTCAGATTTGTTTGCACCCTCCCGGATTGTATCAATCACCTAAAATCGCATGTTATAGTCGTATTGAAACGTGCGCCTTTGTCAAAATAATCTTTGGGTAAGTCGTATGAAGAAGTTGGACTGAAGCGCGTCGGTTGTTCCTGCCCTTTTGAGGCGAGGAAGGACCGGGGATGGAAGAGTTCAAGTTTGCAATCATGTTTGATCGGTTGGCGAAAGCCAAAGTCTTTCTTGACCCTGTCAACCCACGTTGGTCACCCGCACACTTCGATACGGCGATAGCTTTTGTCGATGGAGCGAGGAAGTTTGTTGGCTTGCGCGAGATGTTGAGAGGTGTTGCTGACCCTTGGCCTTCAGATCCGAGCACGATCGTCGAGTACCTTGCTGTCGGTAACGTGGGCAATTCGATCCTAGAAACAGATCGAGAAAACAAAACGAGGTGGTCACAAAACAAATACGGTTTTCAGGTCGGAGTTGTGCAATTCCTCAGTTTCGTGAAAACTTGCTGCAATATTTGATGAGAAACGGATTGGTCGTGGAAGAAGCTGTTTTCTTCCGACACAGCCTTTCGCTGCTCCAAATTCGAGGGGCACGATAACTCCAGAGTTAGGACTTGAGCAGAGCCTCAGGAAGGCAACGTGCGAACCAACCCCCCCCTGCAAACGGCGGGCGGTTACGGAGTGAGGAGAGTAGGTACCTGGCGATACATTTCCACCTTCTTGGAAGCTCAGGCAGGGGTGTGGCCGCTTGCCGTAGTGGGGGTGCTGTTGTTACCATCCCTTGAAATTCAAGGCGACAACGGCCTGGCAACCTTCCTCTGGTAAATTCCATTCGTCTCCTCCCACAACAAGGTGAAGACAGGGCTGTTTCTGTGGTATTTGTATCCCCGGCAGAGAGAGCTCTGGTGGGCTCTTGGAATCTCATATCAGACAAAGCGACCGCACTCGTTTCGCTGACTCTCTGTTGCGGCTCTAAGAGCCGGTGCAACTGAGCCTGCCAAAAGAACTACGGCAGAGCAATTGCAGGTAAGGAAGACACCTGCGTCAAATGTTGGAATTTGTCGCATTGTTTGTCTCGTTTTGCTTCTTTTTATTTGTTCAGATTCGGGTTTTCTATCCTAGCTGGCTGCCTTTCTCCTTCTGATTATGTTGACCAAGAGAGAATTGATTTTTTTTACGCGGAGAAATTTTTCCCATCTTGGGCTGCGTTGCTTGGCTCATCCGTCACGCAACAAAAAACATCCTACATGGCTCTTCTGCTGGAGGCATGGAAAAACATTTCCTTTCGGATCTCATGCTAATAATATACGCCTTACTCTAGGTCAGAATTGAGTGCATAGTCTTCCAATAACTCGTCAAATACCCCAATCCAACCACCAAAAAGTGAGCCCCTTTCATCCGGTCTTTTTTGTCGCAATGACTCTCCAGTTGCCGCCGTGCTTTCTTACCGGGCTAACTATTACCTGACAGTTATTTCTCTGTCTCCTACGGGCTCTTTAGTTGGGCTCCAAGTATCCGGTAATAGGAAGTACTTTCTGTCCTTATGGTGTTATAGGATTGGCTTGTTGACTAGGACCCATTGGAGATGGACAAACTCACCAAAGGATGGGTCCAGCATCAACGGAAAGCTGCTCGCCGAGAAGCTGAATCTCGTGGCCACCAGTGCCTGCATTGTGATGCCGAACTCCCACCAGAATTCGAGGCATTCAGGGCCCACTATACGTTGAATCACCCGGCATTGGCCGTGGAATCTGATATTGATGAAGAATTTAAAAACTTCACAACACTGCAGTGAGTTGGTTCATCAGCTTCTTAATGGCTACCCGCCAAGGTGTATGCATCAGAAATTGAATCGCGACGTTGACAGTTGTCTGTGCAATCATGTAGAAAATCGACAGCCAGGACGTTGAAAGACACCCAGGTTACTGGAGTTGGTACTAGGAAGAGACCTGTGTCTGGCAATCCTGACCTGGCTGAGGATGAGCTTGACAGATTGAATTTGGCTGGTGATGAGACGACGCCAAGCCGACGTGGGAGTAAGAAGATATGCTCCCCTCCTGCATCGGTAACTCAACAGCGTGGATCGCGTGGATCGTCACCGCCCACCCCTATGCGAAGTCGTGCCAGACCGACCGAGAGGGAGGATGGTTTTGTTCGTGGCAGCAAGAATGTATCTGGTAGGCAGCTTTGGACGGCTGATGACAACCGAAAAGGGGCCGCACCACAGCGACCCAGGACACCACAGACCAGACGCGGTCCATTAGCGGCGAGCGGGAGTCATCGGCGGTCTCCGCAGCACCGAACACATCCCAAGTTCTCACAGCATCATGCCCATGTTCAGTCGCCTTCTGACAACGAAGTGTCATCCGAGTTATTCCGGCAACCTGATACCAGGCCAATATCATCAGATCAGCTCGCGGCTGAAGTCCAAGGCATTTATGCCGGATTGGTCTTGCTTGAGAACAAATGCATTGAGTATGACAATTCTCAGATCCATGCCGAACTAAGTGAGGAGCAATATCATGCACTGATATCTCTACATCGCTCCTTACTCCACGAACATCATGACTTCCTATTGGCATCCCAACATCCGTCGGCGAGTGATGCGCTTCGACGACTCGCTTCTGACCACAGAATGCCTGCGCGTATGTGGCATCATGGTATTCACTCATTCTTGGAGCTCCTGAGACCAAAGCTGTCAAAGTCACTAGAACACATGCTGACGTTTATATACATTGCCTACACGATGATTGCGTTGCTATATGAAACTGTGCCTGCATTTGAAGATACTTGGGTCGAATGCTTAGGCGATCTAGGGCGTTATAGGATGGCCGTGGAAGACGATGATATTCGGGATCGAGAAATTTGGACTGGGGTCTCAAAGTACTGGTACACAAAGGCTTCTGACAAGGCACCAACGACAGGGCGACTCTACCACCACCTAGCAATTTTGGCGCGGCCGAATGCACTCCAGCAATTGTACTTTTACGCCAAATCTCTTTGCGTGCCAATTCCTTTTCTTAAGGCCCGAAAGAGCATCATGACGCTATTTCAGCCCTTGTTGATTCCTAGTCCAAACACTGTTCAGCGTTTAGACCCGGTGGATGCGGCATTTGTTCGTGTTCATGGTATAATATTCTCTGGGAAGCATGAAGATCAACTGGAGCCATCAATGAAGCAATTTTTGGACCTCTTGGATAGTCGTATCGGAAGAGAGCACGGAAATTGGCTGGAATCTGGGTGAGAGAAGTCGTCAAGGCCACAGAAAACGATCAAACTGACTCTAGTTCCAGGTACTATATTGGTATTTCATTGAGCTGCCTGCTTCTAGGTTTTGGAGATGAGTCGAATGTTCTAATGCGGGCCATTCTGAATCGTAACCGAAAACATTCAGAGGATATGGACGATAACTCCGAAGCAAATACAAAACCATGTGCCACCTTTAAGACTTCGGTGTCATTTGCAGCACGGACGTTTGAGATTGTTATTGCTCGCTGGGGTGACAAAAATACCTTACCGTGCCTGCATACTCTCTTGGTGTTCTACTGGTTTATGATGGACTTTGACGCAGGAAAGCAGTATCTAGAAGACTCGCTTCCGTGGGAACAGACGGCTTTGCTGTTGAACTATCTGCTGAGGACTAGCGAAGTCGCGCCGCGCCTAGATACAGACGAGATACCTTGGCCAGAAGGTGGGATCGCGCACCCTCTGCCTGAAGACTACGCGATGCGCGGATTAATCTACACCGAGAACTACTATCCAAAGAACTGGTTTGACAACACTGCAATTGACGACGACGAAAAGTACTTTGAACCTGCTTCAACTGTCGGCAAGCGAAGCGAGAGAATCTTGTGGCTTGGCCATAGCATTGCCCTGAAGAGGAGAAAACTGTTTTGGGACAAGCATGCGAAACAGTTCTCGACCAAGAGTAATGAGATCGATGTGCGCCAAAATGCAGCAGGCACTCCTGAGCCGCCCGCGTTGGAGCCCGCCGTTGCATCTGCTGAAACGGAAACGACGTCCCCGTGAGAAAACAGAGAGGCAACAAACATACGTTTTTCCTTGTAACCCAGCCTAATATTGGGCCGTGATGCAGGACAAGCTTGAGCGATTGACGCCACGCCTTCCTGTAAGCCTACCTGGGCAGTCAGCCATGATTGTGAAGTGAAGGGGGCATTTTCCAAGATACCCGTACTCCAGGGCTGACAAACCCTCTGGGGTCCCTATAATCGAGGTACGCGCTGCGAACGTCCGGCAGAGGATGCGTTGGTTTGTTGTCTTTGGTGTTTTGGGGGGGGTTTCTTAACAGGAGTGGAACGGCATGAGTCAAGGTGGCAGTGACTGTCACGGAGCCATTCCTTTGGACAAGCCTGTCGACAGTCTGATGTCTTTACAACGAGGAACATTAGCTCTTGCCGGGGACAAGCGTTGATAATGCCCAGCGATGTTTCTCTCTGCACCAGGGGCCACACCGCACACTGAGAGCATATTTGTTGGTTCAATCACATCAAGTATGTGACAAGGTAAGGCAAAGCTTTGGTCTGTTCACAAACGATGCAAAGCTTGTTTCCCGACAAACTCATCTCTGATTTGGCTCGCAGAGGACGAAGCGAAGCACAGCAAAGCAAAGCAAAACCAGACAGTTGAGCGAAAAAGAAAATTTTAAGATTGCTTGACACCAGACGATAGCTAGCTACTAGCCCTTGTACAATCGCTAGATAGCCGGCGAGTCCTTGCTCGCTCTGAGAGTTAGCCTCATCTCGATGAGATAGTTTGCCTCTTTCTTTTGTTTCCTGTTAGATTTTTCTATTGCACGTTGTTTATTCCTGCTACTTCAAGCACATGCTTTGCTTCTTCATTTCTCGTCAACTCTAATACTTGGTGTTGTTCTGTGTCGACACAAGCAGCTCCATCGCGTGATACGTGTGTCACGATGCACTGGATGCCATGCCATGCCATGCCAGAATGGGGGCGAAGCGAAGGTGCAGAGGGCGACGATGATGTTGATGTCTGGTGCGTCTGCATCTCTCAGCCACCAAGCTAGTTCCCCACCAGACTCATATACATGGATCTCGAAAAGGGGATAGCCCTGTTCTTCAACAGACACGCCAAGCATTTGTTCAGTACCATGGACCACAGAAAGTCGGGGCAGTGAAAGAATGGGCCATGTTGTCGGGAACTCAACATGTTGCAGCCAACAGAGATGAGGAAGAATGACACATACAGGCTTGCCATATTGTGAGGCTGCATCTATCTGATCTCAGCATTGTCATGAGGTACATCACACTAGTATGGGCGTGAGGATAAGGATGAGCAGCCGGTGAGGTAATGTGGACGTCCTCGGGGAGGACAAACTCGGGCGAAGAAGACACGATGGCTTCATTGTTTTGGGGGACAGCATGACGGATGTTGTGCGAGGTGGTGGGCTGAGATGATCAAATGCCCGCAGGCTGGGGATTGGCTATTCCTTCTGGAAACCAACAGCTGAGAAATATGCATGGGGCGACGAGAGGTCAGACGGGGCGATATATCACCATCGGAACGAGGATGAAGAACGAACGAACGAACGAACACGACAACACGACAACACGAAAACGCGGCAAAATTTGAGCCTGAGGCTGATTTGGAATTGGAACCGAACCGACAAACACGACTTGTAAATTGAGGGTGTATTTTTTTTATCCATCGCACGGTTCAACACCCGTGTGCAAATGATCCATTTGCAGATCAGATGGAAGCAAAAGTTGAGTAAGCGTGAAGCACACACAGTAATTACAGCACTTCAAGGACAACAGTATAATTGCGCAAAGGCGGTACTTTTCAGTACAATAACTGTAATAATATGTAAGATGGTCAGTATGTACAATTTAGCAGAATCGAAGTACAGTAATAAATAAAATAAAAATACGGATACATTCGCAGTCTACCATTCGTTTCTGACAGGCGGCAGGTGCGAACTGAGTGGATGTGGATGTAGTTCGCCAGTGGACATTGAAGATGAGAAAAAAAGGCAACCAAACTAAACCGCATCTAATTTAATCGCTGCCGTACACCGTCAATTGGTCCTCTTTGAGTCCCTTGCGCCTTCCTTGGCCCCAAGAAGCCATCCACTCAAAGGACCAGCCTTCTACCCCACAGTTTCAAAATCGCGGTCTGTTCTCTGTTCTGGCTTCATCTTTCGATCCAACAGTCCGGACCGGAGCTTTGTGCATTTGTCTTCAAGGACCAGCCCTGATGGAACAGCTCACCGATTCGTTTCGTTTCATTCTCGTGGCGTTGAGTCTTGTGGGTCAGTCAGCTCAAGCACAGCTTCAGAGCTGTCATTGACGGCAGGCAGCAACCAATCCTCACCAACACAACACCCCATTGTCTTTGTTGAACTGCAAGCTTCGACCTAACACTGTTTTGTACAGTCCTGTATTGAATACTTGGAGTGGATCTTTTCGCAAAAATTCGCCATTCTTTGCCATCGAATTGCGATGTTATTTCCCCGCTTAAATAAGCTCGCCCAGGCGTCGAGGTCACGCAGCGTCCCGAAATCACAAGACCGCTTCCCCCTCGTGCCCTATCATCCAACCACTGACAAGAAACTAGTTCAATTTACGACACCCAAGTCCTAGAGGCAGTGCTTTTCTTCGTCTACGCTCCCTTTCTCGGAAATACTTGGCCTGACCCTGTCGGCTGCCTCTGCGTCGTCAGCTCTCATAACTCGGCCTCGTTACTTTTTAATACAGAAATAGCATTTCGGACTTTGGGGGTTTCAAGTTCAATGCGCATGGTTGGAGCTTACGTGGGAGATGGAGGCGCATTGGGTGTGGAAACCGCATTCGGGTTACAGTTGCACGTATCATACTGTACATGCATGGCATTCTATGTCTTTGGCCTTGCATTGTCGCACGGCAGTGTTGGCCGGTCCGGTCCATACGGATCGTTTGAACTGACGTGTGAATCAGATGTATTCGCGCCGCTTACATATGATCGGGTCGTATCAGACCTGGACGTGGAAGGCGTTCGTGCCGGTTTTACAAGGATAGCGGAGCATATGCCGTAATTTGTTTTGGATCTTTTTGGTAGGTTTCCTAGTTTGTGTTCTGTTGCTGATAGTTGGTGAGGCTGTTTGCATCGAAATAACGTGTTGGATGGTTGATGTTCTGAGCGCATAGCTCAAGGTCTGGTCTGTTTTCAAGAAGGCCAAGAATTGTCACGTTGTCGGTATCGAGGCATGTTGCCTTGAAATGAGCCGATGGTCAGCCTCTTAGTAAGGACAGTAATTGCCCCTGGTGGATGTTGATAATGTTGTCATCGGCGGAATTCCCCATGCGGAAACCTCGGCGACCGGGACTGGCAGCTTTCTAGACGAGAGGAAATCTTCGACGAGATGAGCTGGGGGTAGAGAAGCTAGTAGGGTAGCATGGGTTCCCGCCGTTCGCGCGGGCCTATCCCTGTGCTGCAAGTGCAAATGCAAGGGTGATGATTCTGACAAGTACAGTATCTTGTTCGCCTCACTTTGTTTTGTGATGGATGGTGAGAGACTGGGTTGCAGATACCACTGCGGGAGGTTCGGGGCATTGTGGTTGCCGCAATAAAATGTGATGCGGGAAATTAACAAGATTTGTTTCGTAGTGATTTCTTTTTTTTAACGAGGAAAAATGAAAATAAAAAATAAAAATAAAACGACGATCTGGCGGCGAGGATTCGTCGTCGGCGATGTCGCCGTGATGTTCTAAACTTGTAAGTGGAGGCAACGCCAGACGTCACAGATTGTAACACTCTCAGCCAAGAACCGGGATGCACTTGACTGTATGGGCGGAAAAACGACCAGACAGCAAATGAGACCTGCTGCAGCACATGGCTGGCTGCTTTACCCCAGCGGCTAGCTGAATCACCAGAAACAAAACCATACATACTCCGTACATACAAAACGGCCATCTGTTGGAGGGTGGAGAAGTGGAGCTAATGTCAGTTGAACTAGCTGAGCTAATATCGTGTTGTACACTCCGTACCGCCTCCATCTGTTGGCACCTGAGATGTTTGAACTGAAACCCGGTCATCCGCAACGCCATATTGGAGAGCTGAGAAGATTGAACGCGCTCCTGGTAATAATGAGGCTGCATCGATCAAAGGTGCCCAGTTGCATTGCTTTGTTCTCCTGGCGCATTTCCTTTTGATCCTTTCATTACCGAATTGCCGCCGGCTGTCACAATTTCCACTCTTGTCATCAAGTAAACAGACGGGAAAGACATTCTCGCAGCCCAACGCAAGGCAGCCCTATGTTCTCCGTAGAATTGTGTATGTTTCGTTGCATAGAATAACCGGCACGCGATTGCCATGTTTCTCTGTCCCGTTGGATCGGCACACTAAGCCGACACTCCGACATAAGTGACCAAAGAAACCTGCAGATCGACAAGTCGTTACTCAGATGTTGTGAAGCTGCCAAGTTTCGGGCCCTCCCCTCACGGGGCTTGCATGGTAATGCAGGACAGTTGACGGGCCACCATTCCCGTCTGGCTTTCTAAACACGGTAGCCAATCACGGCTTCAGGGAGCTTGGAACTACTCGCAAGGCGTCCAGAGGATAGGGTACTTGGCGGTACGGCACGCAAATGTTCGTTTCGTTAGACGCACGCCACGCCGTGCGATCGCGGCGGTTGGGAGCACATGGTGCGGGAATCGAAGGGCTGTCATGGGATGAAATGAGGTCGGGTTTAAGTGCAGTGCGTAATCTTGATGTGAAACCCTGTGAATGCGTCAGATGTAGTATGTGTGTTGACATCATTGGTAGGTTGAGCTTTTTTCAAGGCTGTCAGTCATATTGTATCATGGACTTTGAACGATGAGGGTTTGGTTGCTGGGCGCCAACAGGTGAAAATTGGGTGACAGTCGACCTGATCGGAGGCCGGAGGTTGTAAATTTAGGAAAGCCTTGTGTTGGATTTGGTGGAGGAGAGAGAGGTTTATGCACTTGAGAGGTTGGTCGTGACTCTGACGTACATATGATACCGAGACTTGGATATTCGTTGCATAAGGATGGAAGGGAACTTGGCGGCTTTCGTTGGGGCTAGGATATACGCTTCGATGGAAGGCGTCGATGCCGTGTTACATTTTGGTGTTGAGGGGAAGTTGGCATTGTTGGGAGTTGAAAGTGAGGCAAAGAGGAGAAGAGATGAGGCAGAGAGGAGAAGAGAAGAAAACAAGAGGTTGGTGACTTTGGGGGATGGGGACTTTTATATTGAAAGGAGGAGGTGTGGAAGTGAGCTTGGAGAAAACACCATCTGTGTGTGGTGGTGATTATTGTGGTAAGAGATGATATAGTCCTGGTATTAGTGAATTAGCTAGGGGTTAGAAGCGTGGATTATTATCGTAGCTTTTTGGCTACTGGGTATCTTCCATCGTCTTCTTGTAAATCGGCCGCTCGTATCCTCGAGTCATGACCGGCATCGTATATCCAACCAACATGTATATCAGACATGTAACAAACCTCCAACTGACCTCCATCATTACCAAACAACCCCGCTTGCAGCCGCCGACGCTCGTATCAAGTGTCCAAGAAGAGCTGCAGATCCCATCACGCCCGCACCCATCGAGTACACGGCGAAATATATCGTCGTACTCTTTGCTGAAGACCACCTCCAAGACGGCTCCTCACAAAAGGGGCTGCCTCCCTCTCCATACATATGATATCTCCAAGCACGCCCAGTCCACCAGACAGTACGCTCTCGGCTATGGGGCTACTCTGGTTCTGCGCCAACCTCCGCACACTAATCGAACTTGCACTCGGCGCAAAGCTCCGATTCCGTTCAACCATGAGCTTCCCACGGCATACCGTTGCCCTCGACACCTGCGGACAGTCCCCGGACCAATGCTGCACCGGGAGTTTCACGTGTCCCCCAAACCTCTCCATGTCCTCTTCTGTCTCATATGGCGTATCCTTAATGCCCAGCGATATCAAGTCTATGATAGCCACCGGTGGCACGCGGTAATACCCATGGACCTTGAAGAACTCTCGCTTCCTATCCTCCAGCGAGTATTGATAACTCAATATGGCATCAAAGTCGTTGAGAAAGACTCCCCCGTATTTCGGCTTATACGGTAGCCACAACAGCGAGGAGCGTTCGTGCACAGAGTGGCCTTTTCTCGGCCTACGCGTGCAATACTTTGGCTTAATTAGATTCCGAAGCGTAGTTTCGACATCTTCCTCCTCGTTCGGATCTACTCCCTGGGTGACAGTCTCACGCTGCGTCTGGAACTGGCTCGTCAACAGTCCCGGTCCGGCGTGCGGCCGTACGCGAACCTCGATAAAGTCAGGGGTATATCTGGCAATTCTAGGTTGGCGTACCCGCAATGGAGCTGCGAGTAGGGATCCCGCTGCTATTGCTTCTGTGAAGGCAATGGCCGCTTCTTGCTCCGTCAGGCGCTTCCGTCCACGCTGCTGCGCTCTGTAGACAAATTCGTCGAAGCTGCTCTACTGCTCGATCTGTTGTGTTTGTCTTTGGCGCCGCCATGCGTTGCCGGCGACGTGGAAGGCGTAGTCTCTTGCCTTTTTGTCGGTGACGCCATGGTTGTCTAGTTCTTGGTTGAGGACTTGGAATTCTAAGGAGTTGAGCCCTGGGTTGGTCAGTTGGAAGCTGTTTAAGGAGTTGAGAGATCGTTGGAGGAGAAGATGCGGGATGGGAAGAAGTGTTTGTTCTTACAACAGGAATTGTTTGTGGGGGAACTGTCGCTGAATACTGGATATTCTGTCCATGCGTTCTCTTCGTGAGAGGGCATGGACAAACCTCGTACGAGGGGGTGATTTGACTCGATTGGGCTTACGCTGTTGGATGTGCTTTGTCCCTGGGAAGGTGTTGTGAGGTACATTGAGTTTGCCGTTGGGTCATTCAAGGTGGGAAAGGGGGATGGCGTTTGCTGGGACGCGCTGTTGCAGGCAAACATTATGGTGTTTGCATGGAAACTTGGGAATGTGGTGGCAAACTGGGCGTGGAAGTTGAGTTTCGGTTGGAACAGGAAGAAAACAGAGGGGACTGGGATTTAAAAAAAGATATGTCGGGAAATTCAAGTGAACAAGTTTGGGTTGGACAAGGTGAGTGGTGCTGTGAATTTGAGTTATGAATCACTTAGCTGTGGTTTCTGTAACTGTGGTTTGGTCTGTGAATCTGGGCAGGTTGGGTGTTGCAAGTAGTTGGAGGATCTGTGATTTTGCCTTTTTGAAGCAACATGTTTGCAACGGTTTATTGGAATATGTCCTTCCTTCAATATTTCATTCACTCTGGTGATCCCGCATTAACAAAAACATACAGCATGTGTAACAGAAATTGCTAAAGGGTTTAGATATCCAACTTAAACATAAGTAAACTGCAGAGCCAAACAGAGTCACCAAATAACAACAACTCCAATCTCAATACTGGTCCTCAATTGTCCTTACAGTAATAGTGAGTGCAGAGAACTGTTAATTATATACAGGCAGCAATCCAGTTGAGCCCTTTGCTGTTCCCCAAACCAAACTCATCAACTAGCAAGAGTAGCCCCAAAAGCTGCTTTCAAAAGAATATATATATGTACGTATTTCAGCTGCCACTACACTGTCCCAACTCCAGGTTCGTTGGTACTTTTCGACCAATAATATAAAGTCATTTTTAACGCTCATACTACATCCATCATGAGCGTATCACAGGCTCGCGTTCCTCACCAATTCCGCAAACGGGCACCTCAATTATTGGAAGCACACATATGCACAGACATCTCCGCAACGTATCAATTACTTTTTGGTTTTGCAGCTTATTACCCCGCTCTTAGGTGCTATTTGATGGAATGATTATTTAGCCAGCCTACATGGTGAATTGGCCATGCTTGAAACATTCGGTGTCCTCACATCTTATCTGACGCTCCTGTCCTGGATCTCACTGCAACCTTCATAGAGCTCGCCTTTTAAAAGCATTTACCTTCTTTTCTTTCTTGTTTTCAGCTGGAGCACCTGGTACTCAATATCGCCCCCCCTAACTTACCTGCAAACATGTCCGTTGGGAAGCAGCCGGACTGGCGCACAAAACCTCACCCAGACCAGTCCCCCACGATCATTGGCAATTCCAAGAATTTTTGGAAATGGTCCAAAGAGGAGGGCTTCGACCTCACTCACCCCCCAACTCCCGAGTCCGAGCCAGTGCAAGGACGAATGAGGCTGCAATGTGCGTTGACGCCAGTCGTCATCGACCCAGCCAAAACTGCACTCTTGGTTATCGATCTTCAAAACTACGACCTCTCCAAAGCCTTGGGCAACCACAATCAGGCTGTTTTCGACGCCGAAGACACAGTTCTGAACTACGCTATTCCAGCTGCCCGCAAGAGTGGCATCCAGATCATATATGTCACCACCGGCTACTCCGATCAAGATCTTCTAGAGATGGACCCGGCTGTGTTTAGAACTTTCAATTTCGAACCAGTTGTAGACTCTCCTAACTGGGCCGAGCTCCCACCCGGAGAAGGATACAGCAACAAGGGCCAGTACCGCAACAAGAAAGGTATTGGCGACCCCATTGGCGAGATAGAGCTCGAAGATGGCACCAAGATCGATGCAGGAAGGATTCTAGTTCGCGGCACGTGGAACAGCTGGCTGCATGATCCTCTGGCAGCTGCGTACGAGGAGAGCCAGAGTATGGAGCTTCCAGACATTCATTTCTACAAGAACCGCAGCTCGGGAATGTGCGAACGAATGACCGCCCTTACCGATTATCTCAATGAGAAAAACCTCAGAACTCTCCTCTTTACTGGAATCAACATAGACCAATGTGTCATGGGTACCTTGCAAGATGCGTACTTGAAAGGCTTCGATACAATCTTGCTCAAGGACGGCTGTGCGACGGATAGCCAGAAATATGCCCAGATGAGTTGCGAGTTTAACTGTGCCATTAGCTGGGGCTTCCTTTCTAGTTGCAAGGATTTCGCAGATGCAGTTTCTAAGCTCTAGAAAACCGGGTCCGTCGGGATTAATGCTCTGTTTGAAGCTGTAATTGTGGTAGCGTCTGTGAGTATGGCACTTTGGGATGGCAAAGGGGTGAGAGGATCTGTGTGCCTGTTTTTCGAAACACATTTCCACACATTTACAAGAGGTGAATATAGTAGAGTCACCTATAGGCTCACTTTGTGGTACAAGATATTACGACTACACCAGGCGTTTACTGGTGTAACGGCTGCTTCGCCTGTGATGTCAGTCTCGTAACCTTAGTGTCATTCACTCTCCAGTTCAGAAGCCTTGGGTGAAGCGTCCACTTCCCATCATTCGAGCTTCACACCTGGCAACACGCGAAGCTGTACTACCTCAGACTTGTGGATAATTGACTCATCTCTTTTAATGAATAGGTGGAGTTGATACAATTATGTTGCATTTCTGGGGTTGGTTTCTCTTTCCTGAATGCGGCAAAGTTGCCAAAGAATCCAAGGCTGCCAACTCACATTCACCACCTAGAGCTCGTCCTTGTCAATCAAACTGTGATGCCACACTAGTCACGCGACTCAGCTATTCACAGTTGCTTCTTTAACCTTGGTCGTACAAAGATGGACATACGGTCAAACGCTGCCCACTGCGGGACAAGCATCAGGGGCTGACATTATTGCTAGGTATTGAAACGACGGATGTGATTAATACGCTGTTGTACTACTTTCGCTCAGTGATTTGAACTTGAACCATTTGTGGCCATATTTTGAAACGTTTTCATACGAGGCTGGCATATAGTAAACTGCTGCAGAAGACGGAACGAGCTAAATCAGACGGGAGTTTGTTGGAGAAGTCTGAGAACAGATAATACAGATCACGTTGTTAATGCTATTCTCTTGGGGTTGTGTTGAGTTTTATTACAAGCTTGTATTTAATCTTTAAATCGAAGAATAGTATTCATACATATTTTTAGTTGGTACTGATTATGTTGGCGTGGAAAGAAAACGACGCCTGGGTCAGTGCAAGTAAGTTTGGCCAAGAGAAGAATTTAGGGTCAAATCCCACTCGCCAAGATTGCCGGAAGGGTTTCAACCAATACACTGGTATGGCGCTTAAGTCGTTTGGAGTGAAAGACAGAGCATGCGGTCACGACTATGGCAACATTCACTTCATTTTTCCTTCATATATTGGGTAGGTTTCCCGCCGTGACGCACCAACGTACATCTGTGGCCTAGTTTTCTGAGAGTTGATCATCTTCCCTTTGTCTCTGGCGGGATAACGGCCTGAAGGGGCGTTTTCTTGTACCAGACGCGTCTGAACATGCAAGAAAATGCTATCGTCTAGATGTCAGGATGCTTAGTGGTCGTTTTGTAAGCATCGTCGCATAACATCGCTTAAGTGTGTCTAATTTTGTGTACTATTCTTTCATCCAGTACAAATCCTGCGATGCAAAGGACCGACCTAGGATTCTGCAAGTATAGAATTGAGCCTCGCAGCGTAGATGGCGTAGGCCAGGGGAGGCAAAGTTTAGTTAGTTTACTTGACTTGTCAGGTGGTTCCAGGTTGGCCATCAACAACGAAGCTCAAGCTAGGAATCATTGCGAACTGGATTTTCATTTACTGTCAATATTAAATATTAAGCCCTCTGTGCCTTGTAGTCGAAGTGCCCGGCGTGGGCAGAAGAGGACATGGAGTGACTTGGTGCCTTACGTAATACGGCATTCTGGTGCACCTGGAATAGCAATTCGTTGCCATCACCACATCCTGACTCTTCCTTTGCTCCATGCTCAAGCAGAAGCTGCACAATAGCCTTATGGCCAAAAACTGCCGCTCCTTTGACCGGACCCGCGCCAAAACGATCCCTCAAGTTCACTTGAGCCCCATACTTGAGAAGCACACGAACAACCTCCTCGTGCCCCCTTTCTGCCGCATGGAAGAGGGCCGTTGCTTCCGTATCATCGACCATGTCAACCCATGCTCCATGCTCAAGAAGCAACCGAACAATCGTTTCGTTCCCGACTCGGGCTGCCTCTTCCAACGGGGTGGATGGACATGTATTTGTGGCAAGATTGGGATTGGCGCCGTGCTCAAGAAGCAATCTGACAATGGCTGTGTTGTTTTGCGTCACTGCATGTATCAACGGGGACACGAGGAACCCATCCAATCTGTTGGCATTGCAACCACCTCGCCCAACTAGCAACTCAACGACGGAGTTGTGGCCGTTCCTGACGGCATATGTCAGAATTTCTGTCGCATCCATCGGATCAATTTTGATGCCCTTGTCAAGCAAGGTTGATACAACTTCTGCATGGCCGAGTTCCACGGCATAGCTGAGAGGAGTGCGATGAGCAGAGTCTGCTAAATTTGGATTGCCGGAACGACATAGCCATTCTACATACTCAGTGGCCCCAAAGCAGGCCGCGAAATGTATCCCTGTGACGCCTGTTACAACCCGGGGTTCGCTCCAAGAAAACTTCTGTATGTTCCATGCCTGAAAGGATGCTTCTATTTTCTTAGGCTCGTTCAGAAACTTCATGACCGCGTTGCATCTGGGAACTCTGCGGGCATGCCATCCCCAGTTGCGAGATGAGTAGCTATACAGCGGAAATTGTTGCAGTCGTGCTTCCAAAGCCAGGTTGCTCCGGCAAAGTTCAGTGTCAAAGACGTCAAAGGAAAGGTACGTAGCACAAACTGATGCAATAGTGGACTCGGTGTCGCCAAACCATTTCCTCTTTGTACGTTCGAAATATTCCTGTGCGGTGTAATGAACCAGCCTAACAATTTGATTTTGCTCCTCGACCGTTATCAATCCCCCACATACAGCAATGATGTCCATGATATCGGACATGTTCGAGTCATCGGGTTCTCTCGCACCGACTTCAGTGGCCAGTGCCGTCCGAAGTTCCATGGTAGTAAGTGGTCGTTCGCCATGGACAATCCAGGAAAGAGCCTTCACAGCGAGGTCCGCATGATCGCCAACCTGCTCTATTATCCTTTGCATGGCGTCTTGATAGGCAAAGTCATACGCCCCGGATCCTGTGTGAAGCTTCGCAAGCGCGGTGCGAAGATGCTTTGGAGATGTCTTTACTTTGACAGCGTCGAGATGCAGCTTTGCAAGCAGAAACCTAGCACTGTTAGCACAATCCCCGCTCTCATGATCAAAGCTGTGCCAATCCCATACATTCCATCAACTGCTTCGGCAATCGACAAAATAACATTGCTTTGCAACTCTCTGTCTCGTTGGGCAAAGCTTGGTAGTTGGAACAATTGTGCCTTCAAGTACCGCAGTACGTCTTCTTTGGTAGCTCGAATCTCAAGTTGTACGCAGTTGTGAAACATTTCTGCTATACTAGAGCTGATCCTCGACGTCAGGAATAGATTCGCTGCACGGCTGTTACACAACTTGAAAAGCTCCAAGACAAGTCTTTTTTGGCATCCATCTGTTGTCTGGCATTCATCCAGGGCGTCAGCAATAATAAATGCGCTAGAATACAACGATAAGACAGATCCAAGTGTCTGCAACAGTTCTACCGTCGATGGTACTGTTCGACTACGCTTATGCTTATCGTGCAGTAGCTTCACAGCCTCCGGGAATAGTGACTGACCCTGGGCAAGTTGTCTGACCAGACTAGCCAACAAGTCCCTCAGAGTCTGGTCTTTTCGTCGGAAGTTGCAGTAGATGAATGCATATCCCGCGCTTGTATCATCTTCGCATCGTCTCTGCAGGTTGCGCACCACTGTCGACACATGGAATGTCTTACCAGCTCCCGGCATACCTGGACAAAATAATGTTTGCCCTCTGCTGCGAAGCCACGTCTGGAACTCTGGCGTTTCCACAACCCATTGGCTAGTGCCTGGCTCCCGTCGATTCAAAATATCATTCTGCACGGGCGCGTAGTCAACCGGTGTCAGCCAGTGCAGAATAGACTCACGCTCGTCGTCGAACGTCCTTTGGACCAAGCTTCTGACATTTTCTCGAATATCTAACCACAGCAGCTACAGCGTTACTATACTACTTCCACCATGATGAGCAGGCAAGTCAAGCAAACTAACCGGAAAGCACTTCAGTGATCTTCTTCTCCTGTGTAATTCTCTTTGGCGGAATACGGCACAACAGGTCCTTTGCGTACGCAGCTGCCGTCATTGCAGCATATCCCTGCCACTCCTTGGACTTGTGGGAATCCGAATAGTCACATATACCGCGTATCACAAGGCATGGAAACTGATTCATCAAGCCAGCGGCCTCCATCTCGAAGCAAAGAATGTCCCACTTTTGCATTATGGCATCTCTCGCTGCAGCGTCCTTCATCAGCGTGTTTGCTGAGGCAATTTGGCCGTAGTGTATAGCGGGATCGTCGTCGTCTTCTGTTCGCTTGCCTCGCCGCACAAGATTGGATGCATTACTGCTGCAAACTTGTGCACAATCTCTCCCATCATATTTGTGGATCACTTCGCTACGATAGAGTCTATCAGTCGCACTGTCCGGGCGCTGGTACTTCTTCTGCAGCTTCGGCTTCGACAGGCAAGCTTGTCGGATAGCTTCCTTGAGCTGATGGCCCTCTGCCTCGTACTGTGCCTTGAGTCCGTTGACAGCAGTTCGCAGAAACGTGGGCGGTTGGTTCAGGTACCCTGTTACATGGAATTGCTGTCCCTGAACAGCCTTCCCATAGTCATACTGCACCACGCTTCCCTTGCCGTTGCTCGAAATACCAACGACAACATCTCCTAGTCGAATATCGTGTCGGCTGCTGGGCGCGCCACCTCCAATTCCAACTAGCAGGCCAATTCTAACGTTAGGGAAACTGTTCAGCATATCCTTGGCGACGCCAGTAGCACTGGATATCCCATATTCGCCAAGCGGCAACACAGCGATGACGACATTATGTCTCCCTACCCTCCCGAGGGTGTAGTCATTGTGATCGTGGAGGGGAATGTCGTCAGGTCCTGCGTGCTTCTCGTCCAGAAAAGCTTGGGCGGCAATGTATTCTGTTGTTACCGCACATATCCAGCCAACGGTATAGTCAAGAGGGTCAGGCATGATGGCCCGCCGTTGTTTGGGCCCAAACTGTCATGTATATAGGTGAACATTTGTATGAACAGCATTTTTGTCTCTCAATATCCTTCCGTTTCCCCATGTGTGCCTGATTATTATGTGATGCCTTTTGCGTAAGCGCCGAGGCGCATTTCTGCAACAGGGGTACTTGAGAGGAGCAAACTGTAGCACAGCTAAGCTCAACCAACCAATACTGTTTGCACCATCATGCAGGCCGATCAACAAGGGTTCCAATCACGACTGGTGATGTCCAGGCCGGTTAACAAGTCGGCCAATGGCAAACTTACTCCTCCTTTGACTCCCTCACTGGAGCAGCAACCTCTGTGCAATCATGCTGCGTTTCATTTTCCTCATTCTTCGTGTTCGACTTCCAGGATAAGAGCTCCGCCACGGACGATATAAAATCTGCGATACAACTTGCTATTCGTAGGCCGCTACTCCCACGTCCAGTACGCTCGCGGAACTCAAGGCCTCGTAGTATCCCCCGAGTGTTTGTCGATGTACCGTTTAGTTTCGGTTTACTTTAAATAGTGGTTCTTTATTCAAACTGTATGGCTTTCACCTCTGGAATACTCACTCTTGGCGTGGCGCCAACCAGGGGGTTCTTGGTTCTGCATGTGAATCACAACTCCATAGCAACCGCGCGATTTCCGAAGTTCTATTTGCGCGCAGGAAGACGGTCTATAGGCTCCAGATTCATATGATACGGCATTATCTATCAAAATGCGAGCTGTATGCGTTTGGATAGTTGATTGTTTGGTTCTTGTTTTTCTGCATTCTGGATAGACCTATCAGCCTGGTAACAATACGACAACAGTCAAGCATGCTGTACCAAAACATGCCGGATCAGCCATTAACTACAATACCTCCATTTGGATGTAGTGTCTGCCCACTCATAAACTGAGACTCATTTGCCGCGAGAAAGACATAGGTGGTTGCAATCTTGACAGGTTAGCCCACTCTGCCTATTAGCGTCCAATTTCCTAAGCCATAACCGTGCTGCCCAGGTTTATCAACACCCAACACAACCAAAGGTGTCCAAACAGGACTAGTAACTACTGCGTTCACCCTAATACCCTTCTTAACCAGGTCATTAGATAATAAGCAAGTAAAAGCAATTATAGCGCTCTTAGTTGTGGCATAGTCAAGCCTGCTAGGGACACCAATATATGAGTCTACCAAAGCGCTATTAATAATAGAACCATTTTCAGCCATATATAGTAGTATAGCTTTAGTTAGATAGAAGAAAGAGTCAATATTAACGCGAAAGGTAGAAGTCCATTGCTCTCTATTTAAGTGGTTAGCTTAAACATAGGACTCTTTCATTGTCCTTAGATCCCACTTACTCGGAAATATCATCAATGCTACCCTTTTCATTTCGAGTACTAGCATTATTAACAAGAATATCAATCGTGCCGAATGCAGCCTTTAACCTTTCTGCGACATCTTTGCAATTAATCAACTAGCTTAGGTCACTAGGGATAAGGAGAATTTCGCCGCCATTCTTTTTAACCTGAGCCTTTATATGCTGTGCGTCTTCCTCCTTAGCTGGCAAATAGACAACTGCGACTTTAGCCCCCTCTATAGCAAACAGGATGGCCACAGACCAACCAATTCCAGAGTCTCCGCTAGTAATCACTGCCTTTTTGCCTTTCAGCTTTCCACAAGGGATATATAGAGCCTGCCCTTTAGTTCCATGTTATAGATAAACCTTAGTTGGCTTTATCGTCATGTCTCATTTAAGACTAGGCTTGTCTTGGGTTGTGCTGTTATTATTACCAGCTTGCGTGACTTTATGAACGTTTCCTTTGCAGTCTCCATGGTGAGTTGACAATGTCTAAATCTAGATGCAGATAAAATCGGGTTAAGTGATTAATTGTAAGTTAAGTTTACTGTATTGCAAAGTCAACTATAGCCCGTTTATATATGCCTCTCATATCACGAGCGGGTATAACAAAACGGTCACATACCTGCTCCCTTAACATTATGAAAGGCTAATAAACAGTTTACTATTATTGTATTATATTGCGTTTTAAGTGGGTGTCATTCACGACGTTAATACGGTTGCACGGGCGACGTCACGTTTACGTCTTGCGTGACATAATTTTGTATTTATATTAATAATGTGGTGAGAGTTAGTGAAAATTACACTGTATATCATGTGCAATAAACTGAACGTGGCCCAATGAAAAACCTCTCACACATAAAACAAATAAACAAAACCAAGTTTTGCCTTGGTGAATACTACTCTGCTAGTGTGTAAACGGCCTGGTCTAAAGTGGCTGGACGCTCTGTAATACGCGATAATTTACACAAGAAAGCCAGGGGGCACGAGTGGATAGACCCGTGCTTAATGTAATAGGTACTCGTTCCGCGGACGGCTAGATTCAGACTACGCAATCGCAAGTCTAGCGTAGGAACAACCGACGACGACAAAATTAAGCTACGAATTGGTATAATATAGTCTGTAGATCCAGATAGTATAGCTTCATGGCATTCAAAGTTCCTGTCATGTGACGGAGGGTGTTATGTTGCTTCCACCGCCGTCTTTGGCGGCGGAGCCAGTAGCCTGCGAATGGCTTCAAACAGTGGCTGAAACAGACCTCACGTGAGCAGGCTTCAACACCAACACAGGCGTACGTTATCTATAGCTAGATGAATTCAACAAGCATCAATCAACCAGTTACGAGTACCCCAAACCGCGTGATAATTATCACCCGAATAGAAGCCTTGCGCTTCCAACACTGATCAGTGGTTGCAAGACCACAGACAGCAAGGAACCCAAGAAGAGATAGATCTCTGCCACCACTGCAGACTTTCTATGCTATCCAAAGGAAATTGATTTTGAGTGCTGCTGCCGCTTTTTGCGTACTGTCGCCGCGCCTCGAAGCAATCCCTTCATCGTCCATCACGAGAAAACGTCTTCTGCAAAGGAACATCATCACCTATGAGTCATTAGTTTGACTGCTGATCTTTGATCCCACGCCCAGGAAAATACCACCAAAAAGCTCCAGCTTACCCTGAATTCTATCCTACCCCTGAATTTACCCCTAAGCTTCTTCCTCCTGCCTCCCACTTTAATAATAACAATGGCAGAAGAAGATAGTGATGCCTTATCCCTCCAAGGCGATGAAACTATCACCGAGCCGCCTCCCTTTGACCCTGATCTTTATGATCCTGACGAACCAACCACCCCCTCGAACTTCGACCTAAGGAAACCCACTGCGAAAAAGGTTAATGACGCTATTAGCTGGGCTACCAACTATTACTGGGAACGCAAACGGAGCCCTCATGATATATGGCAATGCCTTATTGACGACTTTGCCGACTGGAACCATAGCCATTTTAACCGCTCGAGAAAGGCCAACCTCCGTGACTTCCGCGATACCCTCCGTGCAAAGGGGGTCTATATCAGAAAGGAAGACCGGTTCCCAATTGTTAATGCCATTATGGAAGCCGTGTCTTCTCCGGGCTTCCCCACATGGCCGGACAACGATCCACAGCGCCCTCCACGATCCTCCACACCCCCACCGAGTCCATCAATAACGAAGCCTGTCACGGCACCGACCCGAGAACGACCTAAAACAGCCCAACCAGAGGTCATTATAGCCCCTAAGACAGCAGTACCTACCACAACTCGCACGTCTGGAGGCGTCGATACACCTCCCCCGGTGGTCAATACACCACAGTCATGGGGGTCCCTGGCTGGGGAAGGGCGATCACCTTCTTCCTCAGACGGTGAAGTGCCCCCTGACCTACTCAGACGCCTAGACAGCCTCACCAAAGGCTATCAGGAAAGTGACAAATTCTCAGGCCGAGAATATGACTTCCTCTTGACCAAAGTCAACATGTTTATTGATAAATGCAAACGGATTGACTATCCGCGAGACCAGCTCGCTCGGGCCGTCCCAGTCATGCTCACAGGACCAGCATACCGGTACTATCTCAACAATCTAGCTAACAAAGGAAAAAGTTATAACGACCTCATCCACGCCCTCCAAAAAAAAAAAAAAAAAAACAAAAAAAAAACAAAAAAATAGAGGTACGAAACAGAGGCAATTCGAGACCGATACCTCCGCGAGTGGGAAAGCCTTAATCTCGCCGCGATTGTCAACCAACATCGTGACAAACGTCTCTCATCCTGCCTTGAGATCCTCACGGAGAAGATACAACTGCTTCACCAGGGCCTCTTCCGACCTGGTGATACGGGCTTCAATAGCATGAGGGATAAGCTCAAGATTGCCGCTTCTAAGACCCCGGCTTGCAAGGTGCCGTTAATGAAGCCGGCAAAGACCTTTGAAGACCTTGCCGCCGAGCTCCAGCAAGCTATCGCTGTCCACGAGGAAATAACGCCCCAGCCAGCAGAAGTCTTTTATACTGATCGCGCTTTCAAACGCGGTGGAGGAAACGCCTCAAATTATAACCAAAAAGGGCAGTTCCTGAACCACCAGAAGAAGTGCTACGTTTGCCGCCAACCTGGCTGCTGGTCGACCAAGCATAGCGACCAAGAACGCTCCCAAGCTCGAAATTCCTGGCTCCAAAAGAAGCACCCAACGCCTCCAACGGCCAAGAGGTATCAAGCGTTCCTAACTGCCTTTGAGGGTGAAGATAACGATGAGGATACCGCCCTCCTTGACGAAATGTATAGACAGAATTCCTTTAATGATGCCAACAGTGACGATGATGACAATGACGAATTCCTCCCTGTCGGCAGCAGTAACATGTTTGCTAGTACGGGTACTATTACCCAGAATTTCTTAGCCACGGCAGCAATTCCACAGCCAGTGGAAATCCTCGCTGGTTTGAGAGACCAAGCGTTCAAGCATGCCCTATTGGCTGAAGATCCCTATTTTATAAAAGAACCAAAAGAGACTGCTATTTTCATCTCTGAGGAAAGATATTCTGACCATATCTTTAGAGGCATCCTGCCTGATACCGGCGCCGCCGGTACATCCAACGCAGGCATGCCACAGGTTAGAGCCTTAATGAGGATAATGCCGTCACTAAAGATTAAAGACGCACCAGCAACAACGATCTATTTTGGTGCAGGATCAGCCTTATCAATCGGCATCATTAGAGTACCAACAGTATTCGGAAATATCACCTTCCATGTACTGCCGACCGCCACTCCTTTCCTGTTCTCCATCACAGATATGGATAGGATGTATGTACGATTGGATAATCTCACCAATCGCCTTATCCAAGGAGACATCACTGTGCCTGTTATCAGGCAATGGGGCCATCCCTGGTGGCTCCTCGAGCCAGCAGCTTCCGCAGCCTTCCACCTCACAGAAACGCAGCTTCGGCAACTACATCGCCGCTTTGGACACCCGTCTGTTGAGAGACTATCAAGAATCTTAACAAAAGTCGGGGAAGAATATAGTAGTGACGTTCTTAAGCGACTGACTGATATCTGCCACCATTGTCAAATGAACGGAAGAGCCCCAAGCCGCTTTAAGTTCACCCTTCGAGATGATCATGAGTTTAACCATGAGATTATTGTGGACATCTTCTTTATTAATGGCCAACCAGTCCTCCATGTTATTGACTCTGCAACTGCCTTCCAAGCTGCTAAGTTTCTTAATAATAAAGAACAAAAGGCAAGGGATCTTTGGGATGCCATTATGGCCTGTTGGATTAACACGTACCTTGGGCCTCCCGAATGGATAGTTCATGACGCTGGAAAGAACTTTAGCTCGGCAGAATTCAAACAGTATGCCAAAGGCCTGTATATCCGTGTTCAGGAAATGCCAGTCGAGGCACACAATAGTATTGGCAAGGCAGAAAGATATCATGGCCCTCTCCGCCGTGCATATCAGATAATTGACGCAGAACTTGGCGACGCTCTGACCGACGATCAGAAGCTTCAAATGGCTGTAAAAGCTATAAATGATACAGCTGGCCCAGACGGACTCGTCCCAACACTTCTAGTCTTTGGCGCCTATCCCAGGATGACGGATGATTCGCCCCCTAGCTTTAGCGTCGTGCAGAGAGCTGAAGCTATCCGTAAGGCAACTAGTGAAGCCAGACGAGCCCTCGCTAAGCGGCAGGTCCAAAATGCCCTCTTAACGAGGAACGGCCCAGACACAACCCCATTACATACCCTTCCATTGCAATCCAAGGTTCGCGTTTGGAGAGAAAAGAACGGGTGGCAGGGCCCCTTTGAACTTATTGCCGTTGAAGGCGAGACCTGCACCGTTGCTAATGAGGCTGGAATAACCTCGAAGTTCCGTTCCACGATTGTACAACCCTATCTAGAGGATAAGGATACAACCCCAACGGATAACAAGCTACCCCAACAGCAGGCTGTTAACCAAGATAATGCTGAGGTTGCTAACGAGAGTGACGGGGAGGTTAACCAGGACGAAGATATCAGAGATAGCATTGCTGTTGCTATCCCAACAGCAAGACGAGGCCCGGGAAGACCGCGTAAAGACCCAGAGACCAGAAGAGCTCCTTATCAAACATTTCCAAGAAGAGGCCCAGGAAGGCCACGTAAACGCCTTATCGAAGAACAGTACTTCTTTAACGCCCTTGAGGACCCGCCCGAACGTACCAAGCTCCTTAAGAGCATCAAAACAATAGCATTCCTGACCACGAAGGAGCAAGGAGACCGCGACCTTGCTGTCCTTCTCCGCAGTAAAGGACTCATAATCACCCCTGGCCAGCCGTTTGAAATCTCAGGCCGCACTGAGATTGATAACTTGATAGCCAGAGGTGTCTTTAAATTTGAGCTTTATGACCCTATAAAGCATGCTAAACTTCGCATCTTTGACTCACGAATGGTTAATGAGGTCAAAGGCAAGGATACAGCTGCCCCATATGAGAAATCTCGCCTCGTCATTCGGGGATATAATGACGAGGGTAAAGCCTTCATTTTGACGCAATCACCAACAATACAACGAGCCAGCCAACGGCTTATGATTGCACTCGCGCCCTCTCTCTTCCAACGAGGAATTATCCTCTGGATAAGGGATATTACCCAAGCCTATGTGCAATCTCAAACACCTCTCCAAAGGACGATTATCGCAAAGATTCCTGAGCAACTCCGCGGTAGATACCCAGAAGGCACCATCATGGTAGTAGTTAAACCGTTATACGGAATACCAGAAGCCGGCACCCACTGGTGGGCGACTTATTCCACCCACCATCGAGAAAAGCTAAAGATGGCGACCTCGACTTACGACCCATGCCTGCTGATCTCAGAATGCGACAAGTTTGGTATCATTGGGATGCAAACCGATGACACACTTGGACTTAGTGACAAACAGTTCTCTAATCTTGAAGAGGAAGAGCTCCAGAAGGCAGCTTTTGCAGCAAAGCCAAAGGAAGTCCTCAAGGTGGAAAAGCCACTCACTTTCAATGGCTGCCGAATCTCTCTTAACGCCGATGGAAGCATCATGATGACCCAGAAAGAACAGGCTTTAAAGCTTCAGATTCCAACAACCAATCAGGAATATATTGAGCAACGAGCCCGCGGCGCATATCTCGCCAGTATCTGCCAACCAGAGGCAGCCTTTGACCTTTCAGTTGCTGCCCAACAAAAGGAACCATCTAGCGATGACTTTAAACGTCTAGGACGCCGCATCCAGTGGCAGATTGATAACCCAGGTAGAGGCCTAAAATGTATACCATTTGACCTCGATAAAGCAAAGCTTTTTGTGTTTGTTGATGGCTCTTTTGCCAACAACGAAGATCTGAGTTCCCAGCTGGGATACATTATCGTCATCGGTACAGAAGAAGAGACCAACAATGGCGAAATGCTCGTTAAAGGCAACATCATCACGTACTCTTCAACCAAGTCAAAGAGAGTTACGCGAAGTGCCCTAGCCTCTGAGCTTTATAGCATGGTTCAAGGCACAGACATTGGATACGCGATAGCCTCGACTTTAAAGCTCATCACAAAACAACTGGGAATTCCAGACATCCCCACGATCCTTCTCACGGACTCGTATTCCCTATATGAGTGCCTTGTTAAGCTCGGCACAACCAAAGAGAAGAGGCTCATGATAGATATCATGGCTCTCCGACAGTCATACGAGCGCCGCGAAGTCCATGAAGTCAGATGGATCAACGGAGGAGATAACCCGGCAGACGCGATGACGAAAGCATCGCCAAATCACGCGTTGAGAACCCTTATCGACAAGAATAAGATCGCGATACGAGTGGAAGGCTGGGTAGAGAGGAAGAAGGACGAAAAGTGAGGGAATTACCGTGGCCAAATTGTTAGGATATAGCCACCACGGTACAAGGTAAGAATACAAGAAAACTTGGCTTCAGAACAGAGGAATTTGCCTCTAGTGTGTACGCCTTCAACAGGTGTCTTGTTTTATTTTGTTTTCGAATGAATTGAGGCCTCAAAGAGAGAAGCTGCCAGTGTTGCTTCCACCGCCGTCTTTGGCGGCGGAGCCAGTAGCCTGCGAATGGCTTCAAACAGTGGCTGAAACAGACCTCACGTGAGCAGGCTTCAACACCAACACAGGCGTACGTTATCTATAGCTAGATGAATTCAACAAGCATCAATCAACCAGTTACGAGTACCCCAAACCGCGTGATAATTATCACCCGAATAGAAGCCTTGCGCTTCCAACAC